>NC_041402.2:152213661-152533661 GCF_900747795.2 Erpetoichthys calabaricus | reverse complement strand
ATTGTCTGTGGTGTGTGGGTGTGTGTGGGTGTGTGCGCCTTGCGGTGGGCTGGCACCTTGCCCGGGGTTTGTTTCCTGCCTTGTGCCCTGTGCTGGCAGGGATTGGCTCCTGTATTTAGGATATAGCGGGTTGGATAATGGATGGATGGACATTTGTATGTATAGCCCCATTTGCCCGTTTTCGTTTTTTTTTCTTTCTTCAGTAATATTTCAGCAAACCCGGAGCTTGTCAGTTCAAATCCTGGTACTGACACCACTGTGTGACCCTGAGGAAGTCACTTCACCTGCCTGTGCTGCAAAAAACAAAAGTAATGTAACAAATTGTACCTCAGATGTTGCAAGTTGCTGGAATAAAGGCATAAGTCAAATAGATAAATATGTATTATACACATAGGAACTATTCATTTATTTTCAGTTAAGTCATCTGCAGCAAACCTTTATAAATGAAGGTTTCTCCTTTTTAGATAGTGCAAACTGTTTCTTCTTCATTGAGGTTTTCTCTTGGAGAGCTTTTTTCATTTCATTGAAAATTAAAGCAGCAGCTGCCAAAATATGTAGCTTTCTTATTAATTTTTCAACATTGTGTAAAATAACTTTGTAAAGTAACATAAAAGGTTTAAATACTGGTTATCCTTTTACACTAAAATATTACTAAAGAGATACAAAAAAAGTAAAATGCATATGTTGTTTTTCTTTAAGCAGATTAAATATTACTGAAGAAAGAAAAAAAAAACTAAAACAGCCAAATGGGGCTATGCATACGAACTTAAAAGGTTTAAATAAAACAGAAATATATACCTTTATTTTTACTTCCTTAACTTGTGGAGGGTGTATCCTGTAGCAAAGCCCTAACTTTTTTCGTGAAAGCCCGTTTCAGTCAATAAGTCTTAAAAACAGGTGTAAAGATATTGACAATAAGCTACGCAAACCTACCAAGACATGGAATCGTTTAAATCAAGGCGTGAGTCGAAAAACACCATCCCATACTATTAGTTAACGATTAACACATTTCTATATGTATTGTAAGCATACAATACAACTGATAATATGTTGTGCTTATTTATCTGGTGTACCGACATTTTCGCGTGTTTAACGGCTGAAATCCAACGTGGTTTGTGCACTTCAGAATGAAAACAGTTTGCATTTACCTTTTTAATAAAAGGCGAGCTTTTAAGCCTGAGAAATCACCCCGTAAATGAACACGTTTAATTGCACATGTGTTAATACTGGTTATCCTTTTACACTAAAATATTACTAAAGAGATACAAAAAAAGTAAAATGCATATGTTGTTTTTCTTTAAGGAGATTAAATATTACTGAAAAAAGAAAAAAAAAAAACTAAAACAGCCAAATGGGGCTATGCATACGACCTTAAAAGGTTTAAATAAAACAGAAATATATACCTTTATTTTTACTTCCTTAACTTGTGGAGGGTGTATCGTGTAGCAAAGCCCTAACTTTTTTCGTGAAAGCCCGTTTCAGTCAATAAGTCTTAAAAAGAGGTGTAAAGATATTGACAATAAGCTACGCAAACCCACCAAGACATGCAATTGTTTAAATCAAGGCGCGAGTTAAAAAACACCATCCCATACTATTAGTTAACGATTAATACATTTCTATATGTATTGTAAGCATACAATACAACTGATAATATGTTGCGCTTATTTATCTGGTGTACCGACATTTTTGTGCATTTAACGGCTGAAATATAACGTGGTTTGTGCCCTTCAGAATGAAAACAGTTTGCATTTACCTTTTTAATAAAAGGCGAGCTTTTAAGCTTGAGAAATCACCCCGTAAATGCACACGTTTAATTGCACATGTGTTAATATGTATGCTTACACAGTATTAAAAGACACTCAACAATTAACGTCATTTACCTTCGTTCCCACGTTTGAGTTGTGCTGTAAATCTCTTCCTTGTTTTCAGTTCACATGATTACGTAGGAGGCGTGATGACGCGATACATGACTCCCCCTCCTCCATTACAGTATATGGACAAAAAAGAGGTTTCAGTTATGACCATTACGCGAAGAATTTCGAAATGAAACCTGCCTAACTTTTGTAAGTAAGCTGTAAGGAATGAGCCTGCCAAATTTCAGCCTTCCACCTACACGGGAAGTTGGACAATTAGTGATGAGTGAGTGAGTCAGTCAGTCAGTCAGTCAGTGAGTGAGTGAGTCAGTGAGGGCTTTGCCTTTTATTAGTATAGATATATATATATACAGTGGAACCTCTAGATACGAGTTTAATTCGTTCCAGAACTGAGCTTGTATAGCGAATTTCTCGTATCTAGAACAAACTTCCCCATTGAAAATAATGGAAATCCAGTTAATCCGTTCTGCACCCCAAATATATTAACATAAAAATCAATTTTCCTAACAAATAACACTGATAAATTATATATACTGTAGTCTACCTTTAATAAATAACACTGGTAAATAATATAATTGATTATTAAAAGAATCAAAACAGGTGTCCAAAGTGCAGTAGAGCATTCAATAAATCTTTAAATAAATAATCCTTAAAACAGTTGTGAAGTGGAGATTTAAAATACACAAGAATAACAATCCTTTAACACGAGGTTAAAACGTCAAAAGGATGCCGTCTTTAATGCAGCTCACCTTCTCTACACCGTCCTGCTTCAGCTGTTTGGCTCGCCTGTTCACCTACACGCGAGCCTGCACTCACTCACTCGCCCGCCCTCGCGCGCGCTCTCTCTCTCTCTCTCTCTTTTTCTTTCTCTCTCTCTCTCTCTCTTTTCTTTTACTTTTTCTCCCCCTTAACCGGCTCGCTCTTCTCTATATATGTGGGGAGGACATGGCAGCTGCAGCCCATCAGCCACAGGAACAATCATGGATGTGGGCAGTTTCCCACCTGTGCACTTAAGTGAGAAACGCAGACACCGCAGATCGTGGCTCACAACTGCTACCACGCCCCCTTGCTAAGCCGCGAGCTATACCCACAGCCTGTCTCGTGGCTCGTTACGCGAGCCAATGCTCGTATTTAGATCTGAATTTTTCGCTCATACTTTCCTCGTATTTTGAATTTCTCGTATACAGAGGTGATCGTATCTCGAGGTTCCACTGTATATTTATATATATATGTATATATACAGAAAAAAAAAAATTAAAAATCTCATTATAAATAGCTTTCTTCTTCTTTGATCACTTGATCCAATATTTATTCTACTAGGCAAACCTTTCTCTCTCTCTCTCCCTCTCTTTTTTAGGTATGTAAACACTTAGTATTGTGTATATGTAAGAAGTAGAATGCTAATCTATGCTTTCATGATTTCCTATTGTTAGCATAAAATGTACAAGGGACCTGCATGGCTTGGCGGAGTGGTGGCTCTGAGGCTAGGGATCTGCACTGGCAAGCGGAAGGTTGCCGGCTCGAATCTGGTAAATGCCAAAAAGGGACTCTGCTCTGTTGGGCCCTTGAGCAAGTCCCTTAACCTACAGTTGCTGAGCGCTTTGAGTAGTGAGAAAAGCGCTATTTAAATGCAAAGAATTATTATTATGGCATATGTATCCTCTTTAATATTTAATATTTTATTTAACTTTTCCTGAATTAATAAAAACTTTTCCTAACAAAACAGATGCTGCAGTTAGGAACCCTGTAACAACTACTGTAGGCTACATTAGTTTATTGCTACCATTTTTTGTGTATTGTAATTGTAAATTTAGACATTTAATAATGAAAAAAGTGTAATTGTATAAGCATAAAGAAACACACAATACTGATATTGTTCCACACCCATACAATATGATACAAATCAGTTTGTAATAGAAAATCCTATTTTCATTTTAATGTGAAAAGAGACACATTGAGTACTATAGATAAGTTATATATATTTATTTTACTAATTCCTAAGAAAGCATTCTCAGAAAACAAGGGCCTTGTGTTGGGATTTATTTATTTTTCTTTTTTCTTTTTCTAGACTGAGAGAGCTGTAACATATACTACAAGTTAGAAATTGTACACATGATATAGCATTCATTTACATTCAGGGACTTACTTAATTGATTTGATAGATGGAGCATTTTATTTTGTAGTTACTAAATCAAAGAGTCAGTTACTACATTTTGTGTAATAAATAACTAACTAATAAGTTAAAATACTGCTCATAATTGAGCGCAATTTCAGGTGCTAGTACATCACATTAAATACATACTCTTTAACAGCATTTCACAATGTTGTGTAGTTTGAAAACTTGGCCCAAATTGGCTGGTGGTGGCTCAAGTTCAATAGGTTTCATAAACAACAGATTCCATTTCAATTTATATAAAAATGGCATCAATCAATGTCGTATGGATAGTTGTTGGTTGTGGAGGGACTATGACTAAATGCAGTTGAGTTTTATTAAATGTTAACACCAATGAACTACCTGATGAAGAGTTGAAAAATCTATTTAAGTCTCAAGGTAAAACTGTTGGCTGTTTGAACCATGAAATAGACCAGCTCTGGAGACTTTGCCAGTAATTTACAGTGCCAAAGAAATGCTAAAATATTATAATTTGCAGATAATGCAGCTGTGAGGTCCTTCTTAGTGTACAGTAATCCCTCGCTATATCGCGCTTCGCCTTTCGCGGCTTCACTCCATCGCGGATTTTATATGTAAGCATATTTAAATATATATCGCGGATTTTTTGCTGGTTCGCGGATTTCTGCGGACAATGGGTCTTTTAATTTCTGGTACATGCTTCCACAGTTGGTTTGCCCAGTTGATTTCATACAAGGGACGCTATTGGCAGATGGCTGAGAAGCTACCCAACTTACTTTTCTCTCTCTCTTGCGCTGACTTTCTCTGATCCTGACGTAGGGGGATTGAGCAGGGGGGCTGCTTGCACACCTAGACGATACGGACGCTCATCTAAAAATGCTGAAAGATTATCTTCACGTTGGCTACCTTCTGTGCAGCTGCTTCCTGAAGCGACATGCTGCACGGTGCTTCGCATACTTAAAAGCTCCAAGGGCACGCATTAATTTTTGATTGAAAAACAAACTCTGTCTCTCTCTATCTCTCTCTCTCTCTCTCTTTCTCTGCTCCTGACGGAGGGGGTGTGAGCTGCCGCCTTCAACAGCTTTGTACCGGCGGTGCTTCGCATACTTAAAAGCCAAACAGCCCTATTGATTTGTTTGCTTTTATCTCTCTCTCTGACATGCTCTGCTCCTGACGCGCACTCCTTTGAAGAGGAAGATATGTTTGCATTCTTTTAATTGTGAGACGGAACTGTCATCTCTGTCTTTTCATGGAGCACAGTTTAAACTTTTGAAAAAGAGACAAATGTTTGTTTGCAGTGTTTGAATAACGTTCCTTTCTCTCTACAACCTCCTGTGTTTCTGCGCAAATCTGTGACCCAAGCATGACAATATAAAAATAACCATATAAACATATGGTTTCTACTTCGCGGATTTTCTTATTTTGCGGGTGGCTCTGGAACGCAACCCCCGCGATGGAGGAGGGATTACTGTAATATAAATACTAACTACTTATCTTTTCTATACGTTAACTCCGTATTTGCAGAGAAATGCTTATTGTAGTTCAATTCCTTTCCTCAAACATTAATTTCTAGATAAGCTGCTTTATGCTTTTTTTAATCTTTGCTTTGACAGTTATCTTATTTCTAGCAGCAAGGACGTGTGCAGCCATAACAGCGGCTTAGACATGTGCACGCCTCTATTGGTGTTTGACTAACTTGTATTGGGGATAAAGGGGATCCATTTTGCGGTTAAGTGTGACTATCAGACAAGTAAAAGAGGAAAATATACAAAATATACAAGTTTAAGTGATATCACTCAAATTTAAAACAGTAAACTAGTCTGTAGTCAAAGTTAAAAAGAATGTTTATCTGGTTTAAGATAGACGTGTTTACATAATCGCCAATGCTTTTCAAGGGAAGATTTTGAAATTTAAAACTTTGTACAGCATGCTCTGTTCAAGATCTCTCAAAGAAGAATAATTGTGCCAAGTTTCAATGAAGTCCTCTAGGGGTTGACAAGCTTCATGCAGACTGACAGGTAACAGATAGACACACAGACAGACCACAAAGCCACATTATATGCAAACAAATTTTTAAAAATGACATATATTGTAATAAGTTTTAAGAATTTGAGTCACTGCAAATCAAAGCAACTAGTAGAAGTCAGCTGCCTACTGATTGGTCTACAGTTCTACACAGCAGCCCATTAAATATACTGAATATAATTAAAACACAATTTCTGTGAATCCAAAAAATCTCCTCATCATTGATGATCAGTATACAACTCACTTTAAATATGTCAACATGCTCCTGGATAGCTGGAAAGAAAGATTCTTTCAGAATAAGAAGACGGTCTTGACAACAGATCCCCATGCATGTCTCCTTTATCTTCATCAGTCTCTGACTTGAGTTGGACACTTTAATTGCTGAAATAGTTGCCCATTTTTTATAAGAAGGATAGCTGAGCACATCAGAGTCTGAAGAATTATTTGTGTCATTTATTCCAAATTAATAAAAACAATTGACTATATTATGTCATCTTTGTTCACATGGATTTATCTTTTTCTAAATATCATCCATTATGTGTGGTACTCAACCTTTTTGAAAAACAAAGTAATGTGTAATGTAATCCACTTTGCTCAGCAATCATATATGCCCTGATCATTATGAAGGATGGCTATATATAAACTTGAATCCATAGGAATAAAGCTTTGCAGATTTTGACAACAGAGGTTAAAGCATTAGTTCAGAATGTCTTCTTGAACTTATTTGTTCCTGGAGATATTAACAGTCTCTATTCATCCCATCTTCTTACCAGATAAATTGTGTTCTATTTCTCTCACTTGCCACTTTCCTAATATTCTGTAATGCTTCCCAATTTTAAGTAGTTCTTCTGGTAGTGATGACCCTTTTCAGGCACTGTGACTGCTCCGTTTATTATGCACAAGGTCATAATGCACTTGTTGACATATTTATAACTTAAGACAGTTTGCTTAAACGTTAACATTAAAAAAACAGCTTTTGGCAATCAAGTGCACGGCTCAAGGAAGTGTTTTGTGTGTGAAGCCTTCAAAGGAAATTCATTGCCATTTTCAAGGAAGCGAGATAAAGAGTAAACCTCTAAGGTGGCTGCTAGCAAGTCATATTAAACAGACGTTTCACTGTGATGTCTTGACAGAATCCCCAAGGATAATTGTTAGAACTGTAATGTTTCAAGTAAATATAAAAGTCATTTTGAGTCATGCTGCACTCAGCAGTAGCCTGCAACCACTTTTGGAATTTGAAACCTTTTATTTAACTCGGACCAAGGTCCATACCTTGATATTCTGTAAAGAGGTATTCAGTCCCTTTATTTCTTTTCAAATTTTTTTACTTGATAAGTGTTGCATGCTCCCTTGAGCATAATAAAGAAATCCCAAAATATGCTCTGCTCTGCTCTTGTATAGTCTGTTTTAAGTCATATATTCATCTAGTTTCATTTATTTCCATCTTTGTCTACTTGTCTCCTTAGCCATTATTCAAGTCTAAACCTTAGAGCTTTAAAACTATACTTTTTTTGGAAAGTTTAGTAGAAGTTTCAGGGTTTGTGATAGAGGTTTTCTTCAGTGAGATAATTACCTAATCAACCAACCTGTTCATCAAGCTTTGACATAATCAGTAGACTTAATTGAATTTGAACACATAATGTATGTTTTTATCATTATTATGATTGTTCTGCTTTTCCACATGATAGTTGAAGTAGCAGAAATGCTGAGCTGGGCTGACAAGAACTTCATTTTCCCAGGAAACCTCCTCCAGCTCTTCCTGGTCAATATCCAAGGACAGCTGAGAGATGTAATCCCTATGGCATATTGTCAAACTTTTCCCATTGGACTTTGCCTGGGAGATGGACTAGAACATTTTAACTGCATTCCCAAATCACTTGAAGTGGCTTCTCTGAATCCAAGGAAGGCATGGTTCTTCTCTAAGATATTCCTTCCATAGAATGTGAGTCCAGTAACCCTGCACAGGAACCTTATTTTGGCGGCTTGCACTTGCAATCTGATTTTTGTAGTCACTATCTAGAGCTTGTTAGCACTGATGAGGATAGGAATATCCAGCAAAGGTATACATTAACTGACAGCTTCATCTTGGAAATTAGGTCCGATGCAGCCTTCATAAAATTGGCACAGCTGCCCCTGTTCATAGGTTAATATTTACATAGCATTTTAAATCACCACAGGGACTTCAGCTGCAGAGACGGACCTCAAACCAATCTTTTTACCAATCTTCAGAGGGTATATACAATGGGTTTAGGAGTTCCTCTAAGCATTCCACTACAGTATTCACAGGTAAAGTTCGCATTTTTCCACCCTTCCTGAGAACAGCCTGTGCCCAGGTACTCTTTCCTGGAAGTAGAATAGTTTGCCAGAACGTCTTTGGTCATTTTCTATTGATTCCCCAAACACCATAGACACACAAACACAAAGGCTTTCACAATTGTTGAAGCTGCCACACTTTCAACCAGTCTGTACCACTCAATCAATTCTTGAAATCCTCCTGCTAACTATCCACAGAAGGTTTCTGCCTGGTCACTGATATCCACAAACAGGTCCTAGAGCAGCCATAACAGTCAGCAACACCCTTTTGGTAACAGTTTCTTTCACTACTAAGGTCCTGAAAATTGTCCATTTGTGCTGCACACTTCTAATCTCTGCCAAAATACCAAAGAAGTTCTTCTGAGGATTACAGTCAAACGTACACAGAACAGACATATTGTAGTGCCTCCCCAATACCTGCTATTAGACTCAAAAGCTGTTTGAGTTTGTATTGTTTTGTTAGTCTTGTCTTTTTTTCATTATTTGGATAATTAGCAATTTTTACAGCTATTCTACGGTTCAAGGGTTACAGCTGATGATGTTTCCTTTGTGCCCATTGCTGTGTACACCTTTAAAACTTCACTGAGCTTGCAGGTCCTGACGTGTGTAGTAACTGATGGTGTTTACATGTTACAATTACAATTATAAAACAAGCTGACAGGAAAAGTCAATTTGGGGTCCTGGAGAGGAGGGTCCATCAGATAGTTGAACCATGGATATAGGGGGAACAGTGTGATTTTCGTCCTAGTAGCGGAACAGTGGACCAGCTCTACACCCTTGGCAGGGTCCTGGAGGGTGCATGGGAGTTTGCCCAACCAGTCTAAATGTGTTTTTTAGACTTGGAAAAAGCATTCGACCGTGTCCCTCAGGGAATCCTGTGGGGGGTGCTCCGAGAGTATGGGGTACCGGACCCCCTGATAAGGGCTATTCGGTCCCTGTGCAGCCGGTGTCAGAGCTTGGTCTGCATTGCTAGCAGTAAGTCGAACCTGTTTCCGGTGAGAGTTGGAATCCGCCAGGGCTGTCCTTTGTCACTGATTCTGTTCATAACTTTTATGGACAGAATTTCTAGGCGCAGCCAGGGCGATGAGGGGGTCCGGTTTGGTGGGCTTAGGATTGGGTCACTGCTTTTTGCAGATGATGTTGTCCTGTTTGCTTCATCAGCTCTCTCTGGATCAGTTCGCAGCCGAATGTGAAGCGGCTGGTATGGGAATCAGCACCTCCAAATCCGAGACCATGGTCCTCAGCCAGAAAAGGGTGGAGTGCCCTCTCAGGGTTGGGAGCGAGATTCTGCCCCAAGTGGAGGAGTTCAAGTATCTCAGGGTCTTGTTCATGAGTGAGGGAAGAATGGAGCGGGAGATCAACAGGCAGATCGGTGTGGCGTCCACAGTTATGCAGGCTCTGCATTGGTCTGCCGTGGCGAAAAAGGAGATGAGCTGTAAGGCAAAGCTCTCAATTTACCGGTTGATCTATGTTCCTACCCTCACCTATGGTCATGAGCTGTGGGTAGTAACCGAAAGAACGAGATCGCAAATACAAGCAGCTGAAATGAGTTTCCTCTGCAGGGTGTCTGGGCTTTCCCTTAAAGATAGGGTGAGAAGCTCAGTCATCCGGGAGGAGCTCAGAGTAGAGCTGCTGCTCCTCCGCATCGAGATGAGTCAGATGAGGTGGCTCGGGCATCTGATCAGGATGCCTCCTGGATGCCTCCCTGGTGAGGTGTTCCGGGCACGTGTAACCGGGAGGAGGTCCCGGGGAAGACCCAGGACACGCTGGAGAGACTATGTCTTTCGGCTGGCCTGGGAACGCCCCAGGAGTCCTCCGGAAGAGCTAGTTGAAGTGGCCAGGGAGAGGGAAGTCTGGGCATCTCTGCTCAAGCTGCTGTCCCCGTGACCCGATCTTGGATAAGCGGAAGAGGATAGATGGATGGATGGATTTGGATTTCTGCAGATGGCCTATTTTTCTATTTATTAATGGTAATTGTCCACTTTTATGCAAGGCTATTTGGGTGAAGCAAGTGGTTATAATTTTTCCATATGCTGTAGAGTATGGTTTTGTTTTGGGTTAGTTGTTAATTGGGACTTGTAAGTGACTTAACACCAGTTGTTATTCCTTTTATCAGTACTTCTTGATCTGCTTGGTAAACTATCCAGTCACCCTTGTACAGTGCATCCTACATTAGGGTGAAAGGCTGTGACCTCCATTTAGTTTTTCCCCTTTTGTCCACCTAAAACTTCTCACCACCAAGTGGTCCTTATTCAAGTGTCTACAACATACAGCCTCAGATCTGGTGACACAAGTACAAGGATGATCAGTGATCTTTGGCGAAAGGATTCCTCCCAGTCACCCTACCCTCTAGGTATCTCCAGGTCCCAAGAGAACTACAGAGTCAGCAGAAGGTAGAATTTCATGCACCACATCCAGTATCTTTAAAATGACTGGATACTTACAAATGCATATACACTAACAAAGGTAAACGTATTCCTCTCTGCATCTCACAGTCCCACTGAGCCAACCCTCTTGCCCTCTGGAATGAATTCCAACTGCTCAGCACAGAGCCAGGGCTTTGGAAGTGACCCTACATCCACCAGAACAACTCCAGAACAAGCAAGAGACCATCCTTGACACTGTGTGGAGATAAGTGTGATTGTGACTAGTAATGTACTTTTCAGACTCTGTTTCCTTCCCTTTCACATACCTGTATGTTATGTTCCATATTCGTAGACACGGTTTCCATTGGCAAAGTCTTATGCGCCTGGGATTGTCACATATGTGCTGTTAACACTAGAATTACCAGAGTCTACGAAAAAACTCGTAGATCCGGCCCACCTTAAAACCGTTCTCAGCTATCTTTTGTCTTCTAAATGTGCCGATTAACACGAGCAGCTAGCAGCCGGCTATTCCATCCCCCACCGCCGCAGAACGTTCACTAAGTTTTCCCAGCTCATGCCTTGTTTGATTATCTGGGAGCAACTGCACTGCTGGAGTTTTAGAGTGGAAATAATAGGTCGCTATTTAGAACACACGCAGTTCATGTGTGTTCCGTTTCTACAGTAATCTGTGTGAACACATTTTTAAAACAGAAACGTTTTTCATATTTTACTAGTAAATGACAAAATGTAGGCATAAACTATATAATGTATGAAGCCTGAAGTCCAAAGATCAAGTAAACACTTTCACAAAAGGTACAAAGATGAAACAACATCTTCCGTGGCGTAGCGGTAAGATTTGCTGACTTGTAATCAAGGGTCCCCGGTTCGATCCCCACTCACTCCTATATTTGCCGTTTTCAGTAGTGAGCTCCTCTTTTTGTTAATATTATACAGTACACAGATACATTTGGTTTGTGTCTGTAACACACAGTGTGCATTTATAGGACTTGTAAAAGTGACCGTTTTTTTGTTTTTTTTTTTTTACTTTTATTCTCTCTAAATCACGACCACGATACATACTACCGCCCTCCCCCCCACCCAGGGATCTGACACTGTTATTTTTTTAATTTATTTCTTCGTATCTAACCGTCACTTGATTTTTTTTTTATTCAGTTTTATTGAGTGTTCCTGCTCATGCTGAATTAGTGTGCACTTTATGGTGTATGATGTCAAAAAAAAAAAAAAAAAAAAAAAAAAACACAGACTTAGGTATATATGATATTTGGAATTATTCGTTTTATGACCTGTATAGTACATTTCGGAAAACTTTGTGGCACAGATGCAACATTATTCATATTCATTCGCATAACATCTTGCGGTTTGTAATCAGTGACTGCGTGTTTTTTTTCCCGATCTTGCCAGTCCCCACATGTTGCATATGCTGTTTCTTTTGTACTCCAGGACATGCAGGGGACAGAATAGTACAGAGCAGTAACTTCAGCGCTATATGCAATCATCAGATTCAAATGTTAACAGTTCACACACACGCAAGGATAGTCTTTCCTACATTTACAACGTGTGTACCTGTTACAATGTACACGCTTCTCTCTATGCTGTGGTTCTTATTACACACCTGAAAGAAAGAGACAATATATGTGAAAACGTCATCGCACTAATGCAATATTATTTGAAAACGAACAGCGTCAGATCGGGTGTGGATTTATGTTGGCGCTATTACTGAAAGAAAAAAAAGATGAACATGTACGTTGATACTACAGCACTGAATAAGCTCACGCGCTCTAACATCCCCCATCCGCCCCCACCACCAATCTGACTCTAAGTAACAGCGCAAGTACAGACGCAAACCAAGTGTGATCAAGAGTCACCGGTTTGATCCCCACTCACTCCTATATTTGCCGTTTTCAGTAGTAAGCTGCTCTTTTTGTTAATATTATACAGTACACACATGCACTTGGTTTGCGTCTGTACTTGCGCTGTTACTTAGAGTCAGATCAGGGGGAGGTGGGGGGCTGATGTTACAGCGCGTGAGCTTATTCAGTGGTGCAGTATCAACGCACACGTTCATCTTTTTTTTCTTTCAGTAATAGCGGCAACATAAATCCACACCCGATCTGACGCTGTTCATTTTCAAATAATATTGCATTAGTGCGATGACGTTTTCACATATATTGTCTCTTTCTTTCAGGTGTGTAATAGGAACCACAGCATAGAGAGAAGTGTGTATATCCTCCAGATAAGAGAATGTCCAGTTCCATTGTTTCAAAACACCACTCACATCTCCAGTTATTCCGTTTCAAATAAAAAATAACAGCGTCAGATCCTTGCTAGTATGTATCGTGGTCGTGATTTAGAGAGAATAAAAGTAAAAAAAAAAAAAAAAAAACGGTAACTTTTACAAGTCCTATAAATGCACACCGTGTGTTACAGACGCAAACCAAATGTATGTGTGTACTGTATAATATTAACAAAAAGAGGAGCTCACTACTGAAAATGGCAAATATAGGAGTGAGTGGGGATCAAACCAGGGACCCTTGATTACAAGTCAGCAAATCTTACCGCTACGCCACGAAAGATGTTGTTTCATCTTTGACCATTTTGTGAAAGTGTTTACTTGATCTTTGGACTTCAGGCTTCATATATTATATAGTTTATGCCTACATTTTGTCATTTACTAGTAAAATATAAAAAACGTTTCTGTTTTAAAAATGTGTTTACACAGATTACTGTAGAAACGGAACACACATGAACTGCGTGTGTTCCAAATAGCGACCTATTATTTCCACTCTAAAACTCCAGCAGTGCAGTCGCTCCCAGATAATCAAACAAGGCATGAGCTGGGAAAACTTAGTGAACGTTCTGCGGCGGTGGGGGATGGAATAGCCGGCTGCTAGCTGCTCGTGTTAATCGGCACATTTAGAAGACAAAAGAGAGCTGAGAACGGTTTTAAGGTGGGCCGGATCTACAAGTTTTTTCGTAGACTCTGGTAATTCTAGTGTTAACTGACTGGCATTACACTGGACATGCACCCTTCTCTTTGTGGATGATGACCTTGCATAACAGCTCTACACAGATCTGTATACTACATTCCAATTCATTAACAAAGGTGTTTACATCCTTGGTTTACGAATTCAGCCTCATATATAATCTAATTTAGAATGTAACAGGAAAAGCCAGAAACTCTTGCTAGACACAGCTATCAACAGCAAGCTTAGAAAAATTCCTGTCTATTGAAATGAGGAATAATTTCAGTGTTTCCTTTTTTAGGAACCCTACTTCACATACAGTATATGTGAGTTTGAAATGAAGCAATAAAACTAGCCTTTATAGATGTATGATAGATCTTGAGTGAGGGGATGTTGGCAATGCCTCATTGGTAGGTGGAATCATAGCCAGAGAAACACAGAGAAAGAGAAAGACAGAAAAAGTATGATGATGATTTACAGTTGTGCTTGAAAGTTTGTGAACCCTTTAGAATTTTCTATATTTCTGCATAAATATGACCTAAAACATCATTAGATTTTCACTCAAGTCCTAAAAGTAGATAAAGAGAAAACAGTTAAACAAATGAGACAAAAATATTATACTTGATCATTTATTTATTAAGGAAAATGATCGAATATTACATATTTGTGAGTGGTAAAAGTATGTGAACCTCTTGGATTAGCAGTTAGTTTGAAGGTGAAATTAGAATCAGGTGTTTTCAATCAATGAGATGACAATCAGGTGTGAGTGGGCACCCTGTGTTATTTAAAGAACAGGGATCTATCAAAGTCTGCTCTTCACAACACATGTTTGTGGAAGTATATCATGGCACGAACAAAGGAGATTTCTGAGGAGCTCAGAAAAAGAGTTGTTGATGCTCATCAGGCTGGAAAAGGTTAAAAAACCATCTCTAAAGAGTTTGGACTCCCCCAATCCACAGCACACAGATTGTTTACAAATGGAGGAAATTCAAGACCATTGTTACTCTCCCCAGGAGTGGTCGACCAACAAAGATCACTCCAAGAGCAAGGCGTGTAATAGTCGGCGAGGTCACAAAGGACCCCAGGGTAACTTCTAAGCAACTGAATGCCTCTCTCACATTGGCTAATATTCAAGTTCATGAGTCCACCATCAGGAGAACACCAAACAACAAATGGTGTGCATGGCAGGGTTGCAAGGAGAAAGCCACTGCTCTCCAAAAAAACATTGCCGCTCGTCTGCAGTTTGCTAAAGATCACGTGGACAAACCAGAAGGCTATTGGAAGAATGTTTTGTGGACGGATGAGACCAAAGTAGAAGTTTTTGGTTTAAATGAAAGAGCTATGTTTGGAGAAAGGAAAACACTGCATTCCAGCATAAGAACCTTATCCCATCTGTGAAACATGGTGGTGGTAGTATCATGGTTTGGGCCTGTTTTGCTGCATCTGGGCCTGGACGGCTTGCCTTCATTGATGAAACAATGAATTCTGAATTATATCAGAGAATTCTAAAGGAAAATGTCAGGACATCTGTCCATGAACTGAATCTCAAGTGAAGGTGGGTCATGCAGCAAGACAATGACCCTAAGCACACAAGTCGTTCTACCAAAGAATGGTTAAAAAAGAATAAAGTTAATGTTTTGGAATGGCCAAATCAAAGTCCTGACCTTAGAGCGGAGTGCAACGGCGGCAGTATTGGTTAGTTCTGCTTACCAGGCAGCCCGGCCTCCTATAAGAGACGCAGCCGCGATTACTGACAGCGCGGCAGAAGAGCATTTAGGGAAGCAGCTGATAGACATCGGCTGCCAAACAGCCTTGCTACGATTGCTGGCATCAGTCTCACAGGCGTCAAAAGGGGTGCAGACGGTAAGGTGTCTCTTTTCTTCCCATAAGGGAACCAAGACCGCCAGTACACCCCAAAGCAAGTGGAGATCCCGGAGAAAGAAACAGGATCCTCCCAACAGTGCACAGCGCAAGCCCGTCTGCGTAAAGGCGGTGGAGGGCTGCACTGTGAAGGGGCGGAAACGTTGGGTTCCCTCAGGGGAGCGAACGAGGGAGCAGGACTTCCCATCCTGCTTCTGATCCCGCAGGGGTCGATTCGAAGGGGAGCGGCGTTGCTATAACTGCGGCCGCTGTGGTCACGTCTGGTGGTGTTGTCCAGAGAGGACGTCCGATTGGTGTGGACGTTGGGGCAACACCCCTAGACCCGTTGGTTCTATCTCCACAGGGCAGGGCCGCAGACAGGAAGATGCAGACTCCCCAACATGGAGAAGATCAGCCCTCACGGGACGTGCCACTGAGCCCTACAGGACTCATCTGAGGGAAGGGCCCTGTGACGGATGGCCGGGGTCCATGCCTGGCCGGGATGCCCCTTCACCACATCTGCCAGGGGAACAAGGGTGGGAAGCCCAGTATCTCCCCCTGGATCCTAGATGGCAGCCTCCCTGGGTTGCAGCGGTGCCTCAGACTTCCCAAGGGCTTTATGGGGGTTGGAGTTCTGTGCAGCTCTGTGGGATTCCGCAGGTGCTGCCAGGGGGTGCTGCAGCGGGAGCTGCTGGCCCCTTTTGGGCACTTTTTTCGCCTTACCCGGAAGTGCAGCCGAATGTTGCATATCAAGCACCTGGAGCACTTCCGGGTACCCAATAAAAGGAGCCAGTGACCACCAATAAGGGGCCAGAGTCGGGTGGAGGAGGACAAGGTTGCCTGGGAGGAGTGGTGGTGCCAGAGAGACACTTTCACGTCCCGCAAGACGAGACTTTGTGCCAAGAGATTTAACCACACCAAGGGCTGGAAATAAAAGACAAAGAGAAAATGACAAAGTAGAACATCGTAAAGAATTAAAAAAGTAAAGTTCGCATTAGCCCAAATAAATGGAAATTATTACTCTGTGAAATAATGGAACAGTGAAAAGAGATCGAATATATTGTTTGGATTTAAACTAAGTCAGAGACTTGTAGATCATCTAATTCGTCTTACCATCAGGGAACAGTAGTGTTTCTTTCCAATGAAGAGGCTTATCCGCAAGAATTAAAAGATTTATTGTTTGATGAAAGTGAAATCCCACGAGAGAAAATTTCAAACCCTGTGAGACAAGACTTTATGCAAATTGATTTGGAAAAGTCCTGACCACATCTAAAACATTTACAACCATGCACACGTTTCAATCATTTCTCATTTGTGTGAGTGCTATTGCCAGACACAGTTCGTGTAGAGCGAAAGAAACAATATTCACACGATGTAATTCCAAACACGGAATCAAAATTCAGTGATATATTGTTGGAAAGGTAAAAGCGAAAAGAGTTTAAATATATAGACATAGGTGATATGACAGAAGTATGCAGAGGATGTCTGGGGGAGAAGAGAGACAAGACAGTGAGACAAAAGGACAGTTGCTGTACAGGCTTTTAAATGTTCGAAGCGCCCCGTGAGATGCAGATCATGCGACACGGTAGCAGCAGCAAGCCAGCAGCGGATCGATCAAATAGGAGGTAAAAAAAAACTATATTTGTTTCCCATTGTATCACCGTTTAAGAGGGGGTTTTGCGTTCAGCCCCCTCTTCACAATGTGAGCAGCAGAGACGCGAAGTGGCTAGCACATATTGTACAGGCCAGGGGGGGTTGGTGAGCAAAGCGAGCAGGGGGCAAAGCCCCCTAGTATATATATAGATTTTATATATATATATATATATATATATATATATATATATATATATATATATATATATATGTGATTCATTTTTCTCCCTTTGCGGATCTCCAGCTGCAAATATATGTATATAGTGGAGCATGACCCAGACACCGACAGTTCATCCAACACACATTTATTATACGTAATATTTACACAATTGAAGTACACATAATCCCAGTACTTCCCCAAAGTCCAGGCCTTCCTTCACTCTGCCTTGCTCAGGTCTGCCTCCACTCCTCTCCTCCAAGACTTCGTCTTTCTCCACTCCTGACTCCAGTCTTCGAATGGAGGGAGGCAGCCCCTTTTATATGCACTCGGATGTGCTCCAGGTGCCTCCCAATGAGATGACTGCCGGCACTTCCCAGTGTGGCGGAAGTGCTAGCTGTGAACCCGGAAGCACTCTGGGTGTCCCTGGTCTTCTTCCCCCCAGCACTTCTGGGTGTGGCAAAAGTACTGAGGGCCAGGGCTCCCTAGGCATCTGGGCATCCACTGGTGGTGACCACGGGCCCCTACAGGGTTGAGCTTCCAAGCTCTGTTTACGTGGTCCCCATACCATCCAGGGCGGCTGCCCTCTCGTGGTCCAGAGGAGGCGTAGTTCCTCTTCCAGTCCTTCCGGGTGTGCTGGCTGGGTACCACCCCCAGCCGCTTGCCACAATATATATATATATATATATATATATATATATATATATATATATATATATATATATATATATATATATATATACTGTATATCAGGAAATACATGTTTTCTGCAGTGTATTACATATTTACTTTGATTAACATTTGAGTGTGCTTAAAATCAAATTTTAAATTTTATTCCAGGAGAAATGGATAGTTGCAAAGTTGGTAGTCCTGACGTCTTTTAGTTCCAGGTTCATTTCTTATTCTGGCCACTGCCTTTGTGGTGATTGCACAACTTCCTGACATGTGGGTTTTCTCTCGATTTCCCAATGTCATCCTTCACATAAAGGTAATTGGTTGATTAGTGCTGTTGTCAGTGTTTTCCAAGTTTTTAAATGGGATGTTAAATGCAAAATAATAGAGGTGCTATATCTTGATTAATTTTGTTGTTTGAAGGTGGCCATCTCTATTACTGTTATAAAGGAACGTTAAAGGAATATGTAGAGAAATGTACTACAACAAATATAGAATACTGCGTATGACTTAGCTGACTTAGCAGCCTAACAGTCCAAGTCTCTAAAGCACGAATGTTAAAGACCTTTTCTTAAACCTGTCTCTGGGGTAAAATTCATTCCAAGCAGCCAGCCTCTTTACTTTACTTCACTTTAGAGAGCAAGACAAATCCCACACGTCTGTCCTGATTTGTATCCTTTACAGGACCTACTCCCCAGTGAGCATTCCGGATCACATATTTCCTTGCTCTGTAAAATACTTTTAAACTGAGCCTAACTCCCATGTTAAAATATAAATGGCATTGGTGTTCCTGAAACATATAAAAAATGTGTCATTTCAATCAAATAAATATTTTAAATATTGTAAAACAGAACTACTCAAGACAAAGAGACCAGCTGTGGCACTGTAAAATCTAGTTGTGGGCATCTTAATAACGTAATGAACTGTCTCATTCTTCTCTTTTTCTCTTATTAACCTAGTGTACTAAATTGTAAAAGTTGAAGGATGGTAAAGGGATGCTGCAGAAAGCTTTATTATTACAAGAACTGGTCTTGTAATAGAGTACTGAAAAACATTATTGAACATAGGAGCAGTAAAATTCAAATCATTAAAAATTCTACCTGTGTTTGCTCAGGCAGGACTGAAAAATCTTTTTCTTTGAAAATATAAAAACAAAAAATCAAAGTAGAGTGTGTGGCCCAGCTTTATCACATAGCTTTTGCAATGCCAAGGGTGAGTGTTCATGCACGCTCCTACCTGTATGGATACAACTCCTCATCAAAGGACAAGGTATCCCAAAAACATCATAAGAAACAAGTCTAAGCTCGGAACTGGAAGTACCTAATTTTTACAAGAAAAGAAAACACAAATATTCAAAACAGCAAAAATGACAAGAAAGTGTGCCTAAACTTCCAAGTCTGTTATAACATTAACAGTAACGGTCATAAATTTAGGTGTCTTGTGAATCCTTAATTATATTTTATACTTTGTTGTGTTATTCGTATATGTATTTTAAGTGTTAATATCTTTTATCATTATGGGTAAGGATTTACCTTATTGCCAGCTTGTTCTTTTGATTGGTATGGTTCATTCAATTTTCATAAGAATTTCTGAAGTGATGTTAGTAAAGTATTCATCTATTTTGGTATTTTGTTACTTGGCAAATTCCATTCTGACCTTTTTTTTTCTTCTAGAAGGGTCCTTGAAGAAACTGAATCATTTTTTAGTGTTATTTTCAACACCAGTTTATTTGACATTGATTGTCTCCATTTTAAGCAGGTTTGTTATATTGGTTGCTATGCTGTTCTTGTGGTTGGCGTCCAGGGTCATGCTGCACATGTCGTGGCATCAAGGGTATAAAGGTCAGCTGCATACACTTCCTAGTATTTGACATTGCCCAAAAACAGTGTTGATGTGATTCTTACCACAAAAACATTTCCTACTTAACAAACTTGCTTTTTCGTATTCAGGTCTTTGACTTTTCATTAATGTTTTGAAATTGTCAAACAGATTATTTACACTTTTGGTAGCCACTTCGGTTTGAAATCATGACTGTGTGTCATCTCCTGATTGTTTTCATTTAACAATTCACATGGTCTCCTTCTGAGTCAGAACTTTGTTTGTAATTTTCTGTCATACACTATTAAAAATAAAGGTTCTTTAATGGCACAATACTGGGTTGTGTGGTTCCATATAAAACATTTGCTTGAAAAGGAACCATTTCAGGGTCCAGGGTTCTTTGCACATGAAGTGAATTCTTTGGCCAATGAAAATGTCCCTAATGTGTGGATAAAACATAAATCTTTAATATATGGTAGACTACTAGCAGGATACTAACAGATCAAGAAAACCTGAACTTGTATGCAGCAAGTGTCCTTTTAAAGTCAAGAACCTTTTGGAATTTTACAATCTGTTATTATCTATTCATGGCTATTTATGGAACCTTTTATAAATCTAAATTAACATTCCTTCTGGAACATTCATGTGGATGGTTCTTTAGGGAACCAAACATATTTCCCTTATGGGATTGCTCTGAAGAATCACTTTGGTACTTTTATTTTTAAGAGCGTAGGCACTGTTATTTTGTGAATTTTTAGCAGTGGTGGATATATTATTGTTAGCAACAGTGTCCTGTTGCTACCATGCAATAACAGTAAGCAGTTTCTGTCATCCAAGGTTTTGGATATTTGGTGAGATCTGGAATTCTCACATGCATTTTGATTGGAAAAATTATGTTGTGTAATATGGATATTTACATGGAAAAACAATTTTTGGTTGGTTTATTGGGCTTTGTTGTTTTGTTAACAGTCTTTTTGGCTTTTCATTTTTGCCATCCCAGACAATGCTTCTAGCTTACTTCTCTTGGTTCTTGTGGTAATTATTGTTGAGTCTGCCTTTAACCATAGAATAGTAACACTGTAACACTGTAAAATTGAATACATTAACACTGTTATGATTTTTGCCTGGCACCACAAAGCTCAAGACTCATGATATCCCAAAATTGCAGGATATAAAGCTCTAGTGAGGCCTAGGTGCAAAATGAGTCCTAACTTCAACTGTCCATGAAATATGAAGTTCTGGCCAAGATTTTGTGCTCTTCATTGATGCCGGATTAGTAAAAATGCATGTCAATAAGACTCATTTGGGAGAAGCAAGGTTGTATACAGTATGCACAATTTTTCACATGACAGTCCCTTCAGCAGGAATACACTGTATTTTTTAAAATTTCACTTTATTAAAGTTGTATATTCTACACAATCTCAAAATGTTTAGTTTATTAAACTAATCAGAAAGGGAATGTTATTTAGTAATTCTTATGTATTAATTTATCTTTTAATTGATCGTTTTTTTCAAAGGTTTCCAAAAAGTGAAGTAAATTATTTAAACAGGCAGTAATTCAAGTACACAGCAAATTATATTTTATTTAAAATTAAGGATAAGGAAAATTTCAAAACATAAAATAACAGATAATTACAATGTATCTTGTCACGTTGTAATGGTACATCAATTTTAATACTCACTGACTAATGACTTTCCATGTAGCAGGGACTTCTTAAAATATCACCAAGTACAGTATGCTCACAGCTCATTATTTTTCTCAATCTGTACAAAAATTTAGCTTCAAGTTAACTATAAGTGCTAATAAAAGTGTCAGGTGATGCTTGAAATATGTTTCTTCAAAAACAAACAAGTTAGAAAATGTACACATGAAATAACATTCAGGTACAATTAAGACACTGTGGCCCACTATGGACTAAGGTCAGTAGTTAGGTTCTAAAACCTATTATAATCTTCAGATAATGCAGTTGTAAGGTTAATTTAGTGTAAGGTAAGTACTGGGTAAATGTTCATGTACTTTGAGCCTAACGGCTTACAAGTTGCAGGGAACTTCATTCATATCTAGATAACTTTTTGTTTTCCTTACTTGTATTTTATAGTTTTATAATTGGTAAGATCATTTAACTTACCTTCTACAATTAAAACATCACAAGGAGTGAGATGCTGATGAACTGTTGTTCTCTTCAGTTTGTGCTCAAGCAGCTTGGAAGGCTTCATGAAGCAGAAACAATCTGGTAAGGCAGAGGTTTTCACATGCATACCTGAACTTACAGATGTAGAATTGTCCATTTGCAAACACACAAAAGGAGTTTGTCTGCTCCATCTTACTACACATGCAGTCTACTGGTGTTTGATGAATATGTACTGTACTGGAGATTTGTTTGCTGTCATTTGTGGCAATCGGAGGTGAAAAAGAAGAAAATACTAATTATATGTAAATGCATCACTAAATAACCACAAGTCTATAATATTAAAATTATACCTAAAAGCTAAGAACTTCTACAACATATTGAAAAACAAAAAAGGGTATGTAAAGAAGCAATCTGTGTGAATTTCACAACTGATTGCACATGAATTTATTATTTTATTTTTATGGAGACTCAGCAGATGTGTCACTATGCCGCAAACAGCAGCATTGTTTCTTAGCTTCTCTGCCCTAGATTTAATTCTACATTAATATGGCCTGGATGATGTGTGTTCCTCCTGTACTGGAATGGGTTTTCTCCAGGAACTTTGGCTTCCTGTCAAACATACAATATTTTGTTAGTTATTTAGTAAATTGCCTTACCACACTAGACACAAGCTTTAGAAAGCTGTTCAGGAAACTGTCTCAAAGTGGCTATCTCTGTAAGTATTCTTAAAAGAGTTGACATCTTGTGTGTGGGGAGTCTTGTTGGAAAAGGTTTGAGATGTCTCCAAACTAAATTATAATAAAGGAAATGAATATGTGGAAATTCAGTTTTAAAATCCAAAGCAAGTTGCTAAATGTTGCCCCTCACTGAACACTTCAGTAGATTGAACAGTAAAAATGGATATCTACACTAGTTTTAAGTATAAAAGAGGTAATTCAAGTTGCAGTAGAGGTAATATGATGCTTGAATCTTTACTCCCACACATTTCTTTTTACTGCTATCAAACATTTTCCTCTACTGTATTTTTAAAAGCATTATTTTTTTTCTTCTACAATCTGCTAGATAGTCCTTTTTGAGGCAGTTAAATTTAATCTTATATGTTCATATCCTGGAAATATATTGTATGTATTGAGGTGCTCAAAAGAACATCCCTCTGGCTGTATAGATGGCAGAGAAGAGATATTTTCAAGTTTGGCAGGAGGTTGCTTCTTATTTGAGGGCAATATGCACATGGAAATTCGCATGTAGCAAATCAATGTAAAGGGCAAAATTATATATCAGAGATGAAAATGCAAGCCAGAGGATATGTTCTGTTCCCTGCAGTCAGAAAAACAGAGTTTGAAACTTCATTGAAATCCTGCTGAGCATGTTTGTGACTAAAAGGAAAATTAAAGGTACTTTACCAGAGAAGTCTGGCTTTTCATTTAAGCAAGATAGTAAAGAAATGGGAAAGATATATTTCATTGAATATAACACCTAAAAAAGAAAAGAAAAAAAGTCACTTTGTCAGCAATTTAACATAATTACTTACTGCAGTTTGCTTTTTCCTGTAGTTTTTTATATTTTGCAATATATCATGGTTCTAAGTAGAATTGTCATAAACGTTTAGTATTAGCAGCAAAAACATTTTTGGCTGAAAAATGTGAAACTACATTTGTATCTTAGCAGTGAATCTTGACATATCACTTTTCAATTCAGATTTATGGTCCAGCATTTTGAGGCGTGAACAGAACCCATATGGGATGCTTCTCTTTTGTACTGAAGGTTGTACATATATATGTTCATCAGGGTGGTTTTTAATTCCGTAGCATCAAAATGTGATTCTCTTTATCACTCTGCACAACAAAAAATGTTCTCCACTTTGAACACATTATTATGTTCAGTATATTTTGGGTGTCTACATTTGACTACATATTCTCAGATTAGCTCATTGGTATATTTTAATGTACTGTGTAATGTCATGCAAGACTTAACTGTGTTGAAAAATAAAAAAGGTTATAAGTTGTATTTAAAATGTAAAATCACCATAAAAGCCAATATTCTTTAAATTAGGAAATGTACACCAGTGATATACAGTTTTGATATTTTGATGGTAAAGAACATCTGCTAAGAAAATAATATTCTCAGATGCTACATCACACATTGAAGAATTTATATTATAGATTTGTGTAGTTTAGAGTTAAATTACATTTAGTAATTAAGAAGATAAATAATAATAATGTTAATAATTGATTTTTCATGGTTCTTAAGCATTTAATTGATGCTGTTAATATATCTGTACCTAGTTATATTTATCTATACATCTGTCTGTGTTAAATGATTTTTGTACTTTTCTCTAGCACATTAAAGGAAGCTGACAAAGTTAATATTTACATTGGATTCAGAAAGTATTCAAAACCCTTCACTTTTTTCACATTTTGCTACATTCCAGCCTTTTGCTAAATCAGTTTAAATTATTTTTTCTCCCACATCAAGCAACTCCGAATACCCCAGAATAACAATGTGAAAACAGAAAACAGAAAGGATGTTGAAATTTAGCTGAGATGGAAACCTTTCTATTATTAATCCCTGAGATGTTTCTCCAATATATTTGGAGTTCACCTGTGGTCAATTCAATTGACTGAATGTGATTAGGACAGGTACACACCTTTCTATAGAAGGCCTCACAGTTGACATTAAGTATCAGAACAAAAACCAGCGCCATGAGGTCTTAGGACTTTCCTGTAGACCTTAGTTTAGATACAGGAATATGTTGAGTCACAGATCTGAGGAAGGCACAACTGCCTTCATAATCCTTAAATGGAATAAGTTTGGAACAACCCACAACTCTTCTTAGAGCTGGCCACCCATCCAAACAGAGCAATCATGGGAGAGAGAACATGGCAATAGAGATGACCAAGATCCCTATAGTCACTCTAGATGAGCTCAAGACAACCTGTGATGAAATGGGAGATACTTCCAGAAGGACAACTATTATTGCAACACTTTGTCGATCTATGGCTTTAAGTCAGAGTGGCTAAAGAGGAGTGTTTTATCAGTAAAATATACATAGAAACCCACTTCAAGATAGCAAAAATACACATAAAGAACTCTTAAACTGTGAGAAACAAAACTCTGCTTTGATGGAACCAAGAGTAGCACCATGTCTGGAGAGGATCTGAACAAAAGAATAGCTGAAAACGCCCAAATCCAGGGACTGCATACATAAAACCTTTCGTAGATTTCATGCTAATATTATGCTTGCGCTTAAAGACAGAAAAGAAGTATGGACAAAAAAAAAAATCTAATTTATAAAAACATACATTATGTACGCCAGGTCCCATGCCAAGCTCCTTTACAAATCTATAAATCAACTTAAAACTATAAGCATGTGTGCACGCTTTTACCCACTCACAGTACCATCTGCCAGCAACAATACATGATATAAAAACATGTTTTTTGAATATTCATAATCTAATTAAATTTGCCAATGTTCCTGAGTGAGCGCTTTACTACAAACACTGAAAAAACAGGAAACAATGGCAGAAAACTAAACTTAAGTGAGTGTAAACTTGAGGTATTACTGACTGAGGCGCAGAACTGCAAAAAATCCATTTTGTTGAACTCTCTGTGGGAGGCATAGGTAAAAGAAACAAAAACTAAATGCCTTTGAATTGCCATTGTCTTGATGTCCTGAGGCCGTCCATACATTTGTGCTATGTTTTGCAGGACTGCACATGCCATCACAATGCAGCAATACTTTGCAGGGCTGTACAGCAGTGTGCTACCCGACAAGTCCAATCAACACCACTTATCTTTTAATAAACCAATCAACCATTCAATCACAGATAGTGTGCATGACAGCTTTTCATTATCTCTTCTCTCTTGTGCTGTACCTACTATCACCCGAAAGAAAGATTATAGAGAGTTGTTTCTAATGTACTAAAATTAGTTACAGTCCTACCAGTTAGGCTTACTTACCAAGTAGCCAAACATTACACACAGCATGACCCTGAACTTTGCTACACTACTGTTTGATAAAATAAAGTAACTGTGGGTTGAGCCACGCAACAATGTTGGTCAGACTCATTAGGGTATCACATATTAGTTGTATATTAAATGAATGAAAGGGCTTTCTGTTTACAAAACCAAATTCATTCTGTAATGGTACTTTTATCGCAACATGGGTATGGCCAAATGCACCAATTACATTAGGAAAATCATCAATCTCTGCAAAGTGCTTTTTGACCTCAGATTGCTCAAGCTGATGGTAAGTTAGTATTCGAGTAGCATCTTGATTATATAATTCCACACTGATGGCATGATGTGGCACAGGGATGTCTGCAAGATTCTTCACCAATCAGCCAGTTCACGCTGAAAAGCCTCTGTGGCCAAATGCCTATGGTTGTTAAAAGTTGTTACGGAACAGAAATTGAGTCTCTGTAATGTAGGCTTCAATTGAGCAGACAACTTCAAGAAGATAGCTCCATGAAGTCAAAATTGTCTTATTAGATAGTGTGGACGAAGGTTCGAGGCAAACAGCAGGCAATCAGCAGATGTAGCGTAAAAAAGCAATTTTTTTATTCTTGGTGAGTAGAGAGACCTACTGCAGCTCCTGTCAGCTTTGTGTCAGTTACCAACAATAGCCCAATCTTGGGGGGGGGGGGGGGGGGGGGGGGGTGAGCTTCCTTTTTATAAAAGAGTCATACATCTCACAGAGACAGCTTGTCATGGGATAAGGTTACACAATTCTTTGAGGGAATTTAGTAATATTACAACACATTTGTCCAAACAACTAAAGAAGAAGTGAAAGGACCTATTACTGTTGATTAAACAAAAATCACAGACGTTTGGAAAATAAAAAAGATTAGCAGTTTCCCTGAGTACAGACTATAAGTCAGCAGTTTGACAAAAAATGTTGCAAGTTTGTTCTTCAGCTTTGCGTACACAATTAATTTTTTATATCTAATTGTTTATTAATAAACAATTAATCTTTAGTTCGTTAGTTTAATAAGTCATATTAATAATCAATTAATCCATAGCCTATTAATACAAACTAGTAATATACTTATATTGTTAAAATGATTATACAGTTAATGGTTTCCCTCTTTTAACAATCTTAATGCATTCATATGGTTAACACAAAGAATTCTTATACTTGCAAATATATACATATACATTTTTTTAGCATCAGCTGGGTTGCATAATAATATATTTTCCATCCACCCAAATGCACACAGATAGTAATCATCAAGGCATTTTAGATTTGTTTATCTAAGTACAAAAATAGGTCAAAAGGTCCTCAGTCCAAGATTCTTTGTTCAACTATTATTTAATATATTGATTTATGTTTTTTTCATTATTCCACAATAGACATCATCATGAGCCAAAAAATAATCACAATTTCTGAAAACATGCTTTAGCCTGTCATTGGTGATATCCTCCAAAATAGCTGACTCCGCAACTGCCAGTTATGTTGTGTACCACACTGCACATCCCTTTTATATACAAAATAGACAGGGTACACACTGAGGCAATTACAATAAAGTGTATGAATTGGGCGTTATTACTAACACTAATGACAGCTGTATAGAGAGCACATATGTCAGTTAACTGTGTTATAATTAATCCAAGAACATCAAAATATGACAGCAGTCTTATTGAAATGTGCAATGAAATGACAGTTTCTATTCACTTCATTGTCCTGCCTCCTTGAGTCTTTAAAATGCCAACACCAAAAAAGTCTGTATAGTCATTCCGAAAGTTTGAGACTTGTTATAACTTTAAAGTAACTTCCACACCAAGTTTGTGTTTTATAAATTGCACCTTTTGCATTAGGGATGGCTTAGACACGTTTCTGAGTGTAAGCAAGTTTTCTACATGAGGCCCCAAGGTGTGCAAAGTGTGTCAATGCTAAAAGTTCTTCTGCTAAGTACCGAGTAAAAGGTCTGAATACCTGTGTCAATTTGATATTTAAATTTTTTTTTAATTAGCAAAAATTTTTAAATCCTATTTCCACTTTGTCATTCTGGAATATTGAATGTTACTTGATATGGGGGAAACAATGAATTTAAACCATTTTAGAACAACACTGCAACATAGCAAAATGTGAAAAAGTGAAGGAGCCTAAATACTTTCTGTATCCTCTGTATATACCTAAGCCATACTGCACTGCAAAAAATTGCTTTCTACAGACCTAGTTCAAATACCGAGAATTCATACCTGATAAAGTTTAATTGAAGCTATTCAAAACAAATGAAGCTAAGGTCACACTTGAATTGAGAAATATAAGGCCCCCATTAAAAGCCTTTACTCAAGCATTAAATGTCTGTGATTTTTGTGCAGCTCATTACAACATCTTTTTATAGTAAACTGCAATAACCCAAACAGTTTTATGAATAGAAAACTTGGTAAAGTGCTTACTGTAGAATTTGGGTCATTATAATAAAATGTGAGACTTTATATCTAGAAAATAACTTCACAAAATTTCAGAACCAGTAGAAATTAGCCATATACTAACACAATGTTGTAGACTATTGTTAGTTGATGTATATCTTCACACTTTCTTTGGGTGCAGTACATTCAGTATGTTTTAAATAAAACATACATGCTTATATTTACACAATTTATTCAAGGGAATAAATAAAGATGATTCCTGCCGTAAACAGTTTATTGTTCAAGACACAGAAAGTAAATGTCAATTGCAAAGCAAGGATCAACCATGGAGTTAATATTAATATTTATTTATTTGGCCCTTTCAAGACACACGATAAAACCAAACAATACTGAACAATTAAAGTGAAATAATTAACAGGACCATTAAAAATAAAAAATGCCATTAGAGATGATAGAATTTATGGCAAAGACAGGACAAGATTGAAAAGATTGATTTTAACTTTGTTTTGAAGTAAATAATGGAATCAATAAACCAAAAATTATGTGAAGCAAATTTAACTAAAAGCCTGTAAAGGAGATGCAGATTGATGGCAGTACAAGATGGCCAGAGGAAGAGAAGTGCAGATAAAGGGATGATATGTAGTCTTTAGTAAGATCTTTAAAGTAAATGGGACCAGATCATAGAGTGCCTTGTAAGAAATCATAAATATCTTATAGTCACTTCTGCATTAAACTGGAAGCTAATGAAGTCTACTATATATAAAGCAGGGGTGATGTGATTATGAACCTTATTTTGACTCACTAAACTTGCAGCAAAATTCCAAACTAATTGTATTGTATGTATATGTTTATGTTGAGCTACAGGACAGTAGAACATTACAGTAGTCTAACTTGAAGTAACAAATGCATGAATTAGTGTCTGAGCCACAAAGTAAGCAAGGAACAAAGTCTTGAAATGCCACAAAGGTTACAAAAGGCAAACAGAATGTAAAATTAACCTGGGATTGAAAAGATGGAGTGCTGTCATTTTCAAATTTTGAAAGGGTAGCTGTTGAGCCTTTAAGAAGAAGTTTAGAGCTGTCACTATTAAGCTGGAGGAGATAAGGTGTTATCCATATTTTAATATAATTGTGCCAACTAACAAAAAAAGAAGGGTTGGCAAACTACAGAGAGTGTTATCATCTATTACAAGCACCAAACATGATAGGAACCAACTAACATCTTAGAATTTTGTTTTTAATGGGAATAGGAAGAAATGTCAAAACCAGATATACAGCTGCTGTTCTTATTGCAGCCTGCATATTCAACCCTAGGGACCTCTGTTGCTGAATGGGACTGTCATGTTTTCTTTACTTCAACCCATTATACCTCCAATAGAGGATGTCCCAAAAGCATGCTTTTGAGCTCTTCAGGGACTGCAGATCGATAAGGAATGATCTGTGTTAGCACCCAGAAGATTAGTAACAATCAGAGAAACTGGCTTCAAGCGTTTACTTAAGAATCATATTTATTTGCATAATAACCAATAGCAGCAAAAATAAGCAAAACAAAAAATTATACAACCTGGATTTGTTTATGCATTCTTCATTCAGTCTCAGATGCCATTTCCCTAATGGTTCAGTTCCTTAGGTACTGTTTATATACCCTTAATCGAAAAATGAAAAGAAGGATTTCTATGCAGGGAGAACGCTCCTTTTCAAAGTGTTCATTATCTAAGTAGCAACATACAGTAGCTCAGCTTAAGTGTCCTTATACAGATGAGAAGCACTTTGTAAATGTATATTTCTTTGCACCCTCCCCCACCATAACCTACTGTTTATGGGGAATGAGCGAAAGCTTTAGATTCACCAAAATTTCAATCTCTTGTTTTCAACAGGTCTCAATGTTTTTTAGGATCCCCTGATACTGAAAACATTGATATCTCAATGAAGGCTGTGTATCTGTGTGTTACAGTTTCTTTAGGACGGTCTAGAGATATGATGATGTGCTGATTAGTTTTTGAGCCAAATCAAAGGAATAAGGCACTCTAGAGGAACCCTCAAATACCGTAATTCTGCAATTAATGAATACTTCTCATCAATTGCCATCGTAATGACTTATTTCATGATCAGAAAGATCGGCATCAGAGTGGTAAGTAATTACTGAAATGTTATAGAATAGTATGGGTAACTTGGCTACTAGGCGCAAAACCTATTGACACTAATGTTGCTAGGAAAGCAACTGGAAACTCAGTTTTTGCAACAAGTGGCACATTAACTAAATTGAATAAACTCTTTATGAAAAATGCCTAATAAAGGATGTTACTCTCTTTCATCACTTCTCACCCAATTTAAACATACACAGCTGGCTTTCTTTCTGCTAGAAGAGCAGACAGTTTCTCAAAACATGGGCATGGAATAAAATTATTATCACCAAGTCAAGAGCAGCTCCCATGGGAATCAAAAGTTGCAGTTTCTAACAAGACTTTAAAACTTAGGCCTCTTTCCTGAAATCTGTCAGTTGAAAAGTTTAAAATAACTCCCATACAGAAGATTTGGTGAAAATGTAATGTTGACTTCTGTCAACATGACAATAAAATTAATACTGTGATGATGTGTAATTGATCCAAGCAGAAGAAGGTAAATAATAAAATGTAACGGTCCTTTGCTACATCATGGACAACAAGTGGACAGTCAGTACTGCAATTATTCAGCTGACAAAAACTGAAAACTATTAGTTGAATAAGACTGAAGCAATCAATAAGCAGTACCACTTATACCCAAGGAGGACAGTTCTTCCAATAGTAGTGTATCAAAAGCTGAACTAACATCAAGAATGATAAGAACTCTTTAATAGTTGGGAATCAGCCATTTGAAACTGATCACCTGCATTTAAAAGCAGCATTTAAAAAGGCCTATATTTGGGAAGAATATACATGTTCTAAAATCTTGCTAAGACATGTGTTGCTGAAATCATTGTGATAACAACTAGAATTTTTTTTATTAAAGCTGTGACAGTGGCAATTTTATGACAATGAACAGAAAAGGAAACAGTTAATAATAGCAGTGAGAAAATACAGTATAAGTGTCTAGCTGGCATGTAGATGAATTAGATTTATAGATCAATACATATTAAAACATCTTTGACTGAAGAAAATTCAGAAAAATAGGTTGTGATACGAAAGGATGTACTAATCCAGCAAGTGAAGGCAATGGTGTAGCGGTGACATGTCGTCAGTGCCAGTAGTAGTTTTTTTGTGCTATAGGCCAAGCTTATCAGTGCACCAACTGATTGTTCCGTAGCTAACCTGTGCTGCTGGGTTCCCCCCGTTATGATCTGCTCCCTAGGTGAATGCCTAATTCGCCTTAATGGTGGTGCTTTCTCTGCATGTCAGTGAATGGAAAAAATGTAAAAAGAACAGCAGGCCTCTGAAGAAATAGCAAACAGAGGTTTATAGTGAGACTTTATAAGTTTATTAAAAGAAAAAACAATTCTACTTTTTCCCTGACTGGCTCTAATGTTAGTGGAATAATAAGCAGATCTGGTGGTTAATTGTTAATGGTACTTCCTTATATTTAATAAGATGGTCAGCACATGCTGGAGCAGGTAGAGTCGGGCCACTTCCTTTGGACAAGTTTCATCATACTGTGTAAGGGAAAATAAAGAAGTGCTTGAAACCACCTGCTTAGACAAATCTCCTGAATTCATTACTACCCACACATTTTAGATTAGAAAATGAGATCATATATAACATTTGTGCTTTGTTCTGCGATAACAGTTTACATATGAGATGTCTTATTTTTTATACATAGAAATTTTAAAATGTTTAACTAGATTGGGGCTTTAAATACTACTTAATACAAAGTGTGGTTCTACAGTATACCATTTATGTAATAGTGATTGGAGAAAATTAAAATATATTGAAATGTGTTATGTATATGAAACTAACTAATAAAAGGCAGATTTCTGTTACATTTATTCAGTCTGTTATGATACTTCTAAAAGGTGCAAATAAAAGACGGTCATGTTTGAATTCATGTGGTATAACAATGGCTCAAGACTCTTCTTCATTTAGTATTTTCTGCAACAACTGCTTTCATAAGATATATAGTAGGGTGCAAGATGATTAAAGTAATCTGTCAGAGTATTAACAAAACATAAACCTAAACAATATGATAATTATTAAAATATGCAGTTTATTTAGTCATGGAAGAATAAAGTTGAGAGAAAGGGTTTGTACTGATAATGCAATCAATAACATATGGTTGAAGATTTTTAAAATTTCTGAAGAAAAAAAACAGAAATACTATTTATTTTAGTAAATTGGATCGAACTGTTGAAACTAATTACTTTATGATTGTAGGCAGGAAAGTCTGTTGCAATAAAATTAAAATGTGGAGCACACCAAATCAGTTGTGTGCCCCTATACCATGAGCAGGGAAGGTAATGGGATGAGTAATACCATGGCATTCTAGGACTGATTAAAAAATCAGTAGTGACAGGACATTTTTGAGAGTCATCCATCCATCCATCCATTGTCTCCCGCTTATCCGAGGTCGGGTCGCGGGGGCAGCAGCTTGAGCAGAGATGCCCAGACTTCCCTCTCCCCGGCCACTTCTTCTAGCTCTTCCGTGAGAATCCCAAGGCGTTCCCAGGCCAGTCGAGAGACATAGTCCCTCCAGCGTGTCCTGGGTCTTCCCCAGGGCCTCCTCCCGGTTGGACGTGCCCGGAACACCTCACCAGGGAGGCGTCCAGGAGGCATCCTGATCAGATGCCCGAGCCACCTCATCTGACTCCTCTCGATGCGGAGGAGCAGCGGCTCTACTCTGAGCCCCTCCCGGATGACTGAGCTTCTCACCCTATCTTTAAGGGAAAGCCCAGACACCCTGCGGAGGAAACTCATTTCAGCCGCTTGTATTCGCGATCTCGTTCTTTCGGTCACTACCCATAGCTCATGACCATAGGTGAGGGTAGGAACATAGATCGACTGGTAAATTGAGAGCTTCGCCTTGCGGCTCAGCTCCTTTTTCACCACGACAGACCGATGCAATGCCCGCATTACTGCGGATGCCGCACCGATCCGCCTGTCGATCTCACGCTCCATTCTTCCCTCACTCGTGAACAAGACCCTGAGATACTTGAACTCCTCCACTTGGGGCAGGATCTCGCTACCAACCCTGAGAGGGCACTCCACCCTTTTCCGGCTGAAGACCATGGTCTCGGATTTGGAGGTGCTGATTCTCATCCCAGCCGCTTCACACTCGGCTGCGAACCGATCCAGAGAGAGCTGAAGATCACGGCCTGATGAAGCAAACAGGACAACATCATCTGCAAAAAGCAGTGACCCAATCCTGAGCCCACCAAACCGGACCCCCTCAACACCCTGGCTGCGCCTAGAAATTCTGTCCATAAAAGTTATGAACAGAATCGGTGACAAAGGGCAGCCCTGGCAGAGTCCAACTCTCACTGGAAACGGGTTCGACTTACTGCCGGCAATGCGGACCAAGCTCTGGCACCGATCGTACAGGGACTGAACAGCCCTTATCAGGGGGGGCGGTACCCCATACTCTCGGAGTACCCCCCACAGGATTCCCCGAGGGACACGGTCGAATGCCTTTTCTAAGTCCACAAAACACATGTAGACTGGTTGGGCAAACTCCCATGCACCCTCCAGGACCCTGCTAAGGGTATACAGCTGGTCCACTGTTCCGCAACCAGGACGAAAACCACACTGTTCCTCCTGAATCCGAGGCTCGACTATCCGACGGACCCTCCTCTCCAGGACCCCTGAATAGACTTTTCCAGGGAGGCTGAGGAGTGTGATCCCTCTGTAGTTGGAACACACCCTCCGATCCCCCTTCTTAAAGAGGGGGACCACCACCCCGGTCTGCCAATCCAGAGGCACTGTCCCTGATGTCCATGCGATGTTGCAGAGGCGTGTCAGCCAAGACAGTCCTACAACATCCAGAGCCTTGAGGAACTCCGGGCGTATCTCATCCACCCCCGGGGCCCTGCCACCAAGGAGTTTTTTGACCACCTCGGTGACCTCAGTCCCAGAGATGGGGGAGCCCACCTCTGAGTCCCCAGGCTCTGCTTCCTCATTGGAAGGCATGTTAATGGGATTGAGGAGGTCTTCGAAGTATTCCCCCCACCGACCCACAACGTCCCGAGTCGAGGTCAGCAGCGCACCATCCCCACCATATACAGTGTTGACACTGCACTGCTTCCCCTTCCTGAGACGCCGGATGGTGGACCAGAATCTCCTCGAAGCCGTCCGAAAGTCATTCTCCATGGCCTCCCCAAACTCCTCCCACGCCCGAGTTTTTGCCTCAGCAACCACCAAAGCCGCATTCCGCTTGGCCTGCCGGTACCTATCAGTTGCCTCCGGGGTCCCACAGGACAAAAGGGTCCTGTAGGACTCCTTCTTCAGCTTGACGGCATCCTTCACCGCCGGTGTCCACCAGCGGGTTCGGGGATTGCCGCCACGACAGGCACCGACCACCTTACGGCCACAGCTCCGGTCAGCTGCCTCAACAATAGAGGCACGGAACATGGCCCATTCGGACTCAATGTCCCCCACCTCCCTCGGGATGTGGTCGAAGTTCTGCCGGAGGTGGGAGTTGAAGCTACTTCTGACAGGGGGCTCTGCCAGACGTTCCCAGCAGACCCTCACAACACGTTTGGGCCTACCACGCCTGACCGGCATCCTCCCCCACCATCGAAGCCAACTCACCACCAGGTGGTGATCAGTTGACAGCTCCGCCCCTCTCTTCACCCGAGTGTCCAAGACATGTGGCCGCAAGTCCGACGACACGACCACAAAGTCGATCATCGAACTGAGGCCTAGGGTGTCCTGGTGCCAAGTGCACATATGAACACCCCTATGCTTGAACATGGTGTTCGTTATGGACAATCCGTGACGAGCACAGAAGTCCAATAACAAAACACCGCTCGGGTTCAGATCGGGGGGGCCATTCCTCCCAATCACGCCCTTCCAGGTCTCACTGTCATTGCCCACGTGAGCATTGAAGTCTCCCAGCAGAACGAGGGAGTCCCCAGAAGGTATGCCCTCTAGCACCCCCTCCAGGGACTCCAAAAAGGGTGGGTACTCCGAACTGCTGTTCGGTGCATACGCACAAACAACAGTTAGGACCCGTCCCCCCACCCGAAGGCGAAGGGAGGCTACCCTCTCGTCCACCGGGGTAAACCCCAATGTACAGGCTCCAAGTTGGGGGGCAATAAGTATACCCACACCTGCTCTGCGCCTCTCACCGGGGGCAACTCCAGAGTGGTAGAGAGTCCAGCCCCTCTCAAGGAGATTGGTTCCAGAGTCCAAGCTGTGCGTCGAGGTGAGTCCGACTATATCTAGCCGGAACCTCTCAACTTCGCGCACTAGCTCAGGCTCCTTTCCCTTCAGAGAGGTGACATTCCACGTCCCAAGAGCCAGTTTCTGTAGCCGAGGATCGGACCGCCAAGGTCCCCGCCTTCGGCCACCACCCAACTCACACTGCACCCGACCTCCTTGGCCCCTCCCATAGGTGGTGAGCCCATGGGAAGGGGGACCCACGTTGCCTCTTCGGGCTGTGCCCGGCCGAGCCCCATGGGTGCAGGCCCGGCCACCAGGCGCTCGCCATCGAGCCCCACCTCCAGGCCTGGCTCCAGAGTGGGGCCCCGGTGACCCGCGTCCGGGCAAGGGAAAACGCCGTCCAAAATTGTTTTTCTTCATAGGAGGTTTGTTTAACCGCTCTTTGTCTCATCCCTCACCTAGGACCAGTTTGCCTTGGGTGGCCCTACCAGGGGCATAAAGCCCCGGACAACAGAGCTCCTAGGATCATTGGGACACGCAAACCCCTCCACCACGATAAGGTGACGGTTAAAGGAGGGGTGAGAGTCAATGTGAATATTAAAATCACCAAATATCAGAGTATTGGGGGAAGGGCAGGAGTTAAAGTTTTAAAAGATAGTCCAGCATTAAAATGATTACATGGTTTAAGAGAATGACACACAGTAACAGGATCAATAGGTTGCGAGCCACAAGATCTTCAAAGGAAAAATGAAATGCAATGCAACGTTAAGAGCCAAATCTTTTCAGTTAATGGTAAATTTAGAATGTAGCTTTCACATAGATAATAGAACATTGTTTTAGCCCTATAAGCTAACAAGTTAATGGAATGTTTTTAATATTCAGCTATATCCCTGTGTTACAATAGAATGAGCTGAGATTGTTGGTAGCTAGAAAGAAACATGAACTGTTAGAGAGAAACCTATGTACTTCTAGGAGAGATTACCTGATTCCCATAAAAGAAATCATTAAGTTGTAGCCATGCTTCAATCAAACACTATGCCTAGTTTCTTCTTTTGAATAAATTTGTGGATGACTAATGCTTTTTTATTAATAGTATGAAAGTTAAACAAACCTTACATGTGGTCATGGAATGTGGACATGAGACAGATTCTGAGAGCAGGTGTAGAGAAGAAAAATATATGGTGTGAGAAGAATTCCAATGAAAGTTTGACCAAATGGGTTCAGTATTGCTGCCAGACATACAGTGAATTTCCCAGTTTTGCTGGAACCCATAGTGAAAATAATGTGGGCAGCAAAGAATATTGCGAGAACTAATCTGTAGCGCCTGTTGATCAGCACGATTCCAGGTGTTAAATATTTCTTGATCATTTTAGTTAGGATAAACTAAGAGCAAGCTATAATCCAGGAAGTGGAAAGAAGACACTTTATCAGATTCATCAGAACAACTACAACAGCAATCAAATAGATGGTTGAAAGAATCCTGTGAAAGGGAGGCCGAGCAGTCAGTCAAAAGTACTAAATACAGGGCTATTCAAAATGAAAGAGCAGATTTCAAAAATTTATTTCGAACAAACTGTATAAGACAGAAACACATTCCGCACCTCACTGGATAGAGGAAAGTTCAAAGTTTAAAAATTCATCTTCAAGAAGATTCAAGTGGCCTCATTTCCACTTGAAGGGCTGGTGTTACCTGAATGACACTGTAGTTGCTGGAATATAAGGTGTTGTTAGGCATGGGTAAAACGTGTGTCAAAAGAATTCTCAAAGTCCAAAAGTTCACTTTAAAAGTATTTAGTGAAAGTTAAAGGCAAATAATCCAAACAAAAATAAAAGGAAAAATAGTTACATATAGAATAAAAGGCAAAAAAAGGTAAAATGTATCTATCTATAAACTTAGCTTTTCTTGAAAGAACTTTAGTTATTTCACTACTTAAAGATTCTTAATTTCTTCTTCTGTACACCTTAGCGTACGGGGTACTTAAGTAAACAAGTTTTCTTTACATGTTATTTCTCACATTCAAAGAGCCCGTAGGCCATCAAGCACGGTCAAGTGCATAAGCACGAACATGAGCGCGAGTATGGTCACGGTTAAAAACCGTATGCCTATACACCTTATACAAGGCAAGGCTGTCACTAACTGAAGAATAATATTTACTTGAAGCAGTTAGAAAGGACAAGAATGTACCAATAGAAATCTATTTACGGGGGTTATAGGAACCTCCCATAGATTATGCATTGTCATCAAATAAATATTCATAAATTTTATAGAACTAGGAAAATGGCTCTTACAGACACCATTCCAGGACGATGGATTGGATGAGGCGGACAACAAGATCTTGCTCATCGTCTATGGCCTACCAGGTCTCCAGACCTTACCCCCTGCAATTTTTATCAATGGGAGTACATTAAAGAAAGGGTGTTTGTTCCACCTGTGCCCGCTAATCTTCAAGATTTGTGACGCAAATTGAGGAAGCTGTGAATTCAGTAACTAGGGACCAGTTGACTCGTGTGTGGCAAGAAATGGTCTACCGTTTTGATGTTTGTTGCACTACACATGGTGCTCATGTTGAGTACATACAACCTCAAGGACTATAGGACCAAACTTTGAACTTTCCTTAGAACTTTTCCCTTACAGTGCACTACTAAACAATCACCATACCTGCTCCATGTTCACTGGCAGTTTACAGTTAAAAAGAAGACCTCAAACAGGCACAAAAAGCACAAGAGCTTGCAGAAGAGAGTCTTGATGAAAAAGTAAAACACATCCAATCAGACCAATTGGAAAAGAGTAACAAAAAATGTCTTCACAGACCACAAAAATAGTGAAATGTAAACATTTCAGGTCAAACCGTTAATATTATAACTTCTTATAATAAAAAACAAGAAGAACAAAAGGGATGAGAAGCTATAGCCAGGTGTGCATAACATACTTTCAGCCAGTGAAATCGAGATTTAAGCACTAACTTGTGTACTTAAACTAACTCAATCTACAGTTGTATATCAATTAAACATGTATATGAGATTTTCCGGGAAAAAAAACACAATGTAATAATAACACATGGTGACTCAGCCTAGTTTGACCACTGTGTCATGTGTACATTGCAATAAATGATTAATATACTGTGTGCACAGTATCTTTGAAGCCTACATTTACAGTGTGACCATATTTTTTATTGATTGAACTACACCTTAATTCTTACTAAAGGTCTTAAACTTACAGATGTATGTGTTAGTCCTGGTACATTATTTCTATTGCTTGTCAAAAAATATGAATATAACTAGTGTTGTGTGTAGAGATCAGTGCCATACAGCGGTAAGGGTCAGAACTGAGAAAGGAAAGCCTTCAAAATCCACACACAATGATTGAAATATCAAAGTCTAGAATGTTTTAGAACCTATAACCTTTCTCAGCTGGATGCTGGAAAGTTTGGGAAGTAAATCAATATAGACCACAAAGGTTTCTGTGGATTTGCAACTTTTGTTTGACAGCATCAAAGAGAGTTCTATACCTAGAATGAACTACTTTTATTTGTCTTAAAGATGTAATTTGTGTAGGATATTAAAAATGATAAATATTTTGACTCAGCTAAGAAATATACTCCATATATGTAAAACTTTATTTTTTAAAAATAATCTCTTAAATGTTTTTTATTTAATTACAGTTTTTAAAATCATGTTTACATTACTCTGCATTTATATTATACAACAAATTCTGAAAAATTGCTCTAAACAAAGTTTTAAATCATATATTGTTGACCCTAATTTAATTTAAAAACTACATAAATAAAGAAATCTGGGAAAGAAGGGGGAAAGTACAGTATTCATAATAAATTGTGAGCAGGCGAATGAATCAAAAACCAAAGGAACACCATTTTAAAAGTGCAGTTTATTAAATCAAATAAAGAGAAATAAATGATGAAAGAAGGCAATTAAAAGGCAACAGTTCAAGTGTGCTTTAGCACTACAGGTTCCATAACATCACACGCAGGGTACCTGTGGAGGCAACTCGCCTTTCTTAAAGAATTGGAACCAATGTGAGGTTAATCAGTATAACAGCTTTATTGAAGAAAGGGTTGACAAGCATTTCTGATTGACTAATTAAAGGCAGTTTTTTAATACTTAATGCAGTGTTAAGCAGATTTTAAAAAGAAGACTTAAAGGAATATTCCTTTTAAAAATTATATTTGGATTGACTTTTTAAATAGGAGACCCACTTCTCCCTCTCATTCGTTGGTCAATAGTTTTTCTTCTGTTCAAACAATGACTCCCATGAGGCTTTAGTTTTGTGTTTATGATGTTTTGCGGATTATTCCAGAAGTAACAACTTAAAAATATTTCAGCAAAAATATGCACTTTGCATGTTCTGAGAATACAATTGTATAACTGACATGGGTTATGTGACACAGGTAACGTGAGATTTTGTTTTCTTTTCTCCATGGAGGTTTTTCATATTGTTTGCCATTGTACAACAGAGCATTGGCCACTACAGACTTTTATTATGTCATGTTTTTTTTTTCATTCTGCATGAAAACATGAGATATAAACATATATAATATTCATTAATGGTGCAGTAAAATAAGGAACCATTCTCTACAGCATAACCTAACTCTGACCTAATGTTCAATTCTTTTCTTTGCAGACATTGTGCAAGCACTTTTAACATTAACAATCCCATACAGTGCAGCATACCATTTGTAACTTGTCTTGACATAACTTTAATTAGTATTAACCATAGGCAATCAGGCCCACAAGCCTTGCAATAAAGAAAGGCCATCTTTTTAAGCCTTTTAAGACCAAACATCGTTATCATTTGTTAGAATTAGACCCAAAGTACACTAGTGTGAAAAAAAACCATTTAAACAAAATGGCTTGGAGATGAAATAGTTTAAAAGAAAAGTCACAGTTATTGACTGGAGGCAGTCACAGACAAAAAACAAGAAAAGCCGAATGTACAGTAAAATCTGAAAGCACAACACGAGCATTACCGTCAAAAAGAACTACATACAAGTCCATACCTTTGGTTTTATTTTCCCCAGGTCAAGACTAGAACACAGCTTCTACTGAAATGACATTTTTTATAATTCTCACTTGGTAATGTCATCACATAACAATGCACTTCACATGACCAGCAACAGGTGACACTATTAGTAAACAACATTGTTATGATTAGCCCTAATAAATTCAAAAAATACTTGATTAATTTTTAATAAAAGGCCTAAGCCTTACAATCTTCAAAATGCCATGAAGCTTAAAAATTATCAAAAGGGAGGTGGGAAATACAAAACCCATGGTGCAAAATAACAAAATCTTGAGTTTTTAATTTTACAACGACCGCCACCAATACTTTTAGCCAACAGGGTGCTGGCGGAAATTGGGCTACTGTTGAGCGAAGAAGAAGGAGAAGAAAAGGGGGGAGACGTGTCTGGAGGCAGGAGGGGAGGAGGAAAGTAAAGAGAGTGGAACTGAGGGTAGGAACTTTGAATGTTGGCAGTATGACTGGTAAGGGGAGAGAGTTAGCAGATATGATGGAGAGAATGAAGGTTGATATATTGTGCATGCAAGAGACTAAATGGAAGGGGAGTAAGGCCAGGTGGATCGGAGGTGGATTCAAATTGTTCTGTCATGGTGTGGATGGGAGGAGAAATGGGGTAGGAGTTATTCTGAAGGAACAGTATGTCAAGAGTGTTTTGGAGGTGAAAAGAGTGTCAGGCGGAGTAATGATTATGAAGCTAGAAATTGGAGGTGTGATGATGAATGTTGTTAGTGCATATGCACCGCAAGTTGGGTGTGCAATGGGTGAGAGAAGATTTTTGGAGTGAGTTGGATGAAGTGATGAACAGTGTTCCCAAGGGACAGAAAGTGGTGATTGGAGCAGATTTCAATGGGCATGTTGGTGAAGGGAACAATGGAGACAAGGAGGTGATTTGTAGGTATGGTGTCAAGTAGAGGAATGAAGAAAGTCAGAGGATAGTGGATTTTGCCAAAAGGATGGACATGGCTGTGGTGAATACGTATTTTAAGAAGAGGGAGGAACATAGGGTTACATACAAGAGTGGAGGAAGATGCACACAGGTAGGTTACATCCTATGCAGAAGAGTTGATCTGAAGGAGATTGAAGACTGCAAAGTGGTGGCAGGGGAAAGTGTAGTTAGGCAGCACAGGATGATGGTCTGTAGGATGACATTGGAGATCAAGAAGAGAAAGAGAGTAAGGGCAGAGCCAAGGATCAAATGGTGGAAGTTGAAAAAGGAAGACTGCAAGGTTGAGTTTAGGGAGGAGGTGAGACAGGCACTGGGTGGTAGTGAAGAGTTACCAGACAGCTGGGAAACTACAGCAGATGTAGTAAGGGTGACAGCAAGAAGGGTGCTTGGCATGACATCTGGAAAGAGGAAGAAGGAAAAGGAAACCTGGTGGTGGAATGAGGAAATACAGGAGAGTATACAGAGGAAGAGAATGGCAAAGAAAAAGTGGGATAGTCAGAGAGATGCAGAAAGTAGACAAGAGTACAAGGAGATAAGGCGCAAGGTGAAGAGAGAAGTGGCGAAGGCTAAGGAAAAGGTGTATGATGAGTTGTATGAGAGGTTGGACACTAAGGAGGGAGAAAAGGACCTGTACCGATTGCCTAGACAGAGGGACTGAGCTGGGAAAGATGTGCAGCAGGTTAGGGTGATAAAGGATAAAGATGGAAACATACTCACAAGCGAGGAGAGTGTTTTGAGCAGATGGAAAGAGTACTTTGAGAGGCTGATGAATGAAGAGAACGAGAAAGAGAAGAGGTTGGATGATGTGGAGATAGTGAATCAGGAAGTGCAACGGACTAGCAAGGAGGAAGTAAGGACAGCTATAAAGTGGATGAAAAATGGAAAGGCTGTTGGTCCAGATGACATACCTATGGAAGCATGGAGGTGTTTAGGAGAGATGGCAGTGGAGTATTGGAATCTTGGAAAGTGAGAGGATGCCTGAGGAGTGGAGAAGACGTGTACTGGTGCTGATATTTAAGAATAAGGGGGATGTGCAGGACAGCAGTAACTACAGGGGAATAAAATTGATGAGCCACAGCATGAAGTTATGGGAAAGAGTAGTGGAAGCTAGGTTAAGAAGTGAGGTGATGATTAGTGAGCAGCAATATGGTTTCATGCCAAGAAAGAGCACCACAGATGCAATGTTTGCTCTGAGGATGTTGATAGAGAAGTTTAGAGAAGGCCAGAAGGAATTGCATTGCGTCTTTGTGGACCTGTAGAAAACATATGACAGGGTGCCTCGAGAGGAGCTGTGGTATTGTATGAGGAAGTCGGGAATGGCAGAGAAGTATGTAAGAGTTGTACAGGATATGTACGAGGGAAGTGTGACCATGGTGAGGTCTGCGGTAGGAGTGACGGATGCATTCAACGTGGAGGTGGGATTACATCAGGGATCAGCTCTGAGCCCTTTCTTATTTGCAATGGTGATGGACAGGTTGACAGATGAGATTAGACAGGAGTCCCCATGGACTATGATGTTTGCTGATGACATTGCGATCTGTAGTGATAGTAGGGAGCAAGTTGAGGACACCCTGGAGAGGTGAAGATATGCTCTAGAGAGGAAAGGAATGAAGGTCAGTAGGAACAAGACCGAATACATGTGTGTAAATGAAAGGGAGGTCAGTGGAATAGTGAGAATGCAGGAAGTAGAGTTGGCAAAGGTGGATGAGTTTAAATACTTGGGATCAACAGTACAGAGTAATGGGATTGTGGAAGAGAGGTGAAAAAGAGACTGCAGGCAGGGTGGAATGGGTGGAGAAGAGTGTCAGGAGTAATTTCTGACAGATGGGTATCAGCAAGAGTGAAAGGGAAGGTCAACAGGATGGTAGTGAGACCAGCTATGTTATATGGGCTGGAGACGGTGGCACTGACCAGAAAGCAGGAGACAGAGCTGGAGATAGCAGAGTTAAAGATGTTAAGATTTGCATTGGGTGTGATGAGGATGGATAGGATTAGAAATGAGTACATTAGAGGGTCAGCTCAAGTTGGACGGTTGGGAGACAAAGTCAGAGAGGCGAGATTGCGTTGGTTTGGACATGTGCAGAGGAGAGATGCTGGGTATATTGGGAGAAGGATGCTAAGGATAGAGCTGCCAGGGAAGAGGAAAAGAGGAAGGCCTAAGCAAAGGTTTATGGATGTGGTGAGAGAGGACATGCAGGTGATGAGTGTAACAGAGCAAGATGCAGAGGACAGAAAGATATGGAAGAAGATGATCCGCTGTGGCAACCCCTAATGGGAGCAGAAGTACCATAATGTTAATTTGTGTAAGTACATTGTTAAGAGGCATGATGCTAGCCACCGTCCTACCCAGAATATAGCCATATATGCAGACAAACAAGTCTTGTTCCAATAGTATTAAAAACCCACTGTGACAAATTCTCAGGTAAAATTGAAATATAAATAATTAAATAATAAGTAAACATAAACACACACATCTGCTTTAACAGACTGCAAAACAAAGTTGTTTGAAACTTATTAGCATAAATGGAACCCAGCACTACCTGTTCATTAGCTAATTGTTGAACAATGGCCCGTTGACAAATGGAGGAGAGGAAACCTGGCACCCTTAAATATTGCCTCCCTAAAAAACTTGGACTGATTCATTCATTTATTCACACTGCTCCCTGGTTCACACCTGAACTCCATCAGCTCAAGGCCATGGGCCGGCAGCTAAAAGGTCTAGCAAAGAAAATGGGTCTTGTTGTACGTAAGGAAATTAAAAAATACAAAACTCTTTTTTCCACAGTAAATTTGCTTATTACATCACCAGAAAATTTCATTCACCATTACTTTACTGCTGTTCTTTTTTGGATTTTTTCAACTTAAAAATTGAAAAAAAATCCAGCAGCAACTTGCATCTTCTGTCTATGAAGAAAATGACACTTACCACAATCACTGATATTTCTTTACAAATCACTGTAATGTAGCAGGTTCATAGCTCATATCAAAAAGGACACTTTTTAAATAATAATCGTTGCACTCACTGCTTAAAGAGGGGGTGTGATAATGTGGCTGGAGTGGTTCCTGGGCGCACCTGTATTTGATGCCAGGAGCTACAAATCGCCACACCTGAGCCACGTCCCTGTAATAAATAGGAGAAGCACGAGGCGGAAAGAGAGAGAGGAGAACGGTTAAAGACTGGAGAGCGAAAAAGCAGAACTGGGGTAGTGCAAGAGAGTGGACGAGCCAGCCAGCCAAGTAAAAGGAAGGTCAGTGCAGTCGGGGGTCCCGGATAGAGCGGGTGATCGGCGCTCAAGGGACAGATCGTGCCAACTGACTATGTGGAGGAATGGGTACGACTGAGAAGGAGAGGATGACCATGTTGTAACCAGCCAGCCGGCAGCTACACCTCCAAGACCAGTGGCCTGGATAATTTACTGAGAAAGAATCTAACTGTCAAGCCGTACTTCTAACCAATTAAACTTTTCCCCACAATCGACGGTGTAAATATAAGTACACAAAAGCAGGATGTAAAATTAAACGGATTAAATGTATTAAATGAAACAACAAGACATGCAAAAAATAGAAAACAGATATAAATATAAATATCCCTCCACCCCAGCAACAACAAGACACCACCAAATATAAATACAACAAAAACCCTCCCTTGCCCCTGTAACATATAAACACACAACACGAATAACAAAAATTGAATGAGATACGGAAATGAATGTGAACTTGAGTCCGGTTATAAAAAACTGTCCTGAATGCAGTTGACTGAACTAGCGAACAATGAGTTGTTTGATTTTCCCCGGACAAAATGGAGCAGCCTCACCGTGAATCCTCGGTGCGTGGTGGATGATTAATTCCGACCCCGGGGTCTCTCGTGATGAGGTTCTTGAAGCAAGTCCGGCGGATAGAAAAACAAACTGGATGGAAATGCGCGATGTGGAATATAACAGGTACAGAAGGGTCGTGAATGTGAAAAATCTCCTTCTCTCCTCTCCTCTCCTTCTCCTCCTGCTGGCTTAAATAGTCCTGTGACGGCAGTAATTGATTAATCGTGAACAGGTGTTTTCCAGGTTTGCGGCTGTGGTCTCCTTCCATCATCCGTCCCCCTTTACGGGGACGGCATTAACTGATACACATACAAACAGCAAACGGGACAATGAAACGAGACGCACTCAGAACTGACATTTAACAACACTATGTGGCCCCGCTACAATGTGTGCGAGAAGGAAGACGAGAGGACAACTGACCCCAAGTGGTCTAGCAGATGCCAGCGGAGGCGGCTAAGATGGGGGTCAGTAGAGAGAGGACCGCGGCGGCTGAAGTCTCGTTGGCTGAGCTGAAGAGGCTGGGAAGGAGCTGTGTCTGGTTGGTGTAGCCCCAATGACCGTTGCAGGTTTTAATTCTCATGTTTTAGCCTTGTTTTAACCTTTTGGGATTTCACTGTTTTTATGGACTATTTATTTAATGAACATTTGACTGAAGTATTTATTTTAAAACTATTGCTTTTGGTTTGTTTTTTAATAAAAGCACTTTAGCACTTTTTTGCACCATCCCCTTGCTTCATTGTTTCTTCACTATCCAGCACATCCGGTGACATTACCAACGGTGTAGGGTTCAAAAGCTCCCAAAATGGAGACGGGAGCCTGGAGCAGAACCCACATTATCACAATCACCTTATTCTCAGAATTCAGCTTATCAACTGAAAAGTCCCTCTCTCATTAGAAATGGACTGAATTACTCCAATTCTAAAAAAAACAGCCTTAAACCCTGATATCTTTAATAATTCAAATCTTCCATTTATATCAAAAATCGTCAAAAAGATAGTTGCCTCCCAACTTTAGTCCCATTTTTCAAAAAATAACCTCTTCAAACAGTTTCAGTCTGCCTTTCATCCTAAACACAGCACAGAAACTGCCCTGGTCAAAATTACAAATGATCTTCTCCAGGCAGCTGACATATCCATCACTTAAAACTTATACAACATTCTGCTACTAGGATAATTACCTGTTCTAAGTTCAATGACCATGTCACAACTATTCTGTCCCATCTTCACTGGCTCCCTGTCTGCTACAGAATTTAATACAAAATACTGCTCTTAACATTTAAAATGTTCAACAACCTTGCTCCTAACTTATAACAGTATACTGATATCCTACAGACTTACACTCCCATTCACTCCTTCAGAACCTCATCTGCAGTTTTACTTTCTGAACCACACGTCAAACTCTGTTCAACGGGAGCACGAGCATTCTCTCATAGTGCCCCTCAACTCTGGAATTCTCTTCACTTCCACATCTGTCAGCTGGACTCAATAACACAATTTCAATCTGCTCTTAAAACATATCTTTTCAAACTGGCATATCAACTATGATTTCATCACTGTTACAACCAGCTGTCTTTGATGTTTGTTACTACTTTTGTACTCTTATTGCTATTTTGATTTTATCTTTATTTGTTGTTTACAGTAATCCCTCCTCCATCGCGGGGGTTGCGTTCCAGAGCCACCCGCGAAATAAGAAAATCCGCGAAGTAGAAACCATATGTTTATATGGTTATTTTTATATTGTCATGCTTGGGTCACAGATTTGCGCAGAAATACAGGAGGTTGTAGAGAGACAGGAACGTTATTCAAACACTGCAAACAAACATTTGTCTCTTTTTCAAAAGTTTAAACTGTGCTCCATGACAAGACAGAGATGACAGTTCCGTCTCACAATTAAAAGAATGCAAACATATCTTCCTCTTCAAAGGAGTCAGGAGCAGAGACTGTCATAAAGGCAGAGGAAAATCAATAGGGCTGTTTGGCTTTTAAGTATGCGAAGCACTGCGGCACAAAGCTGTTGAAGGCGGCAGCTCACACCCCCTCCGTCAAGAGCACAGAAAGAGAGAGAGAGAGACAGAGAAAAACAAGCAAGCAAAAATCAATACGTGCCCTTCGAGCTTTTAAGTATGCGAAGCACCGTGCAGCACGTCGTTTCAGGAAGCAGCTGCACAATAGATAGCAATGTGAAGATAATCTTTCAGCATTTTTAGACGAGCGTCTGTATCGTCTAGGTGTGCGAACAGCCCCCCTGCTCAATCCCCCTACGTCAGGATCAGAGAAAGTCAGCGCAAGAGAAAGAGAAAAGTAAGCTGGGTAGCTTCTCAGCCATCTGCCAATAGCGTCCCTTGTATGAAATCAACTGGGCAAACCAACTGAGGAAGCATGTACCAGAAATTAAAAGACCCATTGTCCGCAGAAACCCGCGAAGCAGCGAAAAATCCGCGATATATATTTAAATATGCTTAAATATAAAATCCGCGATGGAGTGAAGCCGCAAAAGGCGAAGCGCGATATAGCGAGGGATTACTGTAATTCTTTGTAAGGTGACCATGAGTGTTAAGAAAGATGCCTATTAAATAAAATGTATTATTATTATTATTATTAAAACATGCCTGGAGAAAAGACACCTTTGGGGTTCCATGCTCAAATGTAAAAGACAAAGTCAGAAATAATCACAGTCCTAGAGACCTCCACTAACTGGCTGCCCACCACCTCTTAGGTATTCTACAGTACAGTCTGTGTTGGGCCTCTAATCTGAAGAGAGAATTGTTTCCATTCTGTGATCATAAGGGTGCCACTACCTCAGATGTCTTTTTTTATGGGCAGGAGAACAGCTTGGACATAGAGCAGTGGCACCAAGTACCACTCCAAGATGTAAAGAAGTGAAATGGAATAGAGGAGGGCTGGTAATGATTTATAATTATTGAACTGTTTAGATTTTTGCATAAATAACTATCAAACATGGAAGTAATATGCACAGCTAATTAACAGCTCTAATTAGTGTTTGCTATACTGGAGTAATGCTTATGCTGTAAATGGCTATTACTGCTTAAAATGACTGCTGTATAATTTATTATTCTACAAAACCCCATTTTCAGCAGCCACTATCCCAGATTCCTAATGGTAAACTCTTTTTGTAATTGTGTTAGCACAGATATCACCTATTAATTCTGTTCAATAAAGCAAATAAATTATTTTCTATTGGGTTGCATGGTACTGCCATTCCTAAAGGTCAATTTTGAGTTAAAAATGGCCAAAACAAAACAGCTTGCTCAAGAAACACGTCAGTCCGTTATTGTTTTACATTAAAGAAGGTTATTCCACAAATGTGTCTGCTACTGTCTTCAAAGAGAACTGGGCAACCTAGATCTACCCAGGATAGAAAAAGGAGCACAAATCGCAGATGCAGGACTATACAAGAGGATAAATATACCAGAGTGTGTAATTTGAGAAACAAATGCCTCACAGGTCCTTAATTGGATGCTTTTTCCAATACATCTCCAGATTGCTGGCCTTAGGGTTAGAGTTTAAAAGAAAAAGCCATACATGAAATTGTCAAATAAAAGAGGTTAAAATAGGGAAAAGTTTACAATCACTCAGAATTCCAATGTCAAACATCAGTGTACTTTTGTCCATTTTCACCTTTTCTTTTCACTGAAATACAATACACACATACTTTATATATAATACGCTACCGTGGCTGTTCGTTTGTCTGTCCAGAATTTTAAATCACCAGTAGCTTGCAAACTGTTTGACCTTTTCATGGAATTTTCAGGTACTATGATATTTTGATACAGCAGAGAACTGGCTTAAACCTCTTATTTCAGACATTATTTTATTGCTGGTTGGGTTTCATTAAACAGAGTGAAAAAAGCAGGGCTTGGAGATTTCTGTGAATGAGCAATGGTGTAAAAGGGAGCACAGTACAATTAAAGATAAACATGTGATCCAAACATTACAATGCAGACTGAATTCATCCACATTATTGTTCAGGGATATATGATACATCCTTGCTGACTCAGCCACAAAAAATATTTACTCTGTACCAATATCCATCCATCCATTTTCCAACCTGCTGAATCCGAACACAGGGTCACGGGGGTCTGCTGGAGCCAATCCCAGCCAACACAGGGCAGGAACCAATCCTGGGCAGGGTGCCAACCCACCGCAGGACACACACAAACACACCCACACACCAAGGCCAATTTAGAATCGCCAATCCACCTAACCAGCATGTATTTGGACTGTGGGAGGAAACTGAAGCACCCGGAGGAAAACCACGCAGACACGGGGAGAACATGCAAACTCCACACAGGGAGGACCCGGGAAGCGAACCCAGGTCTCCCAACTGCGAGGCAGCAGCGCTACCCACTGCGCCACCATGCCGCCCCCTGTACCAATATCTTAATGATATATCATTCCATATGCTAGGGAGTTCTAACAAGGACATACACATCAATCAGCATATTCCATTCATATAAAGTACAAGCTGGATCTGCTCTGTTCAAATCATAATGCCTTTTATTATAAATCTGTGGAAAAATTTGAGTAGATTTGACCATATCTTACTCCCACCTATAACCCTGGTATTGAAAGCAGCAAATCTCCATAACTAAAGGCAGGAGTTCTTATGTGTGTTGTTTAGGGTGCTTGTTATTTGTTTTAATTCATATATATATATATATACAGAGAGAGAGAACTATTTGCAATACACCAGACACAACAGTAAAGACACAGTTTCAGATTCCAAAAAGACATTTATTGTTGCAAATACCTTAATGTATTCCACAGTTCCAGCAATATGACTCTACTCTTTTCTACTTCACCCTGTTGAGCTTTGTACAACAACTCTTCTGACTCTGACTCCCCAGGTGAAATAGAGCCTCTCCATTTATACTGTACCTGGGTATACTTCTGGTATTATTACATTGCATCCGGGAAGCAGTTCCGGGTACCAAATTCCAAAATAACAAAATAAATTAGCTGGAAAATTGAGTGTAAAAACATTGCAGTTCATGATACAGAAGATATACTAAAAATATTAATTAATGGATGAACTTAGATCATAGGTAAACTGAAATTTTTAGCCACTTCTGTAACACAGTTCAGTACTTCTTTACCAAGTTATTGTCTCAAAGGCCAAGGGTATTTGTAATGTTTCTGCTGTGTTTTTAATTGTATGTAGAATAGGTAGCTTTGCTTGGGGAGTGAAGATGATTTTTAGTAACATCCTGTTTGTTTTCATTGTTTGTCGCTGCTTAACATAAGGCAGTCAGCAGTCCAATGTCTCGTTTGTCACATTCAACAGAAATCAGAAATGAACTGCTTGAAAACCAATACGTGCTCAAATGCATCTATAGAATAATTACTTAAACATTTAAAAAAATTCCAGACACATAACCATGTCATGTGCTCTGTGCTTTTCTGATTTATACTATGACAGGAAATAGATATTGCATTTAATGTTGTTATTGAAACTTCAGTTCCGATGGGGATCTGAGCTTTGTATCCCCTACATCTAAACCCTGCTTTTATCTCTCATTTAATAAAGTGGTCAATGAAAAAGTTTAATTATTTTAATATAGGTTTAGTTTGGGGATTTTTATTTATAATGAGAAGTACCCATTATCTCAGAGTCAACAAGAATGTGATGACATGTTTTCATACTATTTCTATTTATGAATAATTAAATGAGTATTTAGTTAGCCCTTTCTGTTTTACAGTGCAGTTCAGAACAAAAGCATTTGTCGTGCTGGCTGGGATTGGCTCCAGCAGACCCCTGTGACCCTGTGTTAGGATATAGTGGGTTGGACAATGGCTGACTGACTGACTGACTGACATTCCTGAATGTCCCCACTGCACTCAACAGCCTACCAGAACTTGTTAATCATTCTGATGGGTTTTTGCTTTGTGTTCTATTTCTGAAAGTTGCCTTTCTGCAAGTGTTATATTGTCTGTTAAATCTGAGGATTCAGCTGGATTTTTCACCCAGTTTACTCTCTTCTATTGTAAGCCTTGCTGCTGGTGCTGTGTGTTTCAGATTGCTGCCCTAAAAGAAATGGTGCATTGATACAAAGTGCTCTCCGATGTATGATACACATTGCTGCTTAACCAGGACTTTTCAAAGAATACATAGTTCATTGTTCCTTTGAAATGTGTTTTTTACACTTATTATGGGGCACGTGTTCATTTACAGTCATATGAAAAAGTTAGGGAACCCCTCTGAATTCTTTGGATTTTTGTTTATCATTGGCTGAGCTTTCAAAGTAGCAACTTCCTTTTAATATATGACATACCTAATGGAAAAAGTAGTATTTCAGCAGTGACATTAAGTTTATTGGATTAACAGAAAATATGCAATATGCACCATAACAAAATTAGGTGCATAAATCTTGGCACCCCAACAGAGATATGACATCAATACTTAATTAAGCCTCCTTTTGCAAACATAACAGCCTCTAGATGCCTCCTATAGCCTTTGATGAGTGTCTGGATTCTGGATGGAGGTATTTTTGACCATTCTTCCATACAAAATCTCTCCAGTTCAGTTCAATTTGATGGCTGTCGAGCATGGACAGCCTGCTTCAAATCATCCCATAGATTTTTGATGATATTCAAGTCAGGGGACTGTGACGGCCATTCCAGAACATTGTACTTCTCCCTCTGCATGAATGCCTTTGTAGATTTTGAACTGTGTTTTGGGTCATTGTCTTGTTGGAATATCTAACCCATGCGTAACTTCAACTTTGTGACTGATGCTTGAACATTATCCTGAAGAATTTGTTGATATTGAGTTGAATTCATCTGACCCTCGACTTTAACAAGGGCCCCAGTCCCTGAACTAGCGACACAACCCCACAGCATGATGGAACCTCCACCAAATTTGACAGTAGGTAGCAGGTGTTTTTCTTGGAATGTGGTGTTCTTCTTCTGCCATGTACAGCGCTTTTTGTTATGACCAAATAACTCGATTTTTGTCTCATCAGTCCAAAGCACATTGTTCCAAAATGAATCTGGCTTGTCTAAATAAGCATTTGCATACAACAAGTGACTCTGTTTGTGGCGTGAGTGCAGAAAGGGCTTCTTTCTCATCACCCTGCCATACAGATGTCCTTTGTGCAAATTACGCTGAATTGTAGAACGATGTACAGATACACCATCTGCAGTAAGATGTTCTTGCAGGTCTTTGGAGGTGATCTGTGGGTTGTCTGTAACCATTCTCACAATCCTGCGCATATGCCGCTCCTGTATTTTTCTTGGCCTGCCAGACCTGCTGGGTTTAACAGCAACTGTACCTGTGGCCTTCCATTTCCTGATTACATTCCTTACAGTTGAAAATGACAGTTTAAACCTCTGAGATAGCTTTTTGTAGCCTTCCCCTAAACCATGATACTGAACAATCTTTGTTTTCAGATCTTTTGAGAGTTGCTTTGAGGATCCCCATGCTGTCACTCTCCAGAGGAGAGTCAAAGGGAAGCACAACTTGCAATTGACCACCTTAAATACCTTTTCTCATGATTGGACACACCTGTCTATGAAGTTCAAGGCTTAATGAGCTAATCCAACCAATTTTGTGTTGCAAATAATCAGTATTGAGCAGTTACATGCATTCAAATCAGCACAATTACAAGGGGACCCAAATTTTTGCACAGCCAGTTTTTCACATTTGATTTAATTTCATACAACTAAATACTGCTTCACTAAAAATCTTTGTTTGGAAAACACCCCAGTACTCAGATGTTCCTAGGAAATGAAAGACATATCACTGTTATCTTTTTTCTTGAAAGTAGAGTAAATTATTATGCAGGCTGAGAGGGGTTCCCAAACGTTTTCATATGACTGTATTATGTCTCCATCCAATACATTTGTGCATTCTTCTTATCAACAATATTCATATTTATTTATTTACTCATATTTAGGCCAATATCATTTCACAGACATCTTTTTTTAATTAAGCTGACAAAATAATTTGATGTTGTGTTCTGTTGCCTTAAGGACATTTTCTAGGTTTATTGTAAAGAAAATTATACACACATGTCACCTAGGGTCAAATGAGACAACTAAATTTCCAGAGGATAGCTCATTCATAAATATGACATCAAAAATGTATTTTTGCTTCTCTCTCCAACCCCTAAAAGCCATCAGCAGTCCAAATATAGTCTAACTCCAGCATTTTACAAAGTAGAGCACTTAATTATCAAGCTGATAAGCAGATACTTCTGTTCACAAAGAAATTAGTAAGCTTAATTTTATGGTTTTCTGGCAATAAATTACAGCTGAGTTTGAGTAGCTTAAACTATAGATTGGTATTGTTTAGTAGTTTACTTTTGTTTAATTTTAAAAGTATAATTTCTTTGACATCTTTCTGGACCATTTTACTACATTTATATTGCACATATTTACAAAGAGCATCCATCCATCCCCTTTTCTTTCTCTGTGTTTCTTTCTTTCACTCTCACTCTTACGGTTTGTTGATTTGCTTTTTGCGTAACCCCCACTGGTCCATTTAAAGAGCAGCACTCTGACAACAGGCTTTTAGCACTTGGCAAATTATATCATTTATTTGGGACAGAAAGCCTATTTATTAAAGTGGCAGACTTCTGACAAGGAACTTGTGCTGTCATAACCTGCATATACTGTTCTCATTGTGGTCTTCACAACCAGAACTCTACTTACAAATGCTCCCACAGCCAGGAAGCACTGCCTTGATACAACTTTATTTTGAATTCTGAGTGAAACTAGGAAGAAATAAATGATAAAAAATTAATTATTTGCATAAACAACATCCATTTGTAATTTACATTCTAATAGATACATTTACAGAAGCATACCTTGGTAGATGTGCTCAACTCCTTACTGGATTTGTAAACCCAATTTCAACAATAAACTCAAAGAAGTGGCACTTATTTTAAACTACAAAAAATATCAAAAAATGCATAAATAAATAAATGTGAAGATTGAAAATTACATTTCAGGCATACAAATCACCAATAACATTCCATTCATTACTTCTGTTGAAGTTAAAATGCAGTCTTAATCCTGTCATTTAGAATTACCCATTCATTTTAAAATGTATGGACCAGTGTTGCATTTTGATTTACACTTCTTCCTTTGAAAAGCACTGTCATGTATGCTTTGTTCAAATATGGATATACCAAAATACAATTCTTAACTAATTTACAGATACTGACTTTTTCACCATATGTAAAATGACAGTCATTTAGTTCTTTACATGAAGTCTGTAATTTGACTGCAGAAAACACAGCAATAACTTTTAAAATTATTGCTGGAATTGTAATTGCCTGCAATTTGATATCATTTGGATAAACTGTTGTGAATATTAAGGTCATTACTACAAATGAGCTTACAGATCCAATATTTTTACGTGTCAAGGTGTTCCAAAAGAAAACACATGTGGGATCACTGAGACTAGTATCGTTCTTGAGAAAAGGAGCAGTACAATTATAAAACAAGTTATGCAATTTGTCTGTTTACAGTAGCAACTCTACTGTGGGTTAGACCTACAGGCTGTGGGGTTCCTCCCTGTATTGGCTCTTTCTTATGTATTCTGACTATTCTGATGATGGTATTAAGTTAGCATATAATTTGGTTATACACACCACATACTATAACTGTACACTGGGATTGGTAGCACAAACCATACGCCTGTTACCATTTTTAAAATTAGATGGTTGGTGTTGTTCTGATTCTGTGGAAGAAAATTACGAATACAGACAACTGGAATGCCCCGATTTTAGCAATAAAACACAGACAAGAGAAAGCGTCAATCGTTATTCTTTATCTAAATCTCCGAAGAGGTTACAAGTGCATTACATGTTAGCCACAGCTACAAAGAAAAAAGTGTCCTCTGCGCTATATTTATACAATCCATTGATTAGGTCACTACTCAAAAAAAGGAATTTATTACATAATCAGAAAACTTTTAACATGATTGGTTACACATAGCTGCTAGCGGGACATGGCAGATGTTGATACCTTAAATGACCACAATTTAATTGATAGTCCTGTTTGCTTAGGATGTACATGACATTTTATGACATGTATTATTTTTATTCTTATTTTAGGAGATGTGTGAGTTTCTCTACGCACACACTGTTTCTCATGGTTAAAAAGAAGAAAGAACAATGGAATATTTGTTGTGATCCAGCTGGTTACAAAAACAGGAAACAGTAATATAGAAGAATGGTTATGCCATAAATATAACATTTTTCTCTTAAGGGGTTATATAAAATAAAAAGAAATACATTTGTCACAGTGAATAATAAAATAGCATCAGCTTTTAATCATAAGCTCAGAAAGATATGAGACTCAGACACATGCCACGTGCACATTGGAGCAGGGTTCAAATTCAACTCAATTACAATTCCCATTATTTATTGATTCATTATTACCTATTTTTTATTTGTCTGTTACCTATTTTGTTTTTTATCAATTTTTTATCACATATGTACATCCCACTAGATTCATCTTTAGTTTGATATGCTTTATATTACTGTCTTTCTATTTGATGTTAATTAGAACACTTACGTTTTATGTTGATATGTGCTAATGTTAGATTATATTTAAGACTGTTCACATCGTACTGTGTTGTGTACTTTCATTAAGACCTATCTAAATGTACAAGATCTTGTAAAAGAAATCTTAATCATTTTAAACTAAGTGTGTTTAATAATAGGTTTAACTTTTCATGTATGCTGTCAACAGTTGTTAAGTGTACAATGATATTAAATGGCATTTGGGCAAAAAAATGAAACAGGTGAAATCCCACTATTAATATATAAAATGCAAAGACATTGCCTAAGAAAAAAGGAGAATATGTTCACCGTTAAGAATAGAAAGAAATGCAGACATTAAGGGCTGGAATATGTAACTTATGACCTGTGAGAGATGGCTGGCAGCTTATCCCGGCCAATACATCCACACTGCCAGATCGAGTCCTCCCTGCAACATGGAGGTGGCCCGAATTCCCGCAGAGCATCATGGACAATGGAGTTTGGTTTCACAGCCCTGCTGGATACCATGGGGGCCGCCAGGGAACGCTGCAGGAAGACACAAAGATTGTTTCTATTATAACCCGGAAGTACTCCCAAGTCATGGGGACGGAAGGACGGAAGTACTTCTGGGCTAAAGAAAAATATAAATCTTCATCTGACCCGGAAGTGCCATTGGATCATGTGGGCTGAAGGACAGGAGTGCTTCCGGGTCACGGACTATATAAAGGACTGTGGGAAAACCAGCCAACTGAGCTGGGGTTGGGAGGAAGTGTGACAGAGCTGCTGGGTGGAGTGGAGGATTGATTATTGTGTTATTGTTATTGATTATTGTGTAGTGTGGAGGTGGAGGTGCTTTGTGCACATTATTGTAATAAAAAATTAATTATTGGGACTTTTACCTGGGTGGCACGGTAGCGCAGTGGTAGCGCTGCTGCCTCGCAGTTAGGAGACCCGGGTTCGCTTCCTGGGTCCACCCTGCGTAGAGTTTGCATGTTCTCCCCGTGTCTGCGTGGGTTTCCTCCGGGCGCTCCGGTTTCCTCCCACAGTCCAAAGACATGCAGTTTAGGTGGATTGGCGATTCTACATTGGCCCTAGTGTGTGCTTGGTGTGTGGGTGTGTTTGTGTGTGTCCTGCGGTGGGTTGGCACCCTGCCTGGGATTGTTTCCTGCCTTGTGCCCTGTGTTGGCTGGGATTGGCTCCAGCAGACCCCCGTGACCCTGTGTTCGGATTCAGCGGGTTAGAAAATGGATGGATGGATGGACTTTTACCTGGTGTTTTAGCGTGTTGTCTGTGGGTTTGGAGGTGTGACAGCGCCCCCTATTGTCACAGACCTCATTACTCAAACAAGACTGTCACTGGTGTCATTGGGTAATTTTATTTTCCCTACACACTAGGAAATAAAGCAGTAGAAACATATAAGAGGAAATGCAAATAACAATATTACCAATAAATTACTTCTTTACAATTTCAGTAACTCGTATCCTCATCTGAAGTAAAGACAAACTGAAAGAAACAATGAGATGTGTCCCTTAAGCAAAAACAAATCAAAGAAAATGGTTACATTGAAATTTAAAAACACACAGGTACTCCCCCATACAAAAGCATCAAATGTTCAAAAAACTTTATTTTTGTGAACGAGTAGAGATGAAGAAAACAGCTTAAATATAATTAATAATAAATAGACAACAGTGATGCCAACACAAGATGGAAATAAAATACAGAAAAAAAAAGGATGACAAGGATCGTTCTACATAATATCCTTGATTTACTGGACAGGTTGGGGAGAAGGGCTTCCAATAGTGCTAAATTCACATACCCATGAAGCAATATCTACTTGAATCCAATAAGTCTGCCAATCCAATAATTCCTGCCAGCCTGTTAAACAAAGTAATACTGACATCATTTGTACCAGCACATTTACAAAGTAGGTCAACTAACGTTTGAACTTTGTATTTTGTCTGTGATAATCATTTACATATAAGAAAGCTTATTTTAGGAACCATATATTTACAGAATACTTTTAATACGTTTAACTAATTTTACTATGTTAAGACATTAGGATGTTACTAGAATATACTATTTATCTGTGGTAAATGATTTGAATATGATATGGAAACAAATCTTCTGTACTTTAGACCCTTGTTTTGTCTTTTTAGTCAGTCTGCCATGTTAGACTGAACAAAAACACATTTTGGCACCACCAACTTGGTGTAAAAAAAGGACATTCATTTTTGGATACATTAGTAATGATGACTCAAGACTACTTTTTATTTACAGAGTATTCTCCATAACAATGTTAGAAAATGATGATATGGTAAATTATAGTAAATAACCCAGCCTTAACAGAGTAAAAGTGAACATCGTGTATTTCACTCAGAATTAGAATCTCTGGTCTTTATTTTATTTTCATGTAATTTGCCGCTGTATTTGGTAAACATTTCAACTAAACTCTTTAAATGTTAACACAGCATGAACATTACTGCAGATGAGATTTCAACACAGCATCATCCACTGTCGATTTCAATTCCATTTTCATGTTTTCTTGCTTTCGTATTTTTTAAATTTATCTTTCTATAAGTGAATATCTGGCAGAGTTTGCTTCTCACAATCACATTCAATAAACAGTCCAGATACTAAATTAATATCACTTTAAAACTGGACAGATATGTTGTCCAAAGTAGATTTACAGATTAATCACTTTAATGCAAAAAATCTGAACAGACAACAAAACTGGGCAAAATTTGTCAAATCAAGTTATTGTAGATTCTAAGTGTATAGGGTAACAATGAAATAAATAAAAATGCAAGATCTGAAACAATAACCTGCAAAAACAATGTAAAACTATTTGATAAAATAGCACTGGAATTTGCACAAAAGCATGCAGAAATCAATAAAGAAACATAAAATATTAACACTCTAACCTGTGTGTTAGGTTAAGCTATTCTGATATTTTTTCATTAATTTGTTCTGTTAGTTGCACTTTTTGTTTCACCTTTCACAGTAATCATGTAGAGTTGCTCATGCAATTTTTTCATGGTTTCCATTCCATCCACCCCCATCACAGTGTTCCCATGCTATTTTTCATGCAAACTGTATTACTGCTTCTTTTGTCTTAAAATATATACATTTATTTTACTTGTCTCTTACACAACTAAGTAACAAAGCATGTTACTTGTATCTAAATGGTGAATATTTACATAATGCTTAATAATATCAATAACATTTTTAACTTTGAGATTTAAAAGAGTAAAAAAGTTACCCTGTTTACTTCACCTCATTATTCTGCATATATATACGATTTTTAAAATATATTAAGAATAGAATCAAATGCTAAAACAATTAACACATTAAACATATTTATTCAAATTTGACCAATCTAATTGATCATGGTGAAGTGTTCAAGCCTACTCTGGAAGATATGTGTAAAATGAATACATAATTATGGCTTACACTGGGGCAATTAGCCAGTCCCACCCTCAGTATGTGCCTCTCGGGAACTGCACGTCTGACATTGTGGTCAGCAACACAGGAGCACCACAGGGGACTGTACTTTCTCCGGTTCTGTTCAGCCTATATACATTGGACTTCCAATACAACTCAGAGTCCTGCCACGTGCAAAAGTTCGCTGACGACACTGCTATCGTGGGCTGCATCAGGAGTGGGCAGGAGGAGGAGTATAGGGACCTAATCAAGGACTTTGTTAAATGGTGCGACTCAAACCACCTACACCTGAACACCAGCAAAACCAAGGAGGTGGTGGTGGATTTTAGGAGGCCCAGACCCCTCATGGACCCCATGATCATCAGAGGTGACTGTGTGCAGAGGGTGCAGACCTATAAATACTTGGCAGTGCAGCTGGATGATAAATTAGACTGGACTGCCAATACTGATGCTCTGTGTAAGAAAGGACAGAGCTGGTTATACTTCCTTAGAAGGCTGGCGTCCTTCAACATCTGCAATAAGATGCTCCAGATGTTCTATCAGACGGTTGTAGCGAGCGCCCTCTTCTACGCAGTGGTGTGCTGGGGAGGCAGCATAAAGAAGAAGGACGCCTCACGTCTGGACAAACTGGTGAGGAAGGCAGGCTCTATTGTTGGCATGGAGCTGGACAGCTTGACATCTGTGGCAGAGCGATGGGCGCTCAGCAGGCTCCTATCAATTATGAAGAATCCACTGCATCCACTAAATCATCTCCAGACAGAAGAGCAGCTTCAGTGACAGACTGCTGTCACTGTCCTGCTCTACTGACAGACTGAGGAGATCGTTCCTCCCCCAAACTATGCGACTCTTTAATTACACCCGGGAAGGGTAAACGTTAACATTATTCAAAGTTATTGTCTGTTTTTACCTGCATTTTTATTACTCTTTAATTTAATATTGTTTTTTTGTATCAGTATGCTGCTGCTGGAGTATGTGAATTTCCCCTAGGGATTAATAAAGTATCTATCTGTCTATCTATCTAAATATACTATGTCTGAATAGCTTTTTATATACTGTATAGCCTAAATAAATCCTGACAGAACAAGATAGCTACACAATTACCATATTACATGATAATTAAAAATGTAGTACAGAACATAACAACAATAATGCAGCATTGCTAAAAGCAGAATATATTAATGCTTCCTCCAACTGTGAAATGGCATGTTATCCAGAGAACTTGCACTGGCTAATTGCCCCAGTGTAAGCCATAATTATGTATTCATTTTACACATATCTTCCAGAATAGGTTTCAACACTTCACCCTGATCAATTAGATTGGTCAAATTTGAATAAATATGTTTAATGTGTTAATTGTTTTAGCATTTGATTCTATTCTTAATATATTTTAAAAATCGTATATATGCAGAATAATGAGGTGAAGTAAACAGGGTAACTTTTTTACTCTTTTAAATCTCAAAGTTAAAAATGTTATTGTTATTATTAAGCATTATGTAAATATTCAGGCACTTTATTTTGTTAGAAGAAGATGTACAATATTAATATATCTAAGTAATCTATAATAATAAAAGGCAAAGCCCTCACTGACTGACTGACTGACTGACTCACTCACTGACTGACTGACTCACTCATCACTAATTCTCCAACTTCCCGTGTAGGTGGAAGGCTGAAATTTGGCAGGCTCATTCCTTACAACTTACTTACAAAAGTTAGGCAGGTTTCATTTCGAAATTTAAAGCGTAATGGTCATAACTGGAACCTGTTTTTTGTCCATATACTCTAATGGAGGAGGCGGAGTCACGTATCGCGTCATCACGTATTACGCCTCCTACGTAATCACGTGAAGTGAAAACAAGGAAGAGATTTACAGCACGAGTCAAATGCGGGAACGAAGGTAAATGACGTTAATTGTTGCGTGTCTTTTAATACTTTGTAATTGTTGAGTGTCTTTTAATACTGTGTAAGCATACATATTAACAGATGTGCAATTAAACGTCTGCATTTACGGGGTGATTTCTCAGGCTTAAAGCTCGAAGTGATCACTCGAGTGAAGGCAGCTTCACAAAAAAACAGATCCTTAACAAACTGTTATTTGTATATTTTACCTCAATTTTAAAAGGTTTTCTTTTCTTCTTAATAAAAATTTAAAAGCAGAACTTCGCCGGTGCGAACCGCGGGGATTTGAGTGACTGACGCATACACACATATTCATGAGTGCAGGTACTTCGGAAACAAAGCACCGTGTAAACCTAAACCTAAACTTTAAATTAAGTTCATAGACCTATAAAAGGTTGCCATTGATTTCAGGCAAGATTGCTTTTCTCCTGTACAACTATACGTTGCATTCTCAACAGTGTGCTTGCATGGATTCGTCATATTACAACTGGAGTGCTGAACTGACAAACTGGTATTCAAACAGAACAATCGTAAAAACAGGATTAAATAAAAAGGCTGCTTCCGTTGGCGAAGCAACGAAAAAGGAAGACCTTATATGACGTTCGTTTATAAAACAGCGGACAGGCTGTGTGAAGTCAGCTACACAAAAAAACAGATCCTCAACAAATTGTTAGTGGTATATTTTACCTCAATTTAAAAAGGTTTTCTTTTCTTCTTAATGTAGAGAAAAGCCAAGCAAAATGACACCTTTTCTTCTTAATAAAGGTTTAAAAGCAGTACTTCGCCGGTGCCAAACGCAGGGATTTCAGCGACTGACACATACAGATATATTCATGAGTGCAATTGTTGAGTGTCTTTTAATACTGTGTAAGCATACATATTAACAGATATGCAATTAAACGTGTGCATTTATGGGGTGATTTCTCAGGCTTAAAGCTCGAAGTGATCACTCGAGTGAAGGCAGCTTCACAAAAAAACAGATCCTTAACAAACTGTTATTTGTATATTTTACCTCAATTTTAAAAGGTTTTCTTTTCTTCTTAATAAAAATTTAAAAGCAGAACTTCGCCGGTGCGAACCGCGGGGATTTCAGCGACTGACGCATACAGACATATTCATGAGTGCAGGTACTTCGGAAACAAAGCACCGTGTAAACCTAAAGTTTAAATTAAGTTCATAGACCTACAAAAGGTTGCCATTGATTTCAGGCAAGATTGCTTTTCTCCTGTACAACTATACGTTGCATTCTCAAGAGTGTGCTTGCACGGATTCGTCATATTACAACTGGAGTGCTGAACTGACAACGTGATATACAAACAGAACAATCGTAAAAACAGGATTAAATAAAAAGGCTGCTTCCGTTGGCAAAGCAACGAAAAAGGAAGACCTTATATGACGTTCATTTATAAAACAGCGGACAGGCTGTGTGAAGTCAGCTACACAAAAAAACAGATCCTTTACAAATTGTTAGTGGTATATTTTACCTCAATTTAAAAAGGTTTACTTTTCTTCTTAATAAAAATTTTAAAGCAGTACTTCGCCGCTGCGAAGCGCAGGTATTTTGATATATATATGTAGATATGTGTATATATATATATATATATATATGTATATGTGTAGATATGTATATATATATATATATATATATATATATATATATGTAGATATGTATATATATATATATATATATATATATATATATATATATATATATATATATATATATATAAATATATAGATATATAAGTATACTGTATATATGTATATATATGTGTCTGTGTGTGTATATATGTATGTATGTATCTATGTATCAGTATATATATATATATATATATATATATATATATATATATATATATATATATATATATATATATATATATATGTATGTGTATATGTAAATATGTATATGTGTGTGTGTATGTATGTATGTGTATATATATGTTGACATATGTATATATATATATATATATATATATATATATATATATATATATATATATATATATATATGTATATATATCTGGATGTGTATGTGTGTATATATATATATATATATATATATATATATATGTGTATATGTAGATATGTATATATATGTATATATATATATGTTTATGTGTGTGTGTGTATTATATATATGATAGCAACACTCATAACAATGACAACACAATTAAATATACAGTATATATGTAGATATGTATATATATATATATATATATATATATATATATATATATAATGTGTGTGTGTGTGTAAATGTATGTATGTATGTCTAGATAGATTTATATATATATATATGTAGATATGTATATATATGTGTATATGTATATGTAGATATGTAAATATATATGTATATGTGTCTGTGTGTGTATATATATATATATATATATGTGTGTGTGTATATATGTATGTATGTGTGTGTATATATATATATATATATATATATATATATATATGTATATATATATGTATGTGTATGTATGTGTATATGTATATGTGTGTGTATGTACTGTATCTGTGTATATATATGTTGATATGTGTATATATACAGTCGACCCTTGATATACGACCGGCTTGACATGCGAACAACTTGATTTACGACCAAAATTTTTATTTTGATTTACGACCAACATCTTGCGTTACGACCTGAATGCGGTCACGTGTATCCGCTTGCGCGATTGTAAACAAACAAACATTCATATTAATGCGACACTCATTCAATAAAATGTCAGGTTTGTAAACTCTCGTGGGACCTCCCCCAACTAGAAGACATGCCAAAGTCCAAACTCCGTATGGAAGACTGTTTATCTGTTGCTGGAACAAAAGCCGGCTTAAAGCTGTGCTGTCTCTCAGCCAAAGCAAACAGAAAAGATATCGATAGGTGATATGCATGTGATATCCCTGCCCGGCAATGGACAAGCAAGCTTCTACAGTCGCGGCAATCGCGCTTCAGGACGCACTTCAGCATGTCGTTCCCATTGAGTGAGGGGGGGGGGGGGGGTCTCAGAAGAGTTCAGAAACAGTTCCTTGTATCATCGCAAGGAAATGCTGAGAAAAATTCTCGTCAGAATAACTTGTAGGCAGGAGGAGATTAAAATTAACGCAAAAGAAGCTATTGAAATGATTGCAAATGCCTGAGCGCAAGTTAAAGAAAGCCTTTAAAAAGCCTTCAGTTTCATTATCATCCTCCTCCCTTCCTGCAGCCCAAAGATGTCACATTAAATGGTGAGTACAGTATGAAATTGTTGTTTCTGGTAGGCTAGGCACTTTTTATTACTTTTTGGTTAGTACATTAGAAAAATTATTGGTGTTTTGGTAAATTATGCACATTATACAACCCTTTTTTTATTATGAAAAGGTTAAGTAAGAGTTGCAGTGGGAGGTTCGGAACGCATTATGGGTATTTCCATTATTTCTTATGGGAAAAATAGTCTTGACTTACAACCAACTTGAGTTACAACCAGCCCTCGCAAACGAATTGAGTTCGTAAGTCAAGGGTCCACTGTATATATGTATATATATGTGGATGTGTATATGTATATATATGTGTATATATATATGTATATGTAGATGTGTATATGTAGATATGTATATATGTATATGTATATTTATGTTTATGTGTGTGTATATTATATATATATATATATATATATATATATATATATGTATATAAGACAGCAACACTCATAACAATAACAACACAATTACATTGACAATCATGTTATGTTATTTTTAAAATGTTTCCTTTTCTTTTTCATAACCTCTTTAACACACTACTTCTCCGCTGCGAAGCGCGGGTATTTTGCTAGTTAAAATATAAAGTTAAAGGTTGAGAGACCCAGAGCTTTGTAATGAACTGTTCATCTTATACCCTCTTAACAGAAGAATCAAAACTAAGGAAAATTACTGGGACTAACATTAAGTAAAGACTTTTTTGTAAGGATTGCCATTAAAACTACCTGTAATTAAAGAACTAATTTTATATAACTGTATACTTAATATTATATACAGTGAATTCTTGGTCATTTTCCCAATGTTATTCTACAATTACACTGCAGATTGCTGGTTCTTTAAGCCATTAAGGGAATACTTCAACTAAAAAAGCTAATTTTTGTATCTGTTACTCACCCCAAATTGTTTTAGTGATGGTTGAGAAAAACTTGAATCTCTTGTTTTCCTTGAGAACAAAGACTGAGAATTCCTTACACAATGTGCTTCCCCATTGACACAACTACAAACAATATCAAAATATCCATGAAAAATTACTCATGTTGCATGATCCAAATATCAGGTCATACGTTCAGGAAGTTCATCACATTTGACAAAACATTGGCTACCATGGTACTTCACGTGATGTCAGTATTGCAGAGTAAGGTATGAAAGAGTTGCATAATGAGAGATTGAAAACTAAAGAAAAGCGAGAGAAAACATTATTAGGTTGAAAGTATCCCTCATATCTGTCCATTCTGGAGGTGGTTCAACAAGCAGAAAGTCCATTCATCTGTGCAGTTTCACATAATTCCGTTCAGTAACCCCCAAAATGCTACAGGTGTGGCGTGAGGCAGGGGGAAGCGGGTCTTCACTTTAAAAGCTCAATCTCATTTAAACAAGTCTCACCGTCATAAACAAGATGAATTTCCAAAAATTGTTTGTTTAACAAAATTTTAGCAAAAATAAATAAGTTTGGGAATTGTGAGCATATGAGTGGATACCTAACATTTAAATAAGGCAACACAAGTAATATAAGATTTTTTTAAATAAACACTTTCACAAAAGGTATAACAACACCAGTGCGCTTTTATTCAAGAATATAACCGAAGAAAAAGAAATTTTTCAATTTACATGTTGCTGTCAATGTGTAAACACTGAAGCCCAAAAATCAATCAATACAAAGTAGACGTGTCCTCTTGGCTGGTGCAGAAGTAAGAAATGCTGTCTCATAATCAAGAGGTTGCGGGTTTGAACCCAGGTCCTCCCTGTATTTAGTGTTTTGAGTAGTGAGGTGCTATTATTAAATTCTATCCTCTTTCATAAAATCCCTTTGTGCGTCCAGGTATCTGTGTGTGTGTGTCTTCTGGTGAAGTGCGTATGCGCGGGGCTTCTGGTGAAGTGCGCATGCGCGGGGCACGGTGCGATGCGCGATATTAATGTTAGAGAAAGTTAGAGGCGTTTTACAGAAATACAAACCACTATTATTGCAAGAGGAAATTAAAGGTACACAATACAGTGACGCATATTACAGCCACATACAAGCCAGTATTACTGTCAGAGGAGATTAAAGGCATATTACCGACGCGCACGCCTGTATTACCACCAGAGAAAATTAAAGATATATTATGGACGAACAAGCCAGCGGACGTACAAGACAGTATTACTGTCACAGAAAATTAAAGACACACAATACACAGCGGCAGCCCACGAAGAACGGTAAGTAAACAAAATCAACAAAAGAAAGGCTGAAAGAAAGAAAAATACGACCAACAAAAAGAATGAGGTCAAAGTCCCTTGCCATTTAATATAGACGGTTCCTACTAATGTTTATGCAGTACTGTTCTAGCGCCCGTTATTGTAACGGGCTAAATGACTAGTTATATAATAAAAACATACATTTGATTTGAGTCTGTAACAGCTGGGTTAAATTTATGGTACTTTTGAAAGTTAGCTTTTTTGTTATTCAATTTCATTCTCTCTGTCACATTCACACTCCCCTGATCTGATTACACTTAATTTTCAAATAAAGACATAGTATTTGAAAACAATGTCAGACCTTGGGGTTGCATGAATGAGACTGGGACTGGGAAAACTGTGAACATGGGTGTGAGTGGTGTATGAGACTGGACTAACTCTGGATTTAAGTTATGTTTTTTATACAATGAAACTTGAAATTACAGGGAATTCTCTGATGTTAAGGGATAAAAGATGACACGCAGACATGGGTGAATCAGTTCTGCTTGGTTGTGGGTATGGGTTCATTATAACATGAAAAAAAATTCTGTTTTACTTATGTATTCAACACTTCTTGCTTTGCATTTCCTGACATCCTACATTTACACAGATTGTTGTAGACATGGAATACACATAAAATATATGTATTCTAAATAACGATATTATTACCCTAAACAACATTATTTACCCTATACACTTCCAGATACCTCACTACCAGGTACACAGATTTCAGCTGTGAGAATTTTGTGTTCGACTCCAGCTGCCTCAGTTGGGGATGGGTGAGCAGGCTACCTCCTGCCAGTCCTGATTGACACATTTGCAAAACAAAGATGATGATGAGGATGTACAAGGGAATTGAAAGTGGCCCGGCATTACAAAAATAGTTATATATTATACTGTTGACAGTTTGATATTGTTTGCTGGTATTAAGTTTAGGCCCCCCATTGAAGTTCATTGTATCAGGAATTTTTCTTATTTCTAAAATGATAATTTTTGGATGAAGTATTGCTTTATGAAGGCCAGCAAACATTTTAAAGTTAACCAGCCTACTGTTTACTATTACTAGTTGTCAATGAATATTCAGTACTATTTGAAAAGAATTTCAAAAATGCATATTAAAAATATAGTATTTGTAGCTGAAACCTTCACAATTGAGGCTTGGTGTCTCCTAGTCTATTCAGAACAAGTTGCCAGCAAGATTTAGATTGGATATCTTGTACTTTATTTGTCCCCATGGGGAAATTAAAACTTTACAGAAGCACAAGTGAAGAAAAAGTGCATATAAATAGCATAAACAAACAAGAATCAACCTCCAAACACACATAAAAACGTCTGATTTGTATAATGAAGAGCTGCAGCTGTCAATAACAGAATTGTAGGTGGCAGTAAAATGGTGAGACCTGTCCAGATGTACCACATGTTTACATTTAAAGGCATTCAAATTTTAATACAGCAGGCCCAGTTTGCTGTGTCCACAAAAGGTGCAGGCTGTTTAGAAGTTCCCTGGTTGAAGACACCAGGGTTCAGAATGACTCATCTTTAGAAAGTTCACAATGGAGAGAATCATTTCTGTTGCAGTTTACAAATAAGCATCAACGGGATGTTGCAACCCTAGTATGTTACATGGACTTCAGACTCCATTTGAAAGTCTGGAACACACATTTTAGCTTTAATAGTAATGTGCTTGCATTTTGTCCTGTATCATATTCACATAAGTCTCCTCCAGACTCTCTCTCCTGCTTTTTCCACTCCTGTCTGACTGTATCAGATGTAACTTGCCCAGTTTTAAGTAGTGTCTGAAATTATTTCAGACAGTGCAAAGAACTACCCAAAAGGCCCCAATACCAGAACACGTTGTAACTCACCATGAGAAGTGATAGTTCTTTCAATTTAAAACTGGCCTGCCTCAATCACTTTTTAAGTCATGTCCACCTTACATTTATCCTCACTGCTGATCTTCACCCTTGGCATCCCTAGATGAGCTGTTCCTCTGATACTGTGTGAGAAACCTCATTTGGCATTGGTGATTGCAGTGCTACCACACAAGTGCAGGAACAGTTAAAATATTCCACTTTATATTCCTCAAAGTCTATTTCATTCATAAATGTTCTGGACATAGGGTGTCTTCAGATACTCAGTACTCACCATATGAAATCTCTCAAATTCACAGGATGTCCGCAAAGGAACTGAGATGAGTTCAGGTCAGTGATAACAGCAGCTTATCCTGAATTTAAAAATCCAAAAAAAGTACATTATAATAACAAACCAGAGGTTAATATTAATAATAAATAACAAAAAAGGTTTTTTAAAGTTAATTACCCATAATTCTTATCTTACTGTATGTTCAGTAATTAAGTAGAACTTTATATCTGAATGTACTTCATGTCCATAATTCAAATAACTGAAGTAATAGGAAAAGGCTTTAAAGCATTGGCATTTTATTAATTTGAAAAATATGAACTTTCAAAGGCAATCTCGTTTCTAAAGCATGTAAAATCTTTGGAGAGATGATTTCTGTTGGTGAAACGATCAGAAAAAAACGATCAGATTATTAAAAATTTAGATCTTTACTTGATCACAATATGGTTCAATTTAGTGACTCAAATGTGTGAGGAATGCACAGAATTTTCCAAACTAAATTGTTGTGCTAAACATATTAAGAACAGATAAAATAGATATATATATATATATATATATATATAGTTATATATATATATATATATTATATATATATATATATATATATATATATATATATATATATATATATACACACTACTAAGAGATTAATATACTTATTGCTATTTACTTTGGTAATTTATTATTTCTTTATTCAGGTCTTTTATCCAAATATGGTTGCATTTTTTTAATATTAATCAAATTATTTCTTTTAAAGGTTTGCTATTACAATTTATTGAATTAACACAAAAATAAGCTTGAAAAGAGTCAAACGTTATTAGTGTGGAATAATATAAAGCTCATTTGGCATCAACTAATAACCTAAGACCTATCATTAGAGAACTTTTTAAATATTTGATTAAATGATATATGTGGTGGCTATCCCCAACTTTGGTTACAACCTTGCAGTAACATCATACATAATGCAACTTTGCTAAAATGCATCAGTTAATATCCACAAATTAAATTAAATCATAATTGTAGTGTCAATGAGACTGATGTTAATTCTTCTCTTCAAAAGCAATGTTTTCCTACATTTCAATGAGTCTGAAGTGAAATCTTAGAGGACAGTACATAATTGTATGCTTGCAGAATGCATTCAATATCCATCAATGATTAAGGTCCCAATCTAAAGAAAGCAACAAACAGACACCAAAAAGGCACACTAGAAGAAATAAACATTTGTATGTAAACATTTGTGTTTCATCTAATTTTGTTTAATATCCTTGGGGTTTTCATTGTCTACAGTCTTGTTTGCTTCATTTAAGTTCATTACTCATTTAATGACACTTTTTTGATGACATTTCATTAGTATTCTTGCTGAGGTTATTTTGGAAACATTTTAAAATGTTTATTTTGACCAGGTCAGGTTTAAATACTTAAAATATTTTACGTTTTTCTTAGAAACGTAATGAGGAATTGACAGTCTAAATAAATTAGTAAGTATAAGTGTAAGAGCTAATCTTAGAAAGTTAAAGCGTTAAGTTAAACTCATATTAGTACTTGATTAAGTTGAACAGAATACAATTTTCTTTCCTAGCTGTAGATTATGGTATAACCCTTTACCCCCTGTAAGTTAACATGAGATAGAACCTTCTTAGCTTTATCTGTAATACAGTGTGTTAATTAAGTCAGTGTGTTTTGGAATAGGCTCTTAGCTAACATGGACTGAAAGACCCAATTACAGTTTGTAAATGGAATAGGCATTCATTCAACTGTATTAGTAAACTTTAACACTTGTATATTTTGTTTCATTCTTTAACAGAACTTTTCTTAAAGAAGAACCTTTCTTTTCTTTGCTATATCGGCCTTTTCTCTATTTTTGTGTGAACTGTTTTACCTTGGACGGCACAGTGGCACAGTGGTAGTTATCTTGGACGGCACAGTGGCACAGTGGTAGCGCTGCTGCCTTACAGTAAGGAGACCTGGGTTCGCTTCCTGGATCCTCCCTGCGTGGAGTTTGCATGTTCTCCCCTTGTCTGCGTGGGTTTTCTCCGGGTGCTCTGGTTTTCTCCCACAGTCCAAAGACATGCAGGTTAGGTGCATTGGCGATCCTAAATTGTCCCTGGTGTGTGTATGTGTGCCCTGCGGTAGACTGGCATCCTGCCCAGGATTTGTTCCTGCCTTGCACCCTGTGTTGGCTGGGATTGGTTTCAGCAGTCCCCCGTGACCCTGTATTAGGATATAGTGGATTGGAAAATGACTGATTGATTGATTGTTTTACCTTGAAATTTTACTAAAGCTTTTAAAAATGAAGATATTTTGTCTGTGGAATCATTTCAATGTGTCAAGCTATTGCCAGAATCCCATAAAGCAAACTAAAAAAACTGCAGAACTTTGTTAATTTTTGAAGTATATGTTTACATAGTATGTCCTTTGTATGCCTCTCTATGAATTTGACTTATTCACTTGGTTGTTCTGCTTTTTACTCCCATATAGTGCCATCATTAAGTCTGTATTCATTATTTACTTTAGTACTACGTGTTATTTTTGTTTTAACAGTTTACAAGGATATTGTGCCCTTGAAACCTGACAGTGTAGTTCATAAAAATCAGAAAGTGTCACTTTACAAAGGCTATTCAGTTTTATTTTCACCCAGTTTACCATGAATAATGTGTTTCCCCTGGTTTGAAGTAAATTCTTTAATGAAATCTCATCAAAACAAAAATAAAAAGTTTCTTGACACAAGACTGAAACCTGAAGATTAAAACCGAGCCAAATATATCTAAAAGGTTATAGGAACAAATGTCTGTATAAACACTTTTGTCTTTCTTGTACCCCTTCTTCATGTCTTACCAGAGGTAAACTCATTTCCTTGAGGCTGAGACTCTTAAACTGTTGTCATAAAAGCTGGGTGTTACACTGTGCTGTGTTTCTCTGGGAAATCAATAATCTTGCATGGGGTAAGGGTTTAATTTGGACACACCTTTGTAATTATGTGCAATCATTTTTTAACATAAGACAAATGCTTTGCCATCATTAAGTCTGAAGTGTCAATTTGAGTTTGCTATTTTCTTTTTCTCTTTTTTTCAAAGCTGACTTTTCTCAAAGCTGAAGACACACATTTTCTATTGCTTCTTTTTTACACTGGATAAACGTTCCACTTCTCTGGAGAAACTATACCATAAAGTCTACCTCAGTTATAGAACCATTGGGTACATTACAACTCAGCATTTCATTTGTGTGCTGCATAATAGATGTAATGAACATAGCAAAATATTTTGAAATTCACCATAAGTGAACAAGTAGAGGTATTCAGTAATAAAAGCAAATTAAAACAGTTAATTATCCCTAAGTTGTTTTATCCTAATCATGCAATCCTGTTGAGATAAGAACACTTCAGTTCAAAGAGACTTTTTTACTTTCATTGACAAAAAATAAAACCATTCTCTCTTTTTAATTTTAATGCCTCTTTCCTCATAACATTTCCTTAACCCAATTGCAAACCCATTTTCATTCATACAAGGGAGGTTTTGAGGATCTCAAATCCACCAACAATCATGTTTCCCTGCCACTGCAAGGCAGAATCTATTTACCCTGTGGAACTATTGAAATTTACAGATGTGGTCCACCCGCAGTAAGTTTAAAAAAATGTGCTTATCTGTCTGGCACTTTTTGATCTTGTGTGGAGGGAACCAAGAAGTAAATTTTGGCTTACTGGTTCAATGCTAAAGGCTAAATAATAGTGTCAGTGAGACAAACTGTGAACATGATTTGAATTTAGTCTTGTTTTTTTCAAATGTGTCCTTACTTTTTTGTATTCATAAGAAATGGACACCAAAGTATAGAAGATACAGTGACTTCATTCATATTCTTGGCATTTTTTGGATATACCTGATTTAAAATATTTTTACAATAATTCCAGTATTCAAGTGATTCAGCAAATAAACATCAAATGCTGGACAATACAGATTTCTACAGGTTTGTTATTTATCAAGTCTGCTGCTTATGGTGTATTCTGTATGTATACGTGTTACTTCTTATGACCTACTTTCATAGTATATGGATTGCATGGTCAAACAGTACTTCAAGAGCAATCAACAAACTTAGCTCTGGTGGTATCAGGAGAGTTAAAATCAATCAAAGGACTGTCCGGAAAACAAACATGTAAAAATGATCTAAAAATATGTTGAAAAACTTAATAATTTGTGTTTGCGATATTTCTTCTATCTAGCCATTGTCTAAATTTATTGGTTTGGGCACGTGCAGAGTAGAGATGCTGGGTATATTGGGAAAAGGATGTTAAACATAGAGCTGCCATGCAAGGGGAAAAGAGAAAGGCCTAAGAGAAGGTTTATGGATGTGGTGAGAGAGGACATGCAGGTGATGGGTGTAACAGAGCAAGATGCAGAAGACAGGAAGATATGGAAAAAGATGATCCATTGTGGCAATCCCTAACGGAAGCAGCCGAAAGAAGAAGAAGAAGCCATCATCTAAATTTTACACATTCAAATCTCATCATTTAACTGTAAAAAGAGCCCATAATCCTTAAACATGTTAAAGTTGGAGAATGTTAAGAGGTTGTAAATCCAACTAGGCCTGGGGTTTGCAACCCTTGGGTCTGCTGGAGTGGCCTGGCATATTTGGCATCTTTGGATGAGGAATGTAATTGAGTGAACTGTCCTGGGAGTTTAACAATGGTCAATATTGGCTGGTTGCATTTTTAGGATTGCAGACAACCAGAGTTACTAACGCAGGCTGAGCACTTCTTTGCTATGGATCAATCCGACTTTTGAAATAACAGTGCAGGAAAGAGGTAATCTGTCTTTTTAATAATCTACAATTTAAAGTATCTCAGCCATTGCGTAATATGGTGTTTCATTGGTGGCTAGCAGATTAAAAAAAATGAATTTAGCGAGTTCTAATAAATGTAAATTTGGATATTTAAGTAACACCAAAAACACTGATTTGTATGTTGTTGTTGTTTATTGGTAATGTAGAACTTAATCCTGCACCTTCCTCAAATATTTTATGTTAAGTTTCTAGAACATTTTAGTATTACATTTATGTTAAGTAAAACTAGGAAGTGTTTGTGCATATTTGATGATTTGATGACTATGATATTTGTTTTTCAATGCTAAACCTATTTTTAGTTAATGTACATCTTCCCACTTTTAATACTGAACCTATTTGTATGTTTTCAATTCTTTTAATGATTCTGTTAACATGTCTGCTTCTGTTTCTATGTGTTTATACAAGTCTTTATCAAAGAATAAGTTTAACATGTTTCAGAAAAAGTCCATCCGCTTAACATCTATTAAGTAAAATAAGAGGATTTAAGATTTAGCATTTTAATATTCATAGTTTACCTCCAGAAATTGATGAAATGAAGATTCTTATAAAACAAACAAATATACATATATTTTGCCAATTTCTGAAACATGGTTAACTCCCTTTATTTGGATAAGTACTGAAGTGAACCCAATACTGTTCTTATTTATTTTACCTATCAATATTTCTATATTAAACAGTAAGAGAAGATGGTCAGATAAACCGCTATCCATGATCTGCCTCACATCAACTTTTAATCCTTTAATAATCACTAAATCTGCAGTGGGCTGGCACCCTGCCCGGGGTTTGTTTCCTGCCTTACATCCTGTGTTGGCTGGGATTGGCTCCAGCACACCCCCGTGACCCTGTAGTTAGGATATAGCGGGTTTGCTAATGGATGGATGGATGGATGGATAATCACTAAATCCAATGTGTCCCCCCCTCATGTGTTGGCTAACAGACATTCTGTCTCAATTCGAAAGAGTGCAGGAGGTTCATGAATTCTTTTGCTTTCGGGTCACACAGATTATCAATATGAAAATTAAAATCGCCAACAATTAGGAACCTGTCATAGTTAGTTATTATAACTGACATTAAGTCTGAGAATGCCTCAAGGAAAGATGCATTCTATTTAGGAGGTCTATACACAAACAATACTAGAAATTGAGAAACTCCTTGAATAACAACGGCAAGATACTCAAAAGACACGCACATACTAAAGCTCACATCTTTACACATTAGCCGAGTGGAATAAATATTTGCTAAACCACTGCCTCTCTTACCTTAGTGCAGAGGTACAGATTCGATTAATTGAAGAATATAAGGTACACATTTGTCAAAATAGTATCCCATGGATAAAGGCGAATATTTTGAAGTTATTAAAGTGGAAAGTTAATTCTTTTAAAATAAGTTGACTTTTAAGTTCTTCTGAGGGTAGAGCAGATATCACAGAGATCAGACATAAATGCACTACAGAACCTAGAAAAGCTAAAGGGATGTATTTTCAGAATCAAATTTGTCAGCCTAATTGTAATCCTAAAGCTTTAGGACATCAGCTTAAAACTATTAATGATAACGGTAGAAGGAGCAGAACAGGTGGTATTAAACTTCACCTACATAGTACTCTCATTACTGATGCTGAGAAAATTTCTAATAGTTTTTAATTATTTCATTTCATTTGTTAAAGAACTCAGTGCTTACTTTGATGTCTCTTTTCAATCTCCAGTTTTTTTTTAAAGTAGCATCTCAGTCTTTTTTTTTTTAAATTACTCAAAATAATTTATTGGCCATATTGAATTCTTTGAAGAATTCTAATTCTTGCGTTATATAAGAATTAAAAATGCAGTTTGTGAAAACACATGCAGACAGTTTTATTTCTTTGTTTTATCTTATTAATCTCTGTATTAGATTGGCTATTATTCCCTTTTGTTTCTCTTTTGCTGCTCAAATTATTTCTGTTTTTATAGTAATGATCCAACCCCTCAATTCAGATTACCTAGATCAATTTCTATTCTCCCAGTTATGTATAAGTTATTGGAAAAAATTCTTGGTAATCAATTCACTGAACATCTTGGGAGTAATAACTTACTTAATAAATTTCAATATGGTTTTTGATCAAATCAATTTACTATGTGTACTGTATTATTACTTACTGAACAATCTTGCACCTATCTTATTAATGATCATATAACTGGAGCTATATTTATTGATTTTTGTAAAGCTTTTGATGCTGTGGACCATCAGATAAATTAATTTCTTTCCGCTCTCCTTTTCCATTATAAAGATACCTTCTGTGTATCTGTTACTTTGGAATTAGGTGGTAAAAATTGATCAAATCAGATCTTTTTCTTCCATGCTTAATATTGAAATAGCTCAAGGCAGCATCTTGGGTCCTTTACTCTGGCTTCTGTATATAAATGATTTTCCATCTGTTTGTAAATACTCAAATTGTATTTTATATGCTGATAATAGCATTTCTTTTCTCTGCTTGAAATGTTGATATTATTAACTCCAAACTTTCTTTTGATTTTGGTTTGGTGCATGATTGGTTGTAGTTATATCATTTGTCTCATAATATAAAGAAAACTGAATGTATTCCCTATCAATTTCATGTGCTATAATCTTTGTAAATATAGTTTTAATAATAAAAGATAATTATAATTATCTTGTTTGTTTATCACTGTTCTTATCTCACCTATCAGAGCCATATTCAAAAACTAATTAATAAACTAAATGAGAAATTCTTTGTTTATAATAAATTTAGACCATATCTCACTCCACTACTTACCTGCAAGTAATTATACACTACTTACTTGCAAGTAATTATACTTTACACACTTTCCTGCTGTCTGCCAATTTGGTATCTTACCACTTAAGAAATGATTGAACCAATTGAAAGCTTTTATAACAGAGTCTACAAGATTTGCGTTAAACACCCTTTTTGGACTAGCCAAAATTAATGCCTTGCCTTTTTCTAATTACGAAATTAATTTGGCAATCAGGTTTCATTTTCAGCTTCAGTACACTGGTAATTGTCTTACTCCCGTACTTTGTAATTTAGTTCCATGATGCAAAACCACAAGAGAACAACATAAGTACTACCACATATAAACATCCATCCATCCATCCATTATCCAATCCGCTATATCCTAACACAGGGTCACGGGGGTCTGCTGGAGCCAATCCCAGCCAACACAGGGCGCAAGGCAGGAACAAATCCCGGGCAGGGCGCCAGCCCACCGCAGGGCACACACACATAATCAATATATATTATACATATGTATAATGAAAAGTTCATTGACTCATTCACTCACTCATCAACAAAAACATAATTTCCCATTTAGTTAAAAAGCTGAATTTTGGCAGGATGGTACATTTAGGCCAGTAAGTATCCTCTATGAAAGGACATTTTGAGATTTCAATATTTTGGGGTAAGCTCCCCTACAACAGAAAAACTAAATACTTCAAAACCCCAAAAATGGAAAATAGAATTAGAAATAGAATTGGTCATTTTTTTATTTTTCAATATTTATTAATATTATGCTAACTCGCATGCTCTGTGCTGTGCTGAGAGTGTGCTTTATGCAAATGAAAGACACAACAGATGTGATTGACAGGTCATGTAAATAGTACTACTAACCAATATGATGGCCAGACAACTGGTAAGAGACCAGTGTCCTAGACAAGAAAAAGGAGACATGATTACATTGTGAAATGGAGAGAGAATGTCCGGATAAGTTAAGGGAAGATGCAAAGCTAAATGGTTTGAAAATGCTGGTTTTTTTTTACCAGAACTTTTTCTTGCATACTGGCTCTCATCTGTTCTGCTCCGTCAACCTCCTGCTGTGAAGAATCGAGCATCAGCACATAAATGACAACAAGCAGTGTGGCAATGAAGACACGAATATTGACCCGTGGAGTTTTGATAGCCACTGGTTCATTACCAAAGGGTAAAAGTTGTGATAATAGCTGTGCAGCTCCTCCGAACTGCTTCACAGGTGGAGGGAGTCCTGGCATGATAACAGCAATGTGGCAGTTCAAAAGTGCTATACAGCACTCAGTAAAAGGGTGCACTGCTGCAGCTTAGAGGGAACATAGCGAACTACCTGTTTCAGTTCAAAAGAATACACGTTCCTGTAAAATTGTGTTTTGCAGTGACCATTAACAAAAGCCAAGTCACTAGGAAAAGCAGGAATAGATCCATGGAAGGAATTTTTATAGCATATTCAAGAGTAAGCAGCTCCCATGACCTAATAATATCATTACTACAAATTATTTCAGTAATGCCTTTATCCAAGGAAACTTGCAACATCTGAGATACATTTGGATACATTTCATCTGTTTTTCCAGTTGGAGCACAGGCAGGTAAAGTGACTTGTTCATGGTTACACAGTCTCAGTAGCAGGATTTGAACCCTCAACCTCATGGTTTGCAATCCTAGCTCCAAAACCTAAAGCACTACACTACTCAGTCTGCGAATAATATTAGTCCTTGGTTAAAAAAAACACTGTAAAAGTCGTGTATGGAAAAGTAGTTAGTTACATAGAAACTCTAATACACCCAATTATTCAATGGCACTATAATGTGTCACATTGACTTATGAAATTTCCCAGGCAAAGCCGGGTAACAGAGTTACTTCTGTAGTTATAAAAATATTTACAGGCAAAGATCATTTTTTTACATTTATACTGAAAATGTGGAACACAATTATTACTTACTGTATTTTAAAAATACATACATACACTTTCTGCTTCAAGGGCAGAACTATGATCATTGATTTGTTATAATTCTTTTCTAAATATTTATATCGTAAATCATTTATATCTCTCATAAATTATCTTTGTTTTGTATATCTTACTGCTCAGTTTTAGTAAATTGTGGTTGGCTATGTTGTACTACGTGGTTATTCTTATGCAGTACTGCTGTCTTGTTTAAAGTACTACAGAAAAGGAAACCTGCTGAAAATCAGTATTTATTCAGTCCAGTAAAATTGTAATGTTTTGTAGTTACTTTGAAAATATCCTGAATAAGTAAAATAAATAAATAAATAAGATTAAAAAACACCAAGGCCCAATATGTATCAAGTATTTCAGAGTAGGAAAATGGTCTTAACTGGTTCCAAAATCTCAGAGTGATGCAAATTTGGTCCTGCTCTTAGGAGTTGGAGTAAAAGCATTTTATCAGTTTTCCTAATTTAACAAAACTACTTGTAAATTTACCAGGATTTAGGAGAGCACGTCATCCATCCTAACTCAGTACGAGCTGCCGGATTATGGTGTTATGGCGGAGATCAGCATACACATTCAGGGAAAGGCTGAATGTTTTGGAAATGCTGGACAACAATCACCTAGTAAAAATATATTCATTTGATGGAGATGAAGTACTATTTCTAATAAATGTTGTATCATTACTCCATTTATGGAGAGAAACCATGACTGTTAACCAAAATGAAAGTGTGACGTTACATGTAAATTGCAGTTTTACAATATCAATGATTTGGGTATGTCACTACCAAGCATTTCTCTAATTTTGCACCAAACCTTGAATGCCCTGACAACATGTGAGGTAATCTGCAGTTTCATAAATTTCCGTACAACTTCACATGAATGTTAAACCAATCTGCTTTACTGCAAATTGACATGTACATAAAAATCATTGCCCGAAATGTAGAAAGCGAGCACATATGTGAATTGTAAGCAGTATCACAGTATCAACATGCATGTGGACATGGGTTTAAATTGTACTGTAGCAGCCTGCATATTGCCCTGAAAATAAGCGGCTCTGGATGGGTGATGACAGCGAAATGTCACACAGGCATGCTGAACGAACACCTGGAATATTCCAAGCCCAAGAATGTTTAAGAATGGAGTCAGAGACTCCCAGGGCAATGAATAACTAGAACCTCAACAGAAGAAGTGGGGGGGGGGGGGGGGGGGGTGTGTCACAGAGAGCACAGTGGAAGACTATCATGACACGAGAAGAGTGAGATGTGGCTTTAGAAACAGTGCAAGAAGAGCTGCGGCTAGTTTCAGTAAAACTATTATTTTACAAGGTGTTTTCTGTTGGCATAACAGTGGGAAGATGATTCATTTTAAAGTAGGGCTGTGGATCATCCATCCATCTAATCCCACTTTAAGATGGAATGTACTTCAGCAAGCATATGACACTAAGCACGAACAATCGCTGGAGCATTCATTGTTAAATAAACATGCCCATTATTGAGCTTTATTCTTATTCAGTGTGTGTGTCATGGTTTTTCCTTCATGGTATCATGTGGCAGTGGGAGTAACAACTAACCTATTTTTATCAAATCACAATAAATTAAGCTAAACAAAGCTTTTACAAAAACAGTATATGTGCAAATTGCTGCAGTCCTCATTTATAACGATAGTCTGACAACGATTTTTATTACCTAGTGTCTAGTGCTGCTCCTCTTTTGTTTTTTGTTTACTTCATTGATTCAGCTGTAAAGTTACCAAAAGTTTCAACAATATTTCAAAATACATATATTGAGAAAAAAAAATATATATATTTAATCCAATTCTCTGTTTTCTGGACAATTTGTGTCCAGCGCAATGTTGTGCAGGAAAAAGCCAATCCTGTCAGCTTTAAGTGTAACAAGAGCTCTATTGTATTGCTGGACACATTACCCACACACGCTAGGACCCTTATTCATTCAGCATAATTTTTATTTAAAGTTTAATCGACCAAGTTCATTTTTATTCATGTCTTTTTTTTTGCTGTTTATGTCACGCTCCGAATAGTATGACATGATCAATCCAATTTGTCTGTTGAAGTCAATATGCAAACATTTATATCACATTTTCTCAATTTCTGTCTCTCTCTCTCTCGGTGGAAACTCTACAAATAATGTAAAGAAAATAGCGATAGTTACTTTCAGTTCAGGTAGGCCATAGCATTAGGTTTCTGAAATCCTCTTGTTCCTTGACTTTGAGTTTTTGCTTTGCCCTTTGGTTTTCAACATCTCAATCTCTTTACCCTCTCACTTCTGACCTCTCCTTGTTTTGTGACTACATTTCTGGTGGGCATTTTGCATCTCCTGGTCCACTTTTCTCTTCACAATAAACACATGTCTGGTTATATATTTTATGGTTTTATCGTGTAATCTCCCCATGAATTTCTTGATAGGCATAAAAAATAAAATATACCATTATTGCTATTTTTGTTTTCTACTAACAAAATTTACTTTGAATTTTCTTTGTGTAAATTTAAACCAGAAAAACTCACATCACAGTTACAAGCTACGGAAGAGTAACAGTTTAAGATCAATACAACTCTAAACAATGTATAACTACAAATCTTAAATGTAAAAAAAAATTCACTGATCCTTACCTGGGAATCTGAAGCAGGTCTTTTCTGGCAGCAGGTCAAGTGCTCTACATTTTTTAAAGCTTTCACTGTTCCACCTGGTTATTTTTCAACTAGTTCAGCCACATTCCTGAAAATTTCTGAAATGGTACAATCTTGTGCAGACTTCAGTAGGTAGCATACTGCAAAATAATACAGCGGTCCATGCTCATTTTGAATGGCTGCTTCTGCATTCCAAAATATTAACTTAGTGGTTTTTTGAGTCATGAAACCATTTTTCTAGTTGATTTTGAACTGAAATATTATTACTCTCAACCAGTTCCATTAAATTGTGTGCTCTGTTGAAACATAAACATTAATTAATCAGAATACAACATTGAAAGTGTATTTTTTGTTTTCTCACATAACTGTTTTTATTTTTAAACCCCAAATTATGTTTAAAGGACTCAGTTACTTATAACTTTATATTTTATATGGGCCTGAAATATATGAAACTGTTACCCATATAAAAAGTCTGAGTAAATACTTTTTTGGCTTTCATTAAAGAGTTGCACAATTGGCTGATTGTACTGTAATTATTTTAGTTGACTTAGGTGTCTTAATTCAGAACACATTAAGGAATTCATCATGTAGTGGGATTGATTGGAATTTCAAGGTGTCACTTTTGATGTGCTAATTGCTTTTTCACAGTAATGTATGTTAATAAGAAATGAAAACATGGAGCTCTTTCTTTTCAGTATGTAGATTTCTAATCAGCTGACTTTGTGTGATAAAATATATTCTGTCTTGAAGAAAATCACATTTAAGTGTACATACAGTAACAGTAAAGTTGCAAACCCTAAAATTCTGCCTCAATTTCTGTGGCCGACATCTAAGCTACATTTCATATTTTTATTGGAATTGGTTCCTATAGCAATTGGACCATCACACATCATGCTGTCTGGAAATGGATCAAGTTAACTTGACAAAATTGGGCAAACAAAATAATGCTCTATTTTGTCATGGTAGGGTCCTAGGCTGAATCTATTCCCCTTTATTACACAGACTTTGGAAGATTGCTCCAAATTCCAGGCTCTTATCACATTGTCAGGGCTGACTGCTGTTGTAGTTCAATACTTCCCAATTTCTTCTGCATCTATAACCCCAGGCAGGAAAGAAAGTTACATATTTATTAAGCATTATTCAAATAGATAGTGCCATGAACAAAAACAAAATAATAATTACAACCTATTACTGCCAGATATTTAGTCTTCCCAGGTGGCCCACTTCTTGCATTGCTTGAAGTGTCTCAAGAATTCTTGGATTGCCTTTCCATTTCCTCCTTTTTTCTTCTCTGATCAGCTCTTTTACTAATCTTATAATACTAATCTAGGTATGATATGATCACCCTGTCTCCAAGTTTCCTTTTTTGAAATTCAGTTTTTGTCCCCAAAGTTCCAATCTCCATGAGCTTTCAGGGCTCATATATTCTGTCATCAGCTATAATGAGGTGTGCTTGTTTAACTTAGAAACGGGGGTTTTGAGAAGCATTCTTGTGCTATCATCCAAAGTCCATGACACTAAAATCATATTTTCAAAATTAGCTGCTTTAGCTCACACATTTGACATCATAAATAGGAGCCAGCAGCACAGCATGTTTTTATAACTGAGAAACAACTTTTGAAACCATTTGTGCATTACTGTAGCAGTTCTGCATTATGCATCTGATTTAAATTGGTTCTTATCTTCTGTCAACAAAAACATGAATAGCGAAGCCTTAATTTAGACATAGCAGAGCTTATTACACTTTCTACTTAAACTAATTATCATAATATTCAGATAATTCTTAAACAAACACCAAAGCATTAACAGACAAAGTACATTTTCAGTAAATCAGTAACAGGACAATTTGCTTCAACATAACAGGCGAGTTTCATTTAGAAAGGGATAAAGAATCTTTGTAAATGTCCATTATTTATACTTTACAGGAAAAGATCTTCTCCTTCCAGAAAATGCAGATTTATGGCTGACCACTGGCAGTTTACCACAGTGCAGATCTTTGAACTGGGATGCTTCTTGATGTGAGCCCACAGCAGTTCATCCTCTGTCCACTTTTACTACTTAAATTTCAGAATGCACAGCAAGATTACCATGGTTAATTTTATATATGTATATATATATATATATATATATATATATATATATATATATGTGTGTGTGTGTGTGTGTGTGTGTGTTTTCAAATATGAACATTGGTGAGCTTGATATAGCTCTGTATGTATGTTTGCTTTTTACATTAAAGATGATATGGGGAATTATAAAGGAGAGCCTAGCATCAAAGCCAAATTTCAGAAAAAATAAATATTCACAGAATGAGGAATAATTAGCATGTATTACAAAATTCAGAAAAAAATTATAATCATTGTAAAAGACCACCCACATGGATGGGCATCACGGCTGGGATTGGTTCCATTCCCTTCACTAACCGGGAGATCAATGGAGGGAGGCTTCATTTCAGAACCACATGCTTCCACTACCCACTAGATGGCAGCATCCCTGGGCTATGGGACCCATTCCAATATCCACAAAGAATATTTGGACTTGTAGTTCAGTGAGGCAGCCCTCTTGTGGTCCATGGGAGCTGCCAGAGGGTGCTACAGGGAGTTTCACTCCCTGCTTTACGGAACTTCCGACTGACCTGAAGTACTTCCATCAGGCTATGCCTCCTGAGTCCAAGATAGAAAGAGTGACCTCACTTAGGTTAAGTCGGATTCAGGAGGAAGAGGGCAACACTTGCAGGAGGAAGAGGAGCTGACGGAAGAAGAATGAAGAGAGGAATCACTGTTAATTCTGGTTATCTTGTTGAGAAAGGTATTTCAGAAGAAAATATCCTTTATTTGAACCCGTAACTATGTGTGTTTCAGTTGTGTCTGGGTTTTGCAGCCTTGTGGCACCCCCTGTCTTCTACATCATGTATAAACATAATATATTTACTCTAATTTTTTCCAAGATGTCCACATTGACAGAAATGACCATCAGAGATTTCTAGTTCCATTTCTTCCTGGTGTTTGCTAATACAGTACCCTTACTCAAGCTGAAGCATTCATGGATGGTTTATCTGTGCTGTACCCGAAAGCTGTTATGTGGGACAATACAAGGACAATAATGTCATTACACTATTTTTACAATATAAAGTCTTTCATTTTATTAAATTTTTACAAGTTTTATTTTTTAAATAGGTAAGCAGAAGTCACAGGTATTTCAGAAGTTATTTTCAAAAGCATCTTATGACAGAAAATGATGCTAAAGCAGATGATGGCACTAAAACTGGAAAACTAGCATTTTAATAGAATGTGATGTGCAGTCACCTCAGTGGCACTTAGGATTAGAGCCAGAGTTGTTGGCTAGATTGCTTGTTAAAATGATTTGCACATACATGAAGAGGATCCAATTATCTCTTGAAAATACTGGATGATTTTCAAAGAGGTCACAGTCGAAGCACTACTACCGCCATCTACCAATTCATTCACTTTCATACCTTATAAATCTGTTTCCTCACTTGCATGCAAGCTGGTTCATTAAAAAAAATATATATTTTTTTTCACCTAAAGAAAAACAGAGCTTTCTTGAATGCTTATATCGCCTTATTCTGATGTGCTTCAAAGTAAGTTAAAAGCTTCAGTATTTACTGTATTAGCAGTAATTTAAATCAAGACACATCATGCATTGGCTTCCAGAAAATGATCTGCTTATTTGATTGCCTTTGCATAAACATTACAATAGCATTTCTAAACAATAAAGATGGAAACATGGACAAGTTTAATACCAATAAATTACTTTTTTTGATGCAGGTTTTTGACTTAAATTAAATAAAATTATTTCATATTTTGGGAGATTTAACACCAATGTAATTTATTAGAAAATGGTGCAAAAATATTTTTTCATTGAACATAAAAAAATTAAACTACGCTCAATTATTTAACTAAAGAGCTGCCTTTTGCACAGATAGGTACATTCAAGTTTTTCCCTTAAAAATCTGTAAGATTCTAAGTCTCTGTTTTTGAACCTGATATTGTACACCTAGGATAATTAATGTTCTGTTTGGTTCAACCTTTTACTATTATGTCCCTTACTAGTGCTAAGTGGTACAGACAATTAAATGAGATATCAGTGTTTTCAGCCAAAGCCTATTTTGTTATGCATTTTTTCTTCTTGCAATTTATATTCACCATCTGTTAATGATGGTCATTTGTCCAATGTTGTGATGAATTCATTATTTTCATTAAAAACATTAAATCTTTTTATTATTGGTTCTTTAAGTAAAGCAGAGACTAATTTCAAGGGGCAAGTGAGAGTAGTTTGGACAATCAGGAATCATACTGTATACTAAGCTTGAAATCTCTAATAAATTGAAGGTGACTCAGAGTGAAGGACAAAGTAACAATTAAAAAAAACTGAATTTTCTCTAGAAACTAACTTTTTCACTCTACAAAAAGGGGCTTTTCTTTATCTGAAATAAAATACAGGTAATTACAAGGCAAGAGGCTCTCTCTTTGCTTTATTGTGTCATCAGACCCCCTGTGACATACACCTAGCACAAAAGGTACCAACTAACCTCTTTGGTTCTTTTCTTACCAGAGTATAGGAAAAAGGTTGACCTGGGCAACAGTATACAGCTGTTATCTGCAAACTCTTGCCTGCATCTGTCTAAATTGCATCTTGCGTATTCAGCCCTAGGGACCTCTAATGGTAGGCTGCTTCGTTGATTGAGTCTGTCTTTTATTTTCACTCCTTTACTTCAATCCAGTTTACCACCAACAGAGGACTTCTCCAAGTGATCCTTTGAGCCCAAGACTGCAGCTAAACAAAGAATAATCAATCTTAAATTCTGTGCTTACTAGTAACAATTCAGACAGAAATAATGAGTTTAAGGTTTTACTTAAAATCACATTTATTTCATAATAGCCAAAAGCAGCTGTAAGCAGGATGGTATCATTTAATATTATGATAAAAATATGTACATAGAAAAAAATGACAATTTTAGAAACCAGTTATTGCATCTACCAGGCTAAAATTAGTATCAATAAGATCTGACCAGTTAAAAAATATGTTTAAGCTAGCCCAGGGTGGCTGCAGGGGAGGGCTTAATTGCTAGAAGTTTTCAGGGACATAGACAGGTTTCACCTATTCCTAAACAGTATTGATCAAAGGACATGACACTTGAACTACAACATCCCATTTGCTAATAAAGAAGCCCAGAGTCCCATTGTCTCTGCCTTTCAATCCATGCAGAGACCAGGCCACATCAGAGACCTGGAGTCTTTGTCATTCGGAACACACAGAGGACATGCTAGATCTGAAACTAATCTGGATTAGAAACTTTGCATCTTATTAAAAAAAAGAGTCACCTAGGTGGTATTTTTTGTACGTCGCTTAAATCATCCGAGATCAGGTGCCTCATCTTGGATAAGTTAATGCCGGTGACACTCATCCAGGATAGGTCGGTTTTTCAAACACAGCCGTGTATTAGATTAGTTTAGCTGGATCTAATCATACGAGATGAATGCGTGCGCCCGCACTGAGTGAAAAGCCCATATGTATTGAGTCTAGAAAACATGATCAGCAAGTGTTTGATAGGCTGTAACAAAATGACGAAAGAATGGGCGCAATTTTTTTCACAAACGCGGCGCAAGACCTTTTATTCGAAGGACATGAAGAATTTCAAGATTTAATATGCACAAGGGGTAACACTGCAAAAGCAGCCCAGACCAGAAAAGACGATTGGCAAAAAGTGGCCGACAAATTAAATGCTAACTAGTGTGCATTGTACTTCGGTGGGTTGGCACCCTGCCCAGGATTGTTTCCTGCCTTGTGCCCTGTGTTGGCTGGGATTGGCTCCAGCAGACCCCCGTGACCCTGTTTTCGGATTCAGCGGGTTAGAAAATGGATGGATGGATAGTGTGCATTGTACTTAACTGAATGCAGCGTTTCATTCCCTATGTGTCAGATTAATTATTATTTAATATGTCATAATTCCAGATCAAACGTGAGCACAAGGAGAACATGGGAACAGGTTAAAGTGAACTACAAAAATATACTTCAAACTGGTAAATATTGGTATATAATTATTTAAAGAATTGTTGACATAAATAATCATATATAATATAAAAAACATTAATTTTAAAGCTAATAAGAAGGCAGACAAGCAAAAAACAGGTGTAGGTCCACGCGGTCCAGACCTAACCCCTGCAGAAGAGTTGGCTGTCCAGCAAAATGCCCATCGCCCTGTTTCTGAGGGCATTCCAGGGGGAAGCTCCTCCGAAGAACCAATGGCAGGATGCAGTGGTCACTTCAATTCAGGTAAAGGATGGTCATTGCATATATTTGTCCTCCATGTGTGCTATAGGTATGTTCCATATAGCCCTCTTTTTTGTTGGGTCAGTTGCAGGGAATGTCATATCCCTTGAACCTGTGTCTGACCAATGAGATATTGACGAAGGTCAAATATTTGATGAAGACACTGTGTCTGATTATTCATCAGGAGGAGAGGTGCATTTTCCAAATAATGTTTGATCAAACTCCACTCTGATCAGTCCCATGTGCCCCAATCACATTTGGAAATCCTGGTAATGAGAATGTTAGGCTGATTGAGATTCTTCATGGAACTGTGGATGTTTTAGCCTGTGTATTACCAACCTGCAATGGCATGAAATGCCTCTTTTATTTTCTGCACACGCAGGTGTCCAGGAAACACTATGAAAACCTGAAGGAAATATTTCAGAGCCAAACAGATTTTACGAATTGCCTGGCAAACTGCACTTTTAGTTAGATTTTCCGCATCGCCTACAGTATATAAAAAAGTGCCGCTTGTAAAAAACCTCAAAGCAATGCATACTGTCTGTGTGGTTGTGAGAGCCCGACTTCGCCTAGTTTAACTTCGAATATAAGGTGCTAATAAATCTTTGAGGTACAATATTACCCCTCGGCTAAAGAGGTATCTTTCGAAAAGAATTTCCCCCAGGACCAATAAAGGATCTTGCCGACCACGCAAACCCCTCTCTATATGAAATTCTCGTCGTATAATTTACGCACCAATATCAAATGGTCTCTCATTCATGAACGGCGAAGCCATATGACTGAATGAATTCCACGCATGGACACTGATTACATGTGTGAGCTAATCCTTGTTTACGTAGAACAAACCTGCTCCGAGCAGGTTTGAGGATTAGGATGTGTTGCTATGACAACACTTCCAGCAAGAGTTTCAAAAAACCGACAGATCCAGGATCAGTCCAAATCATCAAGAATTACATCCGGCTAAACGACTAATCCACATATGAAAAATACCCCCCTGGTTGTATAAGACTATTGAATGCCTAGGCCTTTAACAAGACACACTACTACGTACTTAATTCAGTTTGTGTTGGTATTTTTGATGTGCCAACACATCATTTTGTTATAATAACAAAATAAATATAATCTGTTATTATATTTATTTACTTGTTTGTGGAGACATTTAGTGACCTTAAATTAATCTATAAAGTATGAATAAATTGTAATTGTTCTCTCCTACTTGTTTTGGTACTCTGTCTTGTTGCCAGGGGTATGAGGTATAAACAAAACGGTAGCTAAACTCAAGTCCCAATTGACATTTCCCAGATAGCCCAGGTCCTTTTGTTAGAGATTATAAAATTCTTAATTGAAAAATTGAACAGAAACATTTTTTGCCAGAGAGATAGCTCCAACAGCTAACCAAATAGCAAGTTCCATTTAAATGTTTATAGCTCCTCTCAAATTGTCCATTTTTGCAGCTGAGCTGAGATTTTTACAAAAGTCTCAGAAAGCAGCTGAACTAAACTGAGAGGTCTTTTTGCAAAATATCTAATAAAAGGCAACAATTTTCTGTCTTTCATCTTCACTTCCAAATAAGCACAAACAGCTGTCTTTCTTTCCACTAGTAGAGCAGACAGTTTCTCAAAACACTGAAAATTCTACTAATTCATTATTACCTAATGTCAAGGTCAATACCCATGGGACTCAAAAGCTGCATTTTCTAACTAAGCAAAATACTCTTAACCTGCCTTTGCTCTTCAGTTTCCCCAGAATGCACTGTACCTCTGTTCAAAATGACAAGATTGTCAGGCTTCAGACAGTTGCCTGCATCTCCCATACACTCCTAAATAAGATGGCTACCAAGACACTGTGACTCCACATATTGCAATATATGCTGTGACTCCACCTGTGATATATCAGGTCATACCAACCAGTTATACAATAGAAATAGTCATTGAGTCACCAAAAAACAATAGTAAATACTAAATGATATTGAATGAGTTGTTCTTCTGAACACTACCTTGTTATCTGCAGCTTTATGTGGCTTGATTCGAAGAAAAAAAGGTAAATAATAATTGATGTTAAACAAACTGTTTAAGTATATGGTACTTGCTATTTGCACCTTTACGTGGCTTGCTAATGAGACCGTTTATGGGGCCAGATCTGACATTCATCCATCTGTTGTCTGTATTCATTACTGGGAAACCAGAGCCCACCCCTAAAGTATCAGTTGAAAGGCTGGAACTAGCCTTGGATGGTAAGCAAATCAAACTCTAGGTATACTCATGCACAAACAACAGGCCATTTTAGAGACACCAGTCAACCTCAACTACCTAAAACTGAAACACTGGGTGAAAATGAAGTACCCAGAAAAGTTTAGTAAGTTTAGTAAATGATTCACAAATTCATCTGTGACATTATTAATGTTCTCTCCATTTCTGTAAATTAAGAGGCTATAACTTAACTTTAAGAATGTTTTATTAAACTGAAAAGGTTTAAATCCCACAGTCTTTCCATATATCTTGTATCTCTGGAATCAACCTAGTGACTTTCCTCAGATCTTTTGTCTATCACAGGTATTTTATTTTATGGAGACCAAAGCTGCACACATTATTCCAGATAAATCTTCACTAGGGTGTGTTCTGAAATGGAGTTTAATCCAAAGCGAGTTAGGTATTAGCCTCCAAAAATAGGCCATGGAGCTGGACAGAGTCTTACCTGGTTTGCCCAGCAGAGATTCACCAGACTTCAACAAGGCTTCCAAGGCAAATTCTGGCTTTTAGCTGAAGTAGGCCCCAAACATGATAAGTTAGCAAAACAACGATAAAAACGTCTAAATCTATTATGAAAGCCACACAAGGAGAAGGATCGTCGTTAACCTTGGGGTTGTATAAATAGGGTAAACCAAAATATTTAAATAGCCTGATGGAAGGCTCAGGATTGGTAACTTCAGGGTAGTCCTGCATCTTGCAGCTCCACCCACAAAGAACTTGAAACAAAAGAATATTCGGAGAGGCAGAACATGATCATAACATCACACAAAAAAAATATCAAAACAACCATAAAACATGAAACACACATAATTTCAACCCAACACATAACAGTGTGCAATATTGACTAAGTAATATATATCTTCCCTTGACTTATACTACACACATCATGCTGTATAACATAACTTCCTATTGGCTTTCTAAATTACTTCTGTGCACTGTCAGGTTGTAGACAGTAAAGCTTGTGTTCAAATCTCTTTTAATTCCTACATGTAATACCTTACATTTACCTACTGTATATTAAATTCTACCTGTCACAAATTTTGTCTGAATTCTGTCCAGGATCATCTATAATGGACCTGCTGATTTTAGATTATCTGCCATTCCACCTACTTTAGTATTATTTACATATTAAAAACTGCAGTAGCAGCAGCACTCATCCCTAAAGGACATCACTTTTAATGTCATGTAGTTTCAAAAAAGTTGCTTGGATAATGACCCTTTTGTGTCCTGTGGTGTTTAAGCCAATAATTGCTGCAATTTTTATACTACTCTTTGAACTTCAGCTTCTTTTAGTTTGTCCCTATGGGAAACCTACCTAAACAAGCCTGTCACATGGAGACCTTATCAAAAGCTTCCTGAAAATCAAGATAAAAAATGATCATACAGTATGCATTAGTTACTTTCTCATAGAATTCCAGTATATTATTGAAACATGTTAGTTAGCCAATAAAAGATGTCATTTTGCTTGGCTTTTCTCTAAAACTTGTTGAAAGTTAACTTAACTGTTCTTGACATGCGTTGCTGTCTCTTTTCCTTATTAATTGCTCCTATTAACTTACTTGTGATGCATTTTTAGCTTTCAATTTGATAGTTACTTTGATCGTTTTAATCACCTTTTCATACAGTATATTGGGGTGAAACTTGCTAGGTTCCAGTCTGTATGAACTCCCCAGTGTACAGTGATTTTTGAAAAAATATGCCTCCAGGGTTATACTGTACTAGCTGTCCTGCCCGTGTAGTAGTGAAACAGGACAAACTTTAAAAATCAATAAAAAAAATAATTAAAAAATGAAAAAATTTGTATAGAGAAGAATTTATATTGATAGCTTTTGTATCCGAGGGCCTCTTGACATACAGTATTTTTGGTTTTGCTATGAGGGGCGAGAATGTAGCTGTGATCTCTTTACCAAAAATGTAAAAAGTTGGCAAGGTATCTCTGGCCAAGAGGAAGGTAGGTACGCGCCAACATCAAATGTTGCCACTGTATCTGATCGTGTTCATTTCTGATGGGAGAGCATCCCCTGTGTGGGGAGAAGAGCATGTGGCCATGATATCTCTGCCAATGAGCAGGTACCATCTAAAACACAAGTAGCTGTGTTCTCTCTCTCAAAAACGTCAAACATTACTCCCTAACAATCCCTAGATGATAATGTCTGCTGAACAAACGGGTGTCGCTGGCTAAGTGGAGGCAAGATACGCTCCAACACATGGTGAGAGGTACAGCGACTTGAACGGAGGCCCGCCCAGCTTCCTACTCCTGAGGCCCTGCCTCCCCCTCCCCTCAGCCCACAGCCTGTCTCTCAGATTTGCGCAAATAAATTGGTGGCGCAACTGAACTCATAAGCCATACATTTAACACTGGAGTTAATTGTCCATTATTCATTATAGGTCTTTTTTTTCTTAGCAACTTTTTAGTTGCTTAATTATCAGCTATATGTTTCTCTTTAATTTCTTCATGCCTTTAAATTTTGGGTCAAAGTTGTCCTGAATGGTACATAGCAGTGGCAGCTGGCCAATGGAGGGTGCTAGGTCACCGCTGTCCCTGCTGGAAAGTGATTTTGAGTTTTGTCTCTAAAATATAAACTTTTAAAATAGATAATAATTACTGATTTTAAGAATGTGTGTGTGTTTAAAATGCACAATAACATGTAATATACATATAAATAACAACTTAATTTCCTATTCATGCCCTCCCTCTCAATATCTCTTCTGGGGCATCGTGGGTGCTAGAAAAATTACCCAGTCACTGCAGCAACATATCCAATCGCTGACAAAAAATATCAACATGGCAACATAAATTTAACCAATCAGCGTCTTTGAGTCCTATGCCTAAAGGGTGATTCATTATTCGCCCCAAACTGAGTCAGTTGGTGGAGCAAGGACAACAGATGTTGTTTGCCAGAATACACACAAACCATTATTGACGATGATGAGCGAACATAATCAAAATATGAGATTTCAGGCACCTACAAATTCTATAATATCTCATTACTAAAATCCATTTGAGAGGAGAATGTTGGTGGAGAAACTTCAAGTCAAAGAACTTGGCCCAGATCAACCACACATCAACATCACACAACAGGCTAGAGAAAAAGGTAAAACCTACATGCGAGGATTCTCCCATAATTAGTACAACAGAAAGGCTTGGCTATCTGGATGCAACTGGACAAAGCTCACACACAACGAAGAGGCAGATAACAACAGGCACATTTTATTCAAGATTATTGACTGTATTAAATTCTGTGGGACCTTTGAGCTGGCCTTGTGCGGCCACAATGAAACCAAATTATTAGACAACTTTTGGCATTTTCAGGGGTTTAGTTGTTCTTGTTGCATCGCTTGACAGTGTGTTGGAGGAGCACCTTAAGACCACTACCATTTTCAAAGGCACTTCAAAGACTGCGTAAAATGAACATTTGGAGTGCATGCTGTCAGTTATTAAAGATTACATTCTAGAAGAAGTAAGAAATACAGATTATCTTGCTATTCAGGCAGATGAGGCGACTGACATTTCCACCCACTGTCAGTTGGTGCTAGTGCTACGGTACATTGGCATCCATAACAATGTCCAAGAGATCATCCCTCTTCAGAATGCCACTGCTGACACAGTCATCACTGTGCTGTTGGATAGGCTAATCACTATCCTCCCTGAGGGTAAAGAGAGCAAACTAATCGCTTAGGCCTATGACAGGGCTGCTGTTATGAGGGGAGACATAGATGGAGTGTAGCGTAAGGTAAAGGATGTCTATGGAAGTGCACACTACTTCCACTGCTATATACATCAGTTGTAATCTCATCATGTAGGAGGTAACATCACACATCCCCAGTATCAGTACTCTTTTTTTCAGACTTTGGCAGATTTGCTGTATTCTTCTCCTGATCATTTGAGCGAACCATCGTGTTTGGTCAAGAAGTGAGTGGCACACAGACTTCTAGGCACTTCAAAAAACATGGCACTTCCACACTTGTACTGTTAACACTGTGTATGAGCTCAAGGATGCATTTATAAGGTGTTTCCAGACCAGAGATTCTGGTAACTTTGACCCCCAAACTGTCAGTGAGGTTGGGTGCTTTGGAAGAATGCTACAAGGGTGTTGTACCGTGTTAGCCATTATGAATGTAGTGAAAAGTCCAGCAAAATGACACCTTCTATTGGCGAACTAAAAAGATTATGCAAGCTTTCGAGGCAACTCAGGCCCCTTCTTACATCTTGCCCGAAGAGGCCTGAGTTGCCTCAAAAGCTTGCATATTGTAATCTTTTTAGTTAGCCAATAGAAGATGTCATTTTGCTTGACTTTTCACTACTTTTTTCCTGACACTGTTTAACAAGATCAGGCCACACGTGGACATGCTGTTTAGCCAGTATGCAGAACAGGAACATCGGCTCTGTGTACATCACAGGAATTATCCAGAGGTTCCCAGACAACATGCAGACAATCAGGTATCGCTGGCTAAGAAAATTCTTATTAAGAGAAAATTGTTTTCAATTTTGGAATTGTTGAAATCCAGTTAGGATTGTAATGTAAGACAGATACTGTTTATTAACGCAGTGCACCTTAAGACCGACTAATTTTACGTGTGCAGTAGGACAGTTTCTGAAACAGTAATTGTGGACGGTAACTTGTGCTGTTGATGAGGGAATCCATTCCTTCTCTGTATGAAGAATATGGTGAATCTGTGCAACAACAGCCAACAAAGAAATGGAGAACAGTAGGACAAGCAAAAGAGAAGCGGTTAGATTCAGAAGAAAGATTTAACATAATTCTGTTTACAAGACACTCAAATAGGCGTTTCTCCTTATTGTATTAGTAATCTGTAAAATTACCATCAAAATATTATGCATTAAACCTGTCCTTGCTTGTCACAAAGTAACATTCTCATCTTGTAAGTGGATAATGATCAGATTAATTAGAGACATGAAAATTTCTGCCCAATTTATTACTATGGGAAATGTTTTGGTTTTTATTAATCATGTATCATTTCATAAGTATGTGATACCATTTTGAGTCATGCTAAAGAGCTGTTCTCATTCACCAAACACCACTCTGTTGCAAGGGGACATGTTGAACAAGGCCAGGCTCAAAACAGAACTCTCCCTCATCTGTGAGAATGAAAAGTTCAAGGCATGCAGTTGTGCACTGACTCTGTTCCAGTTTTTCTCAGGAGAACAACCTACAGGACATATTCACTGATTCTGTTAATCTTCCAAATATCCTAATCACCACACCCATGACCACAGCAGAATCAGAGGGGTGCTTCTCTACTTTAAAGAGGATCGAGACCTTCCTAAGGAACACCATGACACAAGATTGCATGAATGCTCCGGCTATGCTCTCCATGAAGAAAAAAAAAATGATTAGAAAGAAACATTCCTGACTTTAATACTAGTGTCATTGAGAGATTTACCACTCAGAAAGAAGGAAGGGCAAAATTCCTCTATAAATAAGACATCACACAAACACACACATACACATTCTCGTAACCCCATTTTTCTTTGAATATAATTGACCTTAGTATATGACATCATCCAGCAATATATGGCACTCCAGAAATTCCTAATACTTTGTTTTAATAGTGTTATTGCTAATTTTACTTTATACTGTACGCTATATGTTTTATTATCTATTAATCTACTGACTGAATATGGCACATCAGCCCCATCTAGAATGTTTGTTACCAGCCGTCATTGGTAAATAGAATATTTTATACTTGCTCCACTTGGCCTTGATTATTGCCATGCTAAAAGTTTGTCTCAGTTTGCCTTTTTCAGACTTTGTTGGATCTGGTCAAAAGTTGCCATAATAAAATGAAATTTAACATTTTTAATTTCTGAATAGGTGCACTGCCGCAGAGAAGCAATATTATAAAATAGTGTAACATTATCATTGGATCGTAACGGCTTGATCACTTTTACCACCGATTTCTATGTTAACTATTAAAAAAATTGTTGAATTTGGGATCCAATCTTTAATCTTTTCAGCTGACAGATGTCAGGTGACAGGCATTTAGGTGAGTTTGTTCAAGGTGAACTGAAATGCAGTGTATGTTGGAAGAGCTGGAACACAATGTGGGATTTTACAATGTTTTGTATAGTCAAGTTGATTATGAGCTCCCAGGGAACTAACCTTGAGCTGGGTGTATAATGACTTCCTTACTTATGAGCCTGAGTAATAATAATATTTTGTAACATTTTCTTCATTTTGTTATTGCACATACTTTCAGTGTGTTTTGATTAACTGTAAAATGTCAGTTCACCTTGCTAGTAGAGAAGATAATGTTGCTAACTGCACCAAGATGTCTTGTTTAATTGCTTATTGGGCAAGAAGAGAGGGGGAGCTGCTATCTTTTAAAAATATAGGAAAGGATTGTCTCTTCCTCAGAAAGAAGTCTTTGATGGAGTAAACATAATCTGCAACTAAGAAACAGAGTCAATTGTGGAGGTTTACCAGTGTCTTGCTTTTGCTAAAGAGACTGCATAAATATAGAATCCACCCAGGTTTTATCATTCTATGTAGCACTTTATACTTGCTATTAATAACATTGATCCAATTACATATAGTTTGAAATGAAAGCTTAAAGAGAGACTCTCTGTCTAATTGCTACTAGCTGGCCGGGATATTAGATTGTTCATTTCTTCTCTAAATGTGGTCACTTAAGAGCACAAGGGGAGGTGTCTTTGTGAAGTCCTCTGCTGGTTATAAACTGGGTTAAAATAAAGGTTTGAAAGTAAAGATGGGCCCAGACAGTGAGGTCATCATAAGGGTTAAACATGTGAAGTGCAGCACGGATAGTGAGACTGGCAAGAAGTTACTGATAAGACTAATATATTCTAGTTAGTTTTGACATTCCCTCCTATCTAACATCCCTTGAAAGAACCTAAGAGGTTAAACTGTAGGTGATCTGATAACACAATAAAAGACTAATGTTGCAATGAAATTTGGCGGTTATGTTGGCAGAGCTATTCAATGATAATATGTGCCTTATCATTCTGGTTATGTCCAGGATAAATTGCAGACATGAAGCAATCAAACTTAGTCAACAGTCATGTTCAGATATTTCTTGCCATTCACACATTCTTCATTGAGTATTAGGAGTCTTGGTGTGTGCCAGGAAATAATTACCTAGACTACTATGAGCCTGTACAGATTCTGTTGCTTCATCAACAAATGCAAAAAGATTTTTTTCCACCCCTCAATATCACAATTTTGATCAGTATGTGCCAAACTAGAGATTCGTTTTCATGTTTTTCACTTGCACCGTCAGCACACAACAGTTCTTTCACTGTTGGAGCCCATTCAAAGCTAAGTCTGTTAAGCTGTGCATTATGAGATACCACTATTGAATTTGGATTTGATTTGTGACACATCTGTTACAGTTCTTTGACTACACATGGTGAAAGCAGTTTTGAATGGACATGGAATCAGATGTATATATAAGAAGCCAAAGGCCAGAACTTGAAAGACAAGAATCAAATAAAACAAGCTCAGGTAACAAAGTAATTAGTTAAGGTACTGTAAATGAAATTCATAAACCAATAAATAAACACATAACCTGTGCCTAATTGTAAGACTTAAATCATAGTCAATGAATCATGTAAATGTAATAATCAGAAAAGCCGACACACTAAAATAACAAACTCTAATGTTTGGTGTAAATTCTCAATCTTGGGTGAAGTGCCTCAGTGCAGAAGTGGCTTAAATATGGTTGTGTGTATGATATCATATGGCATGACTTTTGGGGCATGCCCACTTACAAGCAGCCATTGCAACTGGGAAAATGGTGGCACCCATAAGAAAAGCAAAACATGCAATTCATTTTTAACATTTTTAAAAACATGTTGAAACACAAAATAAATAAAACAAGTGGATTCCTTAGTCTCAAAATTCCCAAAAACAATGTCAAAAGAAAATTAGGGGATCAAGGGAAAGAAAGTAAAAATTTCAAGTCAGATTGAGACACGTGGCAAATATCATACTCCATTCAAAGTCACTGCAGTCATTCATTTTGCCCATTCCATTTCTCAATTGAACACCGACTGATGTTAGAAGAGCCAGTGTGCCTGATTTATACAGTTTACTGCTATCATGTGATGTGTTGGAATGAGTGTGAATGGGGAAGTATACCTCATAAACTATCAACTCACTGTAGACACATAGTACTTGGATTAGAGTGAGCAGTTTTATGGCATTGCCCTTTTTTTGAAACTAAAATATTCCGCTATCCAAACAAACTTCTCAAGTAGTCTTTCAGTATAATGCAACATTTTAGTACGGCTTCAAATACCTGTACAAAAATATACATTTCATTCATGTATCATTGTTATCCACACAGCCAAGATGTGTGCTATACATTTATTCATTCAACTTTTGGTTGTCACTTTCACTCGAACTGCCAAACAAAAATAACCTGTTGTTCATTCTTGCTCAGTGAGCAATCTACAGTAATTTAGAAACAGATTTGTCCTTTCAGTCACTGTTCATTTTTTATGAATCATCTGTATGAATCATCAAAATGCTGTCTACAGTGAATCATCGATGTGTTGTCTGCCTTTGGATTGATCTAGATGAATATCCACTTTTGTCTGTTTTCTCATTTATTTCAAACAAGGCTGCTTTCAGATTTAATATGTGCTGCTCTCCTTGTCAAATGACAATGTCAAAAATACGCTTTTAAGTATCATCATCATTAGGAAATTAAAGTTGTGATAGAAGGCAGTCTCTTTTAACATGTTCCATGCTCGCTGTTTCAATTAGGTTCAATTTATTATAGTAGGTCTAATATTGTCTTTGAAATAACATTGTTGTTATTTTTAAAGTAATTTTATATTATTCATCTAATAGATGAATTCATCTAGTAGAATCAAAAACAAACATTTGAATGTGTCACTTTTACAACATATTGATGGGATTAAATGAAAAAGAAACATTTGCATGTAATGTAGTAGAGACTTTGCATATTCTGTAATAAAAAATTTTTGTAAAAAATTTTTTTGTACTTAGTTAATTATAGATTAATCCACTACTGATAACTAATCAATATCACTCTCCACTCCCATAAAAATAATATGATAATGAATTATTCTGAGCAAACAGTAGATTCTGAACCCTGGCATAGCCAAGCTTGCCTCTCTTTACCCACATGTCACTGAGACAAGGACATTTCAATTCAGAAATAAAATATGGCCAATATTTGTTCCAGCTGAACTGACAACACCATGCTAACTAGACAGCTTGAAAAATTGGTTCTAAAACACAAATGGAGTTTTGTGTAATTGAAATTAGTGGCTTGATGCCAGACTCAGTGAAGCTTAATACTTACTGTATATTTATTACCCCAAATGTAAACAATAAAACAGTCTGTACTAATAAGTCTGAGCATTTAACTCCATCTCCATATTAATGGATTTACAGGGGATTTTGTCGTTGTTAAATTTACATTAAGATAAGCATACTGCCTAGTTAAAGTTGGAAAATTCCACTTCATCAGTTGCACAGTAGCATTGTACGCTTTCTGTGTTAAATAATTACATTTACAAAAGCACGCTTCTGTGCATAATATAGTGATTTTTAAATAATTCTACATAAAAATCCACAAGAATGTCTGGTGAATGTGACCTTCTAAAGACTCAGAAATATTGCTTACTATTCCACCTTCATGTATTTATGGATGAAGGTAACATTGCAATGCAAAATGTTGATAAGTATTCGTGTAATGTAGGGTGCTTTCAAGGTTAATCTTGTTAAACTATGAGGTGGAAACAGATTACAGTATTATCAATTCAGTCAGAACAAATACATAAAAACATACAAATTGCTACAAATAAGATGGACAATGCACCTTATCTTGTTTGTCAATAGCTAATTAACCTAAATATTTTATTTATAGGTTTTCTGAAAGATGGCTAGATTTCCATTTCAGCAACAAAGCTGGCAAGCTTGGTTCAGATGTCCACCTCTAATGATGAGTGTGTATGTTTCTCCTTTTAATCTACTAATTCCTTTTATCAGGAGGTGGCCTTAGATCAGAAGCTAGTCCATTTCAAGTTATTGTTGTACAAAGTTTCTCATTACACTGTAGTATTTAATTTATGTTGTATGATTTTTAATGCATAATTTAAGATCGGGTCCAGTGTATAAGGTGAAGCGATGAGGGGATTGCCTCAGGAGACACTTTATGCTGGTCGACATTTTCTTACAAGAGTATTTATTTTTTAATTATAAAGTAATATTGCAAAAAATGAAAGTTAATTATGAACAACAAGAATTACATGTGTATCAATTGGCTAGTGCATACACTGCTTTTAAAAACTAAGATTTTTTTTTCTTTTTAAATTCTTCAAATATATCAGAACTGCAATTTGCAGCACTTTGATGCACTGCAAGCATCCATGCATTAAACCCACACATGCACATTTTCAACATATATGTCATTCTATTTTTACACATCACATTGTGTCTGTATTGATTTTTATTTTGCAAAATTTTGCTAATTTCATAAATGCAGGCAGAGTGGTGGATCTGATGCTAGTGATCTGCGCCAGTAAGTGATAGGTTGCCGGTTCGAATCCCGTGAAAGCCAGAAGTTTTTCCACTCCATTGGGCCCTTGATCAAGGCCCTTAACCTGCAATTGCTCCATCTTGGGTATAATTCTAACCTGTATCCAGTCCTGCAAACAGGTCCTCTAACTTGCAGGGAAAACCTGGGGGTTGTTGGCAGGATTGTAAAAAGCCTCATACTGTTTCACTCCATTTGAACTAGTGTGGAGCTGAGGTGTCACTTATTTCACAGCTGCGCTCGGGTCCTATTTTGGGATCCTGAGGTGGTTTGTCATGTGGTGGGGGCAGCAAAGCATTCATTATATCAGTGCATGCTCCCAACCTCTCTCCTCATATGTGCAATGTCTATTAAATGCAATGAGCTTGCATTGAGTGTATTTAGTTAGAAAGGGTAGGCACCCTTTAGCTAGCAGCACAGAGTTTTGACACTGCTCAGATATTTGGAGAAGCATGAGGGATTAGTGAAAGAGGTGAATTTTGTTTCAGTTTCAATTTTGCTATCACAAACTTCCATTTGTGTCAAACATAAGCTATGAAGAATGAATACATTTGCATTTTTTAATGTGTTTTATTGATTTTAATCTAATTCATTAATTTTTTTAGATTTTTTTCCGAAAATAATATTTATTATTTTGCCTATTGTTTTGAGGATATACTGCATCATAGGAGTGTTTTATTATAAGCTGTACATCACAGTACATATTGTATGTTGATTAGGTATATTTGCTTATGCCTAATAAGTATATACTGTATATGAGTGGGCCTGCAGCAAAAATATGCCTTGCCTATTATTTAAATCATGGGCTCTGTTTAAAATGTTCAGAACTGCAGACGTTTTCTGTATTGCTACATAATGTAGCAGTGGTTGACAAAAACAACCCCACATTAATTTTGTAAAATGAGGGCACAGTGCTATTAGCAGTGAGAAATACTCATAATTTCTTTCATTAGTTAAGAATTTGTCCTAAACCTAAGACAAAATGTGATGGTTAAATTTGCTCATTTTTCCTTTTCTCCACTGCATACCACTCCATAACTTTTGCCTTTCTTTTTAGTGCAGTGTTACTGTGATATCCTCACTATGATAGATAGATAGATAGATAGATAGATAGATAGATAGATAGATAGATACTTTATTAATCCCAATGGGAAATTCACATTCTTCAGCAGCAGCATACTGATACAATAAATAATATTAAATTAAAGAATGATAATAATACAGGTGAAAAAAACAGACAATAACTATGTATAATTTTAACATGATATGTCAGTGTTTGTTTTTGAGCATTCTGTATAAATGGGGAGGCACTCCTTGTATATTTTCTTTGTTGTACATTACAAAAATCATATTTTACTATAATATCATAGCAAATTATACGAAAAAAGATTACTAACTCTTCAGAACAAATTTCCATTCCATTAGTGATGGGGCCTTAATGAACCAAATTAGCACACATAATCAAATCATTTGTGTGTGGGTTTATATTTGGAATCTTGCATAATTGTTTTTTTTTAACTTTATTGTGATTTTATATTTTCATTTACATTGAATGATGTAGCATTAATTTCATTCACTTTTTAGGGTTTTAATTAATTTCATTTGCTATAATGAATCTCTTTTAATATTTAATAACTACTTAGCATGGTGGTGTTAAGCTGAGGAGGATAACACAGATTTAACTTTACCAAACAACATTCCCCATTGTTGTTAATGAAAATTCCCAGGTATTCATTGTCTATCGAAAAAGTTATAATTCCTCTTGCATCTTCTGGGTTCCCTCCCAATGTGTCATCATGACCAGTGCAACCCCCATTTATGACAAAATGACTAACAGTCTACAAATAAATTAACTGACCTTAGTCCAGGGGGGTATTTTTCGTACATGGATTAGTCGTTTAGCCGGATGTAATTGTTGACGATTTGGCCTGATCCTGGATCTGTCGGTTTTTCGAAACTCTTGCTGGAAGTGTTGTCATAGCAACACATCCTAATCCTCAAACCTGCTTGGAGCAGGTTTGTTCTACGTAAACAAGGATTAGTTTACACACGTAATCAGTGACAGTGCGTGGAATTCATCCAGTCATGGCTTCGCCGTTCATGATTGAGCGACCAATAGATATTGGTGTGCAAATTATACGAAGAAAATTTCATATAGAGAGGGTTTCGCGCGATCGGCAAGATCCTTTATTGCTCCTGGAGGAAATTCTTTTCGAAAGATACCGCTTTAGCCGAGGGGGAGTATTGTACCTCAAAGATTTATTAGCACCTTATATTCGAAGTCAAACTAGGAGAAGTCGGGCTCTCACAACCACACAGACAGTATGCATTGCTTTGAGGTTTTTTACAAGCGGCACTTTTTTATATACTGTAGGCGATGCAGAAAATCTAACTAAAAGTGCAGTTTGCCAGGCAATTCGTAAAGTCTGTTTGGCTCTGAAATATTTCCTTCGGGTTTTCATAGTTTTTCCTGGACACCTGCGTGTGCAGACAATAAAAGAGGCGTTTCATGCCATTGCAGGTAGGTAATACACAGGCTAAAACACCCACAGTTCCATGAAGAATCTCAATCAGCCTAGCATTCTCATTACCAGGATTTCCAAATGTGATTGGGGCACATGGGACTGATCAGAGTGGAGTTTGATCAAACATTATTTGGAAAATGTACCTCTCCTCCTGATGAATAATCAAACACAGTGTCTTCATCAAATATTTGACCTTTGTCAATATGTCGTTGGTCAGACACAGGTTCAAGGGATATGACATTCCCTGCTACTGACCCAACAAAAAAGAGGGCTAAATGGAACATACCTATGGCACACATGGAGGACAAATATATGCAATAACCATCCTTTACCTGAAATGAAGTGACCACTGCATCCTGCCACTGGTTCTGAGGAGGAGCTTCCCCCTGGAATGCCCTCAGAAACAGGGCGATGGGCATTTTGCTGGAGAGCCAACTCTTCTGCAGGGGTTAGGTCTGGACCACGTGGAACTCCACCTGCTTTTTGCTTGTCTGCCTTCTTATTAGCTTTAAAATTAATGTTTTTTATATTATATATGATTATTTATGTCAACAATTCTTTAAATAGTTACATACCAATATTTACCAGTTTGAAGTATATTCTTGTACTTCACTTTAACTTGTTCCCATGTTCTCCTTGTGCTCACGTTTGATCTGGAATTATGACATATTAAATAATAATTAATCTGACACATAGGAAATGAAACACTGCATTCAGTAAGTACAATGCACACTACTTAGCGTTTAATTTGTCGGCCACTTTTTGCCAGCTGTCTTTTCTGGTCTGGGCTGCTTTTGCAGTGTTACCCCTTGTGCATATTAAATCTTGAAATTCTTCATGTCCTTCGAATAAAAGGTTTTGCGCCGTGTGTGAACAAAAATGCGGCTGTTCTTTCGTCATTTTGTTACAGCCTATCAAAGACTTGCTGATCATGTTTTCTAGACTCAATATATATGGGCTTTTCAATTAGTGCGGGCGTGCGCATTCATCTCGTATGATTAGATCCAGCTAGACTAATCTAATACATGGCTGCGTTTGAAAAACTAACCTATCCCGAATGAGTGTCACCGGCATTAACTTATCCAAGATGAGGCACCTGAACTCGGATGATTTAAGCGACGTACGAAAAATACCCCCAGAGCTGCTGTGACTTTGCTTCAGGATTCAGAATGTCAGCAGAAATTCAAAGACAACAGGAACCCAACTTAAAAAATAATGTTGCAACAGATTATGAACATTTAGCAAGAGGTTTATCAATACATTCTGAAATTTACTAAGAATATGCAAATTGGAACATTGTGGCAGCTGAAATAAATAACTAAAGAACTTCAGATTCGTCTTGAAAATGGCAAACCCAAGAAGAGTGCTGGCCTTCTGTGCAATTCTGAAATTTCTGATTTATTTTTTCTCAAATCAGTTCTTGCTGATAACACTAGAATTACCAAAGCCTACAAAAAAACTTGTAATTCCGGCCCACCTTAAATCCCTTCGCACCTCTCTGTCAGTGTCTTTTTTCTTGTAAATGCATCGATAAGCACAAGCAGCCTGCTATAGCATCCCCCCACCACTGCAGAAAGGGCAAAAAGCTCTCCCAGCTCAAGCCTTGATTATCTTGGAGTGAAGTGCTGGAATTTTAGAGGGTAAATAATATATCATTATTTTTGAATACATTCATTTCATGTGTGTTCTGTGTCTACAACAATCTATGTAAACACATTGTTAAAACAGAAACGTTTTTCATGTTTTAGTAATAAATGACAAAATGTAGACATGAAGTGTGACAAAAGATGCTGACAGAGGGGTGCGAAGGGATTTAAGAGTGGGCCTGAATTATGAGTTTTTTCGTAGGCTTTGGTAATTCTAGTTTTAATGGCATGTCCATTTTATTAAGTGGCTTGCTCCTGTTGCCGTCATGCCATGTTAAATACCTACTAGGTTATATTTTCATAAAATTATCAACAGTTTTTTTTTGGTCTGTGGTGATTGCTTCTCTTTGTCATTTCACTAGTATTCTCCACTAGTTCTAAGTTGTATATTAAAAGCACATGCCGTATGATAAATGTGCAGAGGTGCAAAATGTAAATATCTCCCTGTTACACATGTTTATTAATTGATAAAAACTACAGTGTGCTGTCACACACGTGCACTTGGGAGTCAACCGAAAGGACCAGAAAATGCCAATCCCAAACCAGGCCAGGGCACGGTGGGTTGCGCTAAACCTCTCTATTTCCTCTCAGCAGACCAAATATGAGAAATCCTTCCTGTCCCAGCCCAGAGGACGTCACTTCCTGGGAACAGACTATAAAAGCCCATCATCTTTCAGATCAAATCAGTTCTACTTTGGACTTGAACCTGTACACATTGTAACCAACTAAAAGCCTTTTGTAGCTAGGGAAATTATATGGGTGGCTGCCTCACACCTTTGGTGTGTGTCCAGTCGTTTATTTCACAGTGGTAAGATGACATTGTATCTTCTGAAAGAAAAAAAAAAAGTTTAAAGACTGACATCACTCCTGTGCGCTAAACTAACTCTATTTAATGTGCATTTTGCTGAATCCTATAGAGAACTAAAACCCAGGGAATTCAGCTACAGTGTCAAAGTATTATGTTACTTTTTAAGTAGAGCTATTAAGACCTTAATCTCTATTTATGTGTGTATCAGGTTTATACTTTATTGCAATGTTTGAAGTTTTTCCTTTTTCCTTGTTTTGGTGATTCTTGTATAAAAGATATATATATATATATATATATATATATATACAGGTGCTGGTCATAAAATTAGAATATCATGACAAAGTTGATTTATTTCAGTAATTCCATTCAAAAAGTGAAACTTGTATATTAGATTCATTCATTACACACAGGCTGATGTATTTCAAATGTTTATTTCTTTTAATGTTGATGATTATAACTGACAACTAATGAAAGTCCCAAATTCATTATCTCGGAAAATTAGAATATTGTGAAAAGGTTCAATATTGAAGACACCTGGTGCCACACTCTAATCAGCTAATTAACTCAAAACACCTGCAAAAGCCTTTAAATTGTCTTTCAGTCTAGTTCTGTAGGCTACACAATCATGGGGAAGACTGCTGACTTGACAGTTGTCCAAAAGACGACCATTGACACCTTGCACAAGGAGGGCAACACACAAAAGGTCATTGCTAAAGAGGCTGGCTGTTCACAGAGCTCTGTGTCCAAGCACATTAATAGAGAGGCGAAGGGAAGGACAAGATGTGGTAGAAAAAAGTGTACAAGCAATAGGGATAACCGCACCCTGGAGAGGATTGTGAAACAAAACCCATTCAAAAATGTGGGGGAGATTCACAAAGAGTGGACTGCAGTTGGAGTCAGTGCTTCAAGAACCACGTATGCAAGACATGGGTTTCAGCTGTCGCATTCCTTGTGTCAAGCAACTCTTGAACAAGAGACAGCGTCTCGCCTGGGCTAAAGACAAAAAGGACTGGACTGCTGCTGAGTGGTCCAAAGTTATGTTCTCTGATGAAAGTAAATTTTGCATTTCCTTTGGAAATCAAGGTCCCAGAGTCTGGAGGAAGAGAGGAGAGGCACAGAATCCACGTTGCGTGAGGTCCAGTGTAAAGTTTCCACAGTCAGTGATGGTTTGGGGTGCCATGTCATCTGCTGGTGTTGGTCCATTGTGTTTTCTGAGGTCCAAGGTCAACGCAGCCGTCTACCAGGAAGTTTTAGAGCACTTCATGCTTCCTGTTGCTGACGAACTTTACGGAGATGCAGATTTCATTTTCCAACAGGACCTAGCACCTGCACACAGTGCCAAAGCTACCAGTACCTGGTTTAAGGACCATGGTATCCCTGTTCTTGATTGGCCAGCAAACACGCCTGACCTTAACCTCATAGAAAATCTATGGGGTATTGTGAAGAGGAAGATGCAATACGCCAGACCCAACAATTCAGAAGAGCCGAAGGCCACTATCAGAGCAACATGGGCTCTCATAACACCTGAGCAGTGCCACAGACTGTTCGACATTGCTGCAGTAATCCAGGCCAAGTGCTGTACATGCTCATACTTTTCATGTTCATACCTTTCAGTTGGCCAACATTTCTAAAAATCCTTTTTTTGCATTGGTCTTAATTAATATTCTAATTTTCCGAGATACTGAATTTGGGACTTTCATTAGTTGTCAGTTATAATCATTAACATTAAAAGAAATAAACATTTGAAATACATCAGTCTGTGTGTAATGAATGAATCTAATATACAAGTTTCACTTTTTGAATGGAATTACTGAAATAAATCAACTTTGTCATGATATTCTAATTTTATGACCAGCACCTGTGTATAATATATATGTGTGTGTGTGTGTGTATAATATCAGACCGGACTGAATAAAGTTTTTTCACCTCTCTGCTTCAAATTGAACATCCATTGTTATAATTAAGTCTAGCTTTACTAAAGTAAATTATTACCTTATTAATTTATTATAATTTATTTACATGAAGGAAGTCTATTTCAGTTTTATTATGCCATTTGCTTTCATTCCCCTGTAGTTATTATTTCCATTATTTAACCTGCAGGCAAACTATATACTTGACATTACTTGGGCAATAGCGCTATCTGAGAAATGTGAACCATTAAGCCTAATTTCTAGTACTATTCAAAGCATGCCATTTTAGAAAGATTGTGCTTGAAGGCCATGGTTCTCTTTTATAATCACATTTATTAACTGCAACAGTAAAAAAAAATGAAGCTTCACATCTGGAAAATAACATCATTAAAACCAACAAATGCAATACACATCTTTTTTATTTTTAGCAATGTTCTCTTGTCTAGTTTATGGATGGATTGGCACAAAATTAACAAAATGGGCACCATTACTTTAATGTATTTTCACAAATGTTTAAAAGTTATAATGTATCTGTCAATCTATGTGCCTTTCCAATCTATCTATCCATAACACTCACTTTATCCAATTTACAATTATTATCCTGAGCTTCACAAATGTATTGTGATCAAGGTAACAGCTAGCTGTTGTGCTATGCTGATGTATTATAAAGCTCACACAAAAACAGGCAGACACACTTAATCCTAGGCAGTTTAGACCTAGCAGATGAAAACATCACTAAGAAGTCACACCTGAACACAGTCATACTGGGAGCCAAACCCAATAACAGCTCCTTTTTCCATGAGCCTTATCTATCTTATAGCTTTCCTTTTTATCGAATTTCAAAGAAATGTTATGTATTGTATAAACTTGCAATGTCCTAGATACTGTAACAATTAAAAAGGCAGTAATAATATTACAATAAATACATTCTGTAACACAGTCAACTGCTGCAAAGGGGGTCTTTCTTCTTCATATCTTTGTTAAGCAGGCTGATTGCACACTTTATATCACATACACATATACTTTCAAAGTAACAGTTGAATTCATAAAATACCTTACATACATTACAGTTGTCATTGTCTTTTATCTGTGCTTCTCATGGAGAACATGTGTGTGTCTTAGCCATTCAGTTCAGTTTATTTCTGTATAGTGCCCTTTACTTAGTATGGGCAGCAAGTTTACAGATTAATAGAAATACAAACTTTATAAATTACTAATTGCATAATGTGTACACATAAAGACAGAGCCTTCTTTAAAAACATGGTCTGAAAAATGGTCTGAAATTGATTAACATATATGGAATCCATCAATATCTACTCACCATGGCCAGTTGACAAAGGAAAAGAAGAAAACAAAAGTTTAGTCAGCAACATCTCTGGGGGAAAAAAAAAACCTCTGTCTGTTATAACTGACTGCAAACCCCACCAAAGTCAGACACAGTTAGAGTCCTGAAGACCAACCCTAGGCCAACTGGCCAGCCACCCACTCCTGATACAAAGCTTGCTGAAAGAACCTACAGTATTTTCTGTTTTAAACTTCTAATGTTTAATATACCTGGTTTATCGACAAATAAACATATGTTTAGAATGAAATAAAGTTTGGTATTACTTTGCTGAAACTGCCTTGTTGTTTACTGATACTAGCAGTCACTGAAGGGTTGGAGGTTCAGTAGGGTGAAGGACTGAGATACATATTCAGGTTTTGTAGCATCCTAACCTAGGGCATAAGTATTAATAATAATAACTCTTTGCATTTATATAGCGCTTTTCTCACTACTCAAAGCACTCAGCAATTGCAGGTTAAGGGCCTTGCTTAAGGGCCCAACAGAGCAGAGTCCCTTTTTGGCATTTGCGGGATTCGAACTAGCAACCTTCTGATTGCCAGTGCAGTATTGAAAAGTTCTGTAATATTAACAAGCTTTGTTCTTTTAGGCTAAGTCGTTTCAGAGGTAGCAAACTAAGAGGAAACAATGGTCTTTGATTCCAGCAGAAGTGGGAATCTGCCCATTGTTAAGGTATATCATGCAATCCCTTCAGGGTTGCTAGTTGCCGTTAGGAACAGTTCAGCCCTTACATTGGGAGAAACTGAGCGCAAGATTGGTCTCAGCCATTGTTAAGTTATTCAGTTTCACCCCTTGCAGTGGTGGAAAACTGGGAAGAAGATTGGTCCAAGGCAGTGTGTAGCCTGCTCTAGTTTAGGTAGTTAGAGGTTCTGTCCTTGCAGTGGTGGAAAGCTGAATTAGTCCCCTCAGGTTTTAGCCTGCCACTGTTAAGGTATTAAGAGATTCAGTCTTAAGTCCTTTCAGAGTGGAAAATTGAAAACAACATTATTCTCCGTGGCATGCAGGCTGCCCTTGGTAATGATTTCAGAGGTAAGTATTATTGGGGTGTACATATAAAACAAGTTTAGTAAAGCATTATTTAGGCATTTCTATCATTAACCTTTCCACCAATAAAAAAGAACCTTAGGACACTATAGAATCTTTCATGGACAATGTCACAATACCACATACTAAATCTATGGTACTATATCTATGGTACTTCTGACAGAGTTCTGCACTAATCAGGGAAAATGACATCTAGAGGAGCATCATTATTCAAAATTCCAGTACAGGCACATTTAGAGGTTTTGAAGAAATGGATGATGATGTTGCTAATTATATTGAGGGCTATGAAATCTTTATATTTTCTTAGCTTACATGAAAAATGGAGGAGTGCTTAGTGTGTAAGCATCTATCTCAGTTTTTGGAGATCCAAGATGGTTGTAGGTTTCTGCTGAAGCCATTTTTTCTACTGAGAAGCCAGTTGCGACATCAACATTTTCCATCAGTGTATACTTTAGTTTTTGGAAGAAATTAATAGGTTATTTTGTAAAATGGAATTTATTCTGTACCATTCAGCACCTTATTTTTGATGTTATTTAACATGTTGCATTTAAACAAGTACTTCATGATTAACACCTACAGGCAAAAATGTAACCAACTTCACCAATAATTTTGTTATTTGCAGCTCATTTTTAATTGGTTAAGAAAAAAAATAAGCAATTAAGTGCTGAGAGTATTAAGCAAGTGATAATAAAAATGAAAAAATGAAGAGAGTGGATTGCACCAAAAGCTATGGCTGCATAAAAACATCTTTAGTTCAAAGAGATATAAAAAGTCCTATTAGGAATTTGTGAGAGTGCAGATAAAGAACTAAGGCAAGCCACTTCTGATTTAGGGAAAAGCTCTTTTAGCAAAAAAAAAGAATTGCCTAGTAACTTAGAAACTAGTTTTAACAAAAACTTGCAGTTACTGTGGCTGTTCAAGAAATGAGGATGACACCATGGGCCTGGGCAAATCATGTTTACAGGCTTTTATGTTTATGTTATTTCATTTGAATTATACTTTTTAATTTTCTTTTGCACAATATAGTAGTAATAGTAGTTTGTTTTTTGCATATTTTACCAATATGAAGCACATAGTGGTGTGATATGTAGTGCTGTTGCTTAAATGTATTTTTGATAAAAAAAAATCTGCTGTGGTCAAAATGAGGAACATATTTCTTAAAAATTCTATACTGTTTCCAAAAATATTCAGAATTATTCACAAATGATATTATTGCATATAGGCTCCAGCTTCCTTGCAACCCTGCTTTGAATAAATGAATTTGGAAAATGGATGAATGGTTGGATGGGTATCCTTTTATAGGCAGTATGGATCAACAACCTGATAATGTGCCATACTGTACAGTAGACTACCACTCCTCTGACTGTTTTTTATAAGATGCTGATTTTGTTTCCTTTTCTGCACATTAACATCATGCTTCTGTTTAATATATCTGATTACTAAGTGGAACAGACCTGAAAAATCATAGTGAAAATGAATGTCAGGCAAAATTGTACAATGTTTTCTTAATGGCTCTGAGAAGTAATTTTAATTTCATATTTGGCCTAGTTGTTAATCCTAGGAATTTTGACGGTGCAAGCTATGGAATGACCAGTAATGTTTATCTATTGAATAGCTGCTCAGGGAATTACCAGGTTATTAAGTCTAGTAAACGGTGCGTACATTTTGATATCTTTGACTCTTATACAGAAACGGCATTACAGGACACAGAAAGTGGAATACCCTTGTCAACTGAACTGTTTTGCATCCTCAGTTTTGAGGTAATGAATTTTTCAGCACTTTTTCTTATTTAAATTGCACCTAAAAACGGTTGCACTTTTTCAGTGGTCTAAGGGCTCATTTATACTTCACGCTCAGAACGCATACGCGCCCGCATCATGGCCGCCACGCTTTCTGAGCGTCCTCTGAGCAGGTCCTCAGAAATTAACGCGACGCGTGCGTGAGTTGCAGTACCAGCAAAAAGTCGGGGGGCGCAGTGTGCTAAAAGTTGGAATGTGATGTCAGAGTCTCAGTTTACTATGTACATGTGACAGAAAGCCGCTTTGCGGATCCTACGAGATCGGTGTGCACGCTTTGATATTTGATAAATGGTTCGATGTGGTGAAGCAAAATGCCAACATACAGATGTATTCATGGTGCTTTTATATTCACGCGTCGCATATTCCCGATCGTAATGACATGAAACGTTTTAAAATTCTCACATACCGTCTTCTGTGCTCTTTTTTTTTCTAGAGCTTCCTCTGCTCCTGGCAGCAGCAAATTGCCAGACTGAGCACATTAAATGTATGATATTCCAACTCTCTGCACATTTAGAATCCTTAGATTTATACTTTATCACTTTCATGATGAAAAGCATTAAAGTATGTATGTTACATTTTACAGATAAAATAAACTGTAAAAGTTTATAAGTTTGTAATAAGTATATAAAATATACTTCCTTAGAAGACTGGCGTCCTTCAACATCTGCAATAAGATGCTGCAGATGTTCTATCAGACGGTTGTGGCGAATGCCCTCTTCTACGCGGTGATGTGCTGAGGAGGCAGCATAAAGAAGAAAGATGCCTCACACCTGGATAAACTGGTGAGGAAGGCAGTCTCTATTGTAGGCACGGAGCTTGACAGTTTGACATCTGTGGCAGAGCGACGGGCGCTCAGCAGGCTCCTATCAATTGGAGAATCCACTAAACAGTGTCATCTCCAGACAGAGGAGCAGCTTCAGCGACAGACTGCTGTCACTCTCCTGCTCCACTGGCAGACTGAGGAGATCGTTCTTCCCCCAAACTATGCGACTCTTCAATTCCACCCGGGGGGGTAAACATTAACATTATTCAAAGTTATTGTCTGTTTTTACGTACATTTTTATTACTCTTTAATTTAATATTGTTTTTTTGTATCAGTATGCTGCTGCTGGAGTATGTGAATTTCCCCTTGGGATTAATCTATCTATCTATCTATCTATCTATCTATCTATCTATCTATCTATCTATCTATCTATCTATCTATCTAAATTGGTAATTTCGTTTAAATAATGAATACTGTTAATAATTACACACATGGGGTGACACAGTGGTGGAGTGTTAGCGCTGCTGTCTTGCAAGAAGTCACGTCGCTGATATTCCCTGCTTGGAGTTTACACGTTTTCCTGCTGGGTTTCCTCAGTGTGCTCCAGTTTCCTTCCAAAGATATGCAGATTTGGGGATTTGGTGCCGCTAAAATGACGCTAGTGTATGTGTGTGCTGGATTTAATCAATAAACATCCTTTTCAGAGATACTGCAGTAAGGTGTCATCGGAATTTAATGGGTGTCCTAGGCAATTCACAACACAGAGAAGCCGAACATGTTCTCACCGTGATAATATCTCGCACTGCCACCTGGCGGATTCCTCCAGATTTACATAAAGTACACTCGCAAGTATAAACACTTCAACGCTTGCGTAGCAGGAGCGTCCGCTGCAGTGAAGTATAACTCTGGCCTTAGAATAATCATTCATATGTCCAGACCATACTGACTACACTCCCTGTTGAAATGCTACATTGGTGTTTGCAGTTTTAGAACATTCCATTGCAGCATTTTCTCCATGCTTGTGTATTTCTTATAACATTTAAAAACTATCCTTTTACAAAGGCACTTTATTCCTTTATTACATTAAAAATCCCTATTTTGTTATAACCAAAATGTTAATGTGTTTGAATTTAGATTTTCCTGAATATTTTAATAATCACTTGGAAAAGTGCCAAAGATTCTGTAGCATTGTTAGTGTAAAGTTTTAGAATTGTTGTTGTGTAGGATGCTGCTTGGCTCTTTAGGTTTTTGCTGATATCGGTTTACAGGAAATGTATAAGCAGAACTGCTACCTAAAAAACATGCATACTGCTTATGGTTGCATAAGCTGTTTCTAAGTTATACAAGCCTGCAATGCTGTTTTTAAGTTATATAAACATGCTGTGCTATAGTCTTCCACCTCTCATGTCAGAAGTTTGAGTTTTGAAAGGGATTGATTTGGAATCAGGATTTTAGTTGCAGGAGCTCAGGATAAAGACAAACCTGAGAGACAGGACTATACCTAAGAATAGCCATATAATATCAGATGACAAATGAGCTGATATCTGGGGTTACAGAATCAAACCATAAATGCTTTGTGTTACTGCTAAAACTTCAGGCAACACCAACACACATAATGAATGTCTTACTGATCTTTGTCTGCTTACAGAACTAAAGGACAATCCAGGCTATATGAGGTGAATTGCCACATTCTGTACAATTGACACATTCTGTACACTTTCATTTATGGCACCAGCTATTTTAATAATGCTTGAAGTTTAAAAATTACATGCTCACATATTTTGATCAATTCTACCACCAGGGGCTGAGAACGGAGTTATTTTTCTCAGCTAGGTCAGTCAGAAAAAAGGCTCCAGACAGTAAGCAATACCTAGGCGAAGTCTCAAGGAGCTACAGCCACAGATGATAATGGTACCTAGTCATGGGTGCAACTGTAAACTATATATTCCCAAAGGTTGATAAGTATCAGAACAGGTAAACAAAAGTATCAACAGAGGTTCGACTTTAAACTGTGGGCCCAGATTAAATAAACTCTGCACAAGTAAGAAAAGGTATATGCTTTAAGGAAAGGAGCAGAAGATATTAATAGGACAATGAAATTTTAAAATGAAAAACGACTGCCTTTATAACACCAAAGTTGAATACTTGTTATTACTTTACTGTCATTTTAAGTCCACAAAAAACAGTGAGGTTTCACGTGAGTTGTTGCAATGTCTCTATTTCAACCAGAATACAGTGATCCCTCGCTATATCGCGCTTTGCCTTTCGCGGCTTCACTCCATCGCGGATTTTATATGTAAGCATATTTAAATATATATCGCGGATTTTTCGCTGCTTCGCGGGTTTCTGCGGACAATGGGTCTTTTAATTTCTGGTACATGCTTCCTCAGTTGGTTTGCCCAGTTGATTTCATACAAGGGACGCTATTGGCAGATGGCTGAGAAGCTACCCAACTTACTTTCTCTCTCTCTCTCTCTCTCTCTCTCTCTCTCTCTCTTGCGCTGACGTAGGGGGGTGTGAGCAGGGGGGCTGTGTGCAGCTGCTTCCTGAAGGACATGCTGCACGGTGCTTTGCATACTTAAAAGCTCAAAGGGCACGTATTGATTTTTGACTTTGTTTTTCTGTGGCTCTCTCTCTCTCTCTTCCTGCTCCTGACAGAGGGGGTGTGAGCTGCCACCTTCAACAGCTTTGTACCGGCGGTGCTTCGCATACTTAAAAGCCAAAAAGCCCTATTGATTTTTTTTTTGACTGCTTGCTTTGCACTCCTTTGAAAAGGAAGATATGTTTGCATTCTTTTAATTGTGAGACAGAACTGTCATCTCTGTCTTGTCATGGAGCACAGTTTAAACTTTTGAAAAAGAGACAAATGTTTGTTTGCAGTGTTTGAATAACGTTCCTGTCTCTCTACAACCTCCTGTGTTTCTGCGCAAATCTGTGACCCAAGCATGACATTCTAAAAATAACCATATAAACATATGGTTTCTACTTCGCGGATTTTCCTATTTCGCGGGTGGCTCTGGAACGCAACCCCCGCAATGGAGGAGGGATTCCTGTACAGTGATCCCTCGCTATATCGCGCTTCGCCTTTCGCGGCTTCACTCCATCGCGGATTTTATATGTAAGCATATTTAAATATATATCGCGGATTTTTCGCTGCTTCGCGGGTTTCTGCGGACAATAGGTCTTTTAATTTCTGGTACATGCTTCCTCAGTTGGTTTGCCCAGTTGATTTCATACAAGGGACGCTGTTGGCAGATGGCTGAGAAGCTATCCAGCTTACTTTCTCTCTCCCTCTCTCTCTCTCTCTCTCTCTCTTGCGCTGACGTAGGGGGGTGTGAGCAGGGGGGCTGTGTGCAGCTGCTTCCTGAAGGACATGCTGAACGGAGGAGCTTCGCATACTTAAAAGCTCAAAGGGCACGTATTGATTTTTTTTTTGATTGCTTGCTTTGCACTCCTTTGAAAAGGAAGATATGTTTGCATTCTTTTAATTGTGAGACAGAACTGTCATCTCTGTCTTGTCATGGAGCACAGTTTAAACTTTTGAAAAAGAGACAAATGTTTGTTTGCAGTGTTTGAATAACGTTCCTGTCTCTCTACAACCTCCTGTGTTTCTGCGCAAATCTGTGACCCAAGCATGACATTCTAAAAATAACCATATAAACATATGGTTTCTACTTCGCGGATTTTCCTATTTCGCGGGTGGCTCTGGAACGCAACCCCCGCGATGGAGGAGGGATTACTGTATTATCATACCCCTTGGAATTTCAGATGCCTCCTACAAATTTGTCCCAGGCGCTGGCCCTGCTGTTATAACAATCAGTGCTATACTATTGCTGATTACAGCAGTGACCAAATTAGAAATGATCAATTAATTAAAATAAATAAAACTGATTCAGTTTAAATTATTTTTTTGTCATAGCTATAAGGTCCTACAACTCTCAAACCTTTCGAATCAACTCCAGATTAATTAGACGTTTTTAGCAGTCCTCGTATTGTACATTGTCAGCAGAAAATGTTAGGCTGAATATACTTAAGACATACTGTAAAGGCATAACTGAATTCTGAGGAAGCATGGACATTTATGTCTGCTGTTAAACATAGTTTGTTGGATTTTGTAGGATCTCAAAAGTTGCAGTACTGGACTGCCCTTCTGCTGAGAGGTTATTTATTTACTTGAATTAGAATGAGGCAACATTACAGCATGTGTATACTTCAAGCTGTTTTTGAATAGTTTAGGTTAGCAATAGCAAAGATTCTTTGCTAAATATTTTATATACTGTAATACCCCAGAACATTAACAAGGTCACATGAAAAGAAATAATTTGCAAAGAATGTAGGAAAATACTTAAGAGCTTAAATATGCAATTGTCATTGAAAGACTGATGTATTACTTCAAACAAAGTGATGCCCTGTCAAAAAATTACCCTTCAGGCCCATAAAACTTTGATTAGCAGATATAATTGTCCTGGTTTTTTGTTCAGTGTTTTTGCTACAAAAATAATTATTTTTTCCTTTAAGAACTTCAACAGACTTAAATATTTTCTTAGCAGTAATGGGTATTGCAATTCCTTCTATTTTTTTTTTACTGAAAATGTGCAAAATGTGCATTTTTAGTTTGCAACGTCTTAACACAGGGCCATGAACAAAAACGAACAATTTCCCTAAAGAGACCAAGAAATCTAGGTATGTTTGCAGAGTAAAATGAAGAATTAATGAAATTCATCATAGATCTATACCTCATACACTGGGATATTCATATATTCCTTAATATACAACGAGTGAACAACTTGCAAAATCAGAAACACAATATGTATGCAGAGGAAGAGAAATCAAACTGATCAGATTGAAGATATGGCTCTGAGATTTAATAAATTATTCAAAGTGATACATGCTTTATGAAATACACATAAGGATGTGTGATGTTTTAGTGTTAAATGGAGTATAACATCATTAAGCAGCGGGTGGAATCTTTATTTCAGTAGTACAATAAATTATTATTTCATTATTTATTAAATATCATTTCAATATTATTGGCATTTTGTTTTTTTCATACAATTTGTGTCATTATTCTTGAAATTTAAACATCTGGAACTAAAGCTTTCTTACGCTTTAAAGGTGACATTGCTTTATATATAGGATGGGATGATGATTGACTTTGCAAGGTTGATGATTTCTTTTGCACCCTGTTCCCTTGACGTGTGCTTTTTCTAGATTTGCCTTACTCGCTTAATTGTCACTAGTCAGGGAATCTGTCACCAGATTTAATGGGCATCTTCATAAGTTCACTAAGAGGACAAGGCTCAGTCTTCACACAAAGTTTAATATAATTTAAATATTGAGTCTTCAGACTGAGATTTAAATTTATTTCCTTGCATACATTTCACATACTGCATAAATAAATATTCACTTATTTGTATAATAATCATTTTAACTGTACCTGAAGTTACCCAGCCTTTATAAACTCAGTCAATATAGGCCATAGTATGTGACCACTTTTCAGAACAAATTAACAGCTGCATATTTATCTCAAGCTTATCAGCAAGAATGTGCTTAGAGCATAAACTTTACATCCATCCACTGTCCACCACTTATCTGAAGTCGGGTTGCGGGGGCAGCAGCCTAAGCAGGGAAGCCCAGACCTCCCTTTCCCCGGCCACCTCCTCCAGCTCCTCTGGGGGGACCTCAAGGTGCTCCCAGGCCAGCTGGGAGATATAATCCCTCCAGTGTATCCTGAGTCTGCCCTGTGGCCTTCTCCCAGTGGGACATGCCTGGAACACCCCCCTAGGGAGGCGTCTAGGGGGCATCCTGACCAGATGCCCGAACCACCTCAACTGACTCCTCTCAATGCGGAGGAGCAGCAACTCTACTCCGAGTCTCTCCCGGATAACTGAACTTCTCACCCTATCTCTAAGGGAAAGTCCAGCCAACCTGCGGAAAAAACTCATTTCATCCGCTTGTATCTGCGATCTTGCTCTTTCGGTCACTACCCAAAGCTCGTGGCCATAGGTGAGGGTAGGAACATAGATCAACTGGTAAATCGACAGCCTCGCCTTTTGGCTATTCTCTCTCTTCACCACAACGGACCGTTGCAGAGCCCGCATTACTGCGGATGTCACACCGATCCATCTGTCAACCTTCCGCTCCATTCTTCCCTCACTCGTGAACAAGACCCCGACATACTTGAACTCCTCCACTTGAGGCAGTAATGTGTTCCCAACCCGGAGAGAGCATTCCACCTTTTTCCGGCAGAGAACTATGGCCTCGGATTTAGAGGTGCTGACTCTCATCCCCACTGCTTCACACTCGGCAAATAGCAGAGACGAGATTCTGAGGTCACCGAACCAGACTCCCTCCACTCCTTGGCTGTGCCTAGAAATTCTGTCTATAAAACTTATGAACAGAATCGGTGACAAAGGGCAGCCCTGGCGGAGTCCAACCTCAACAGGAAATGAGTTTGACTTATTACCGGCAATGCGGACCAAGCTCCTGCTTCTCCTGTACAGGGACTGAATGGCTTGTAACAACGAGCCTTGTTTCCCGTACTCTTGGAGCACACCCCACAGGATGCTTCGAGGGACACTGTCGAATGCCTTCTCCAAATCCACAAAACACATGTAGACTGGTTGGGCAAACTCCCATGCCCCCTCCATGATCCTGGCCAGGGTGTAGAGCTGGTCCGGTGTTCCACGGCCGGGACAGAATCCGCATTGTTCCTCTTGAATCCGAGATTCAACTATCGACCGAACTCTCTTCTCCAGCACCCCTGAATAGACCTTACCGGGGAGACTGAGGAGTGTGATCATAGTGTTCATTATGGACAATCCATGGCCAGCACAGAAGTCCAACAACTGAACACCATTCAAGCTTAAATTGGGGAGGCCGTTCCTCCCAATCACACCTCTCCAGGTTTCACTGTCATTGCCGACATGAGCGTTTAAGTCTCCCAGCAGGACAATAAATTCCCCAGGAGCTGCGCTTCGCAGCGCTTCCTCCAGGGACTCCAAGAAGGCTGGGTACTCTGAACTGCCGTTCGGCGCATAAGCGCAAACAACAGTCAGAGTCCTTCCCTCAACTCGAAGGGAAGCAACCCTCTCGTCCAACGGGGAGAACCCCAACGTGCAGGCCTCGAGCCAGGGGGCCAGGAGCAAGCCCATTCCTGCCCGACACCTTTCACCCACAGCAACTCCAGAGTGGAACAAAGTCCAGCCTCCCTCAAGAGGTGCATAAAGGTGAGCCCGACTATATCTAGCCGGTACCTCTCAACCTCTCGCCCCAGTTCAGGCTCCTTCCCCACCAGAGAGGTAATATTCCATGTCTCAAGAGACAGTTTCAGTAACCGAGGATTGGAACACCAGGGCTCCCGCCTTTGGCCACCACCCATATCACATTGCACCCAACCCCTGTGCCCTGTCTTGCAGGTGGTGGTCCCACAAGAGAATAAACATCACATTTTAAGTCTTATTGACAAAGAAGTTACTTTTCTCAGCTTTATTTAATTACACTTTATGTACCTCAAGAAAATGTAAAGTAAAACAAATCTTTGTTTTTGTTTGAATTATTAATAACTTATGTAGGTCAAATTATTCATCTGCTTGTTTATTAGTGCTGTTGCCCTACAGCTCCAGAGTGTTAGATTCAACCAGGGTAGACATTATGAGGTTGGTTTTCTCCTTCTTCCTTTGTCTGGTGTATCCCACAACCCAAATGTGTACAAGACTGACTGGTGACTCAAAGTTGGATGAATGTGAATGAATAGGGATGTGTGGTTCAATGTACGGTGCAGCAAACTGGCATCCCCTAGTCTCGTGGGGTCAGATCTGATTCTCTATGTATTTTAAATGGCCAAGTTGCAACTGAAAATGCTAGCAAGACAAGTTGAAAAAGAAACTGAACAAAAGATTTGACACTTCAACAAAATTAAAAAGCTACAATTGCTGATGTCAGTTAAAGAGCTCAGTAACACAAGTTAATTGTTAATGACATTGATCACATACAGCTGGAGGTAATACATTGCTCAATTATACTACAAGTCTAATTATGTACTCAAATGCTAAAGTATAAGCTGGTTTCTTAGAAAGATATTTACCTTGTAACGGTTTATGTTTGTTTTTAATTGCTTGTCTTTTTCTATGACATTGAGTTAAATATATTTCATTCAGTATCGTGCTATACTTCAGTCCGAATATACATATAAAATACAGTTTCCTAATTTTCTAATGGCATATAAGTTCTTTTTCATGACCATGCGTAATTACCTACCGTACATACCAGATGGTCTAAGTGCACAACTTTGTTCCACTGCTCCGACTCCAAAAAGCACACTGCAACTGCACTTAGTCTTAGCCTTGGTCTGCTGCTAGTCTACAGCTCTGGGATACACTGCAACAACACACAACCCAAAAGTTAGTCTTGTTGCTGTAAATATGTACTAAGACAAGATCAGCACAGGTTTATCCCAAGCTGTTGGCACATTATAAACTGACAAAATCTGATGTTGAAGAATGACAGCACAAATCACAGATATAACGTTTCAATAATGACTGGTTTCGAGGACTGACATTGAAACATTGGCTGATCAATCACTTTTTGGCTTGCTTATATGTCATTATTCCTTGGTGTTTGGTTAAAGAGAAATGAAACAACTAAATGGGTTTTGAATATTAAAAATCAAGTAAATTAAGGCAAAAGAAAAAATGTTGTATTAGCAGAGGTAATTAGCTACTAATTAATAAAGTGTTTGGAAAGAAAGTAGCCACTGTAGCTCTCCAGGATCGGAGGTTCTGGGATCTGCTGTTAACAGATATTTTTGAATTCCTAGTACAATTTACTTGATTCCTTTAGAAAATTTATGTTTTAACCACAGATATCTTTGGTTTAAGTATGTGAATGTGTACCAAAATTTGATTCTTCTGTGGTTTTTAATTACTGTATTAATAGCAAAAAGATCACTGTTCACCTCCTTTTCACTTGATGTGATGGCACACCATTTTATACCACTAGATACTGTACAGTTACAGTATGTTTTTTTTCAGAAGTACTGTAGCTGACAATTCTTTGTACCATACATTGACTCCAGTTATACCATCATAATTGTTAATGACATTGACCAAATAGAGCTGAAGGTTGTGCATTGCTCACTTTTACTACAAATCCAATGATGTACTCGAATGCTAAAGTATAAGCTGGCTTCCTATATAGATTTTTACCGTGTAACTGTTTATATTTGTTTTTAACATGCATGATGTGTTATCTGCACACACAACATATATTTATTTGTTTCACAGTGTTCTTTTTAATGGACATTTTGGCCATGCAAGGCTTATTCTTTGTAACTGTATATTTGAAATTGATTAGACGGCATTAATTTCCTGCCTCACTCTGCTCTGTCTGTGCAACGCGGTCGCAGAGAGCTTAAACAAATTGGCACATCCACATAAAAACGACAAGGGTGAGCTTTCTTGAAGGCTTTTACTGGACATACCTCATTGTAAACTGAAATATATACAAAGAAACATACAGGTATTTACAGGTGTAGAACCAAAGACAATAAATGATGATTTACAAAGCAATGCATTGCAAACAGTATACATTAAACAATGAAGCTTTAAAAGACACTTACAAGGTGAGTGATTTCCACAGTCAGATCAAGACCAAGAGAAGTGCGTAGACAGAGGTTCAAATTGCTGCGTACCACAAATAATCAGACCCAGGGGTTTATATTCTTTAAAGATATGTTTCGGATGTGACCGAAACAAGAGATAGAGGGGTACCTATGTGAGACACATGGGGTGTATTGTATTTAAATGTTTATTATGGGACCTACTTGCTTTACGTGAGTATAATAGACATTTATAACACCATTGTGAGTGTGGGACGTGACTGACAGGTGTGTTAATAAATGACAAGACAAAGGGGTAGCACAGTTCAACAAATAACTGATAGCTAACTGCATGTGGGGCAGAACATTGAGCATAGGATCAGAAAATTTTGCTGTTTCAGGAGCCATTGGATTGGCTTAGAAATGTGACGTTGAGTGAAACATCTAATTGTTCCCATCCACTTTTAAGCACAATTCACTCCTAGTTGTCTCCAAATGTATATAATGTTTGTTTGACTCTGTGAGACTAGGCATCGCCTATACAATTAGTTTCTGTTTTGTGTCACCATCTGCTGTAATAAGCTTGAGAATTAGTTACCCAGTATTCGAATATGTGGAATTAGAAATCTGATTGCTGAATCTGATTATAAGGCATCTGCAGTTAAGGGCAGAATCCACTACTTCTAGGTATTTACTCATTTACACTTACCAAAATGACCCAGGAATTATCTTTTTTGAAAGTGTCAACACAGAATGTACCAGATATAGGAGACATTTTTCCTAGAGAAAGACTGGCGTATGAAAGTGGTCAATTGTTGCTTATGACATATTTATTTATTTGCTTAATGTACTCAGTTCATAAACGAGAGTTAGAGAAATAAATGCTACTATTCAGGAATAACTAAAAAACAACAAAATAAATTATCAGGGTCATTGGAAAGACTCAAAATCAAAATGTCTCTGAAAAGTTAAAAACATTGATTCTGGGGTAAAAGGGCAAAACAGAAATGTAGTCCAAAAGTCAGTGGTGTCATGATCAGGCTTATAATTATTTTACAGCTGCTCCTTGGCCATTAAAAAGCATTTCAGTATGGTTCTTGGGGCTTTAAAGGTCAGTGAATTTATTAGTAATATTTATTTTTGCTCCCATGTTTTTTACCACTGCTATATGTGGATTCATGAACAATAAACCTTTAGTGTCTTTCTTATTGTTAGTTCCTGAGTTATTGGTTATGACGACTTTTTCTGCCTTCTGACTATGAAATACATCTTGTATTTTTTGTTTTGGTTACATGTACCCATTTCATCTTATGGGTTACAGCTGTGCTCTTTGACCACAATTCTGGCTACATGTCCTGATTTTTGTTTATTTACATGTAACATTAGTCTTTTCGATTATGACCCATGCTTGCATTCTGATCTCTTTGTGGAATCTCCTGATTCCTTTATCTCTCTCAAACCTGCTGAATATGAAATAGGAAACCAGAAAATCAAATCAAACTGAATATCAAAGCCAATATACAAATGAACAGATAAGACAAAATAAAGTATCTTAAATTCTAACTTGGTTTTCTTGAGCCTTATTTGAAAAAGTGTTTAATTTTTCTGATTGTGTTGTGAAATGGGGACACAAACATGATGAAAAAGGGTGATAAGGTCTGAAAAATCACAACTACACTAGGACTTCACTAATTTTGACTCCAAAATGGGGTGGAGTGGTGGCTCCGAGGCTAAGGATCTGCGCTGGTATCCTGAAGGTTGCCGGTTCGAATCCCCATCACTGCCAAAAGAGATCCTACTCTGCTGGGCCCTTGAGCAAGACCCTTAACCTGTAATTGCTCCAGGGGCGCTGTACAATGGCTGACCCTGCACTCTGACCCCAAGGGGTATGCGAAAACTAACAAATTTCTAATACGAGAAATCGTATAAGGCAGAACAAAAAAAAAAAAATAGGTCTTACCCAAGATAGCCAGACCCCAGTCTTCACAGGCAGTCTTTCTGGCCTGCTTAGGTCCATAATGGGGAACTGGCTTTAAAGTACTTAAAATGATTCAAATCATATAAAATATCCCTTAAGGGAAAGCATGAAATGAATGAATTTATTTCAATAAACAAAAGAAGCACAAAAATGGTAAAATTAAGCCAAAATAGTACAGTCTATAATCAAGAAATCTGTACTCAACACCACTGAATGAATCTCTGAGGGAATCCATCTCCTTCACCAGAATAAAAGGTGGAGGGTAGTCTCTCAGAATTAAGGCTAAGTTTTTAATGGTCAGTTTCCTTTTAGGCCTGCGTAGCCTGAGTAAGGCCATTGGAGCTGGGATTAAGTCTATTGGGGTGTGCTCTTTTCCACATAAGCAAAGGAGGCCAGACCTAAGCAGTGAAGCTTATTTGAGGCCTCACACTCCCTTCTCGTTATGATTCTAACTCTAAATCATGACAACATCACTATTAATTATTAAATTTAATAATAAACCAAAACTTCAAAAGCATCAAAAATGTAAACATTGAAAACAAAATCCAAAGAATATTTTGAGGGTTGGGAGCATATACTAATAGCGCGTTGCCACACCCACTGTACAACAAACCACCTGGTACTGAATTCAAAAATAGAAAAGAAGGAAAACCAAACTCTACAAATTGAAATTGAAATACAAATTCAGGAATCAGAGCAAAAAGGTCAAAATGAAAAATTACATAAAAAGCGTAACTTATCTAAACTGATAAACACACAAAAGAGGGAGCAAAACACACAGAAATTGATTCAAACTAAATGTCTCTACAAAAGCCTAATTGAGCCCTATATATATATTGTGGAAGCTGGCCCGGACACAGACAGGTAGACATGGTTTTAAATCTCCCAACACGCATTTATTTATAACTATTATTTACAAGGTGCAAACACAACCCCCAAACTCCCTCAAAGTCCAGGCCCTCTCACAATGCAATGCCTCTCTTCACCGCCTCCACTCCTCTCCTCCAAGACTCTGTCCACTTCCACCCGACTCCAGCCCTCGAATGGAGGGAGGCGGCCCCTTTTATCCACACCCGGACGTGCTCCAGGTGCCTCCCGATTAGCTTCTGCCAGCACTCCCCAGTGTGGCGGAAGTGCCAGCTGCGTACCCGTAAGCACTCTGGGTGTCCCTGGTCTTCCTCCACACCCGGAAGTGCTGGAGGAAGAAGTGCTGAAGGCCAGGGCTCCTCAGGCATTGGGGCGCCCCCTGGCGGTGACCACGGGCCCCTATAGGGTTGAGCTTCCAAGCTCAGTTCCCGTGGTCCCCAAAGCCACCAGGGCGGTCGCCCCCTTGCAGTCTTTTAGGAGGTGTAATCCCTCCTCCAGTCCTTCCGGGCATCCCAGCTGGGTTCCATCCCCAGCCACCTGTGACAATATATACAGTATATATATATATATATATATATATATACATACACATACACAGTATATCCACATATAGATATATTATATTGTAAAGGACAGCCGGGTCCCATGCCTGGCAGGGACGCCCCTGCTGCATCTGTTCCAGGACAGCAGCCATGGACACTTCAATACCTCCCCCGGGACGCTTGGTGGCAGCCTCCCTGGCGGACGATGATTCCCCAACCTGGCACGTGGCTCCATGGGAGATGGAGTCCTCCACAGCCTGATTGGGGGCTCGGATGGCTGCTAGGGGGAGCTGCATGGAGTTTGCAGCCCGGCTGGTCGAATCTTCAGCACCACCCGGAAATGCAATTAGGACCAGGTGATCAAGCGCCTGGAACGCTTCCGGGTGGGGCGTAAAAAGGGCCAGCCACCACCACTCGAGGAGCCAGAGTTGGGAGGAAGGAGGACTAAGCTTGTGGAGGAGTGGTGGGAGAGGAGAAAAGAGTGCTGTTGTTGTTGTGGACTTGTGTTTTGTGGGACTGTGTATTACCTGTGGGTCACGGGGAAGACGTGCACCCACGGGAGAAGAAAATAAAAAGTCCATTGATTTTATACGTGCCTCTGTGTCCTTCTGTGCCGGGTCAGGCGCTTATATAGTGCCTTTCTACAATATATACAGGTGTATGTACTGTGTGTATACATATATTGAAACATGTGAGCATGGGAGGCAGCAGAGGGGTATGACTAATGCTGAAACGCAGGTACTGGGGGTGATCAAGTGTGCTAATACCTTTTCTCCCTTTCTAACAGGAGCAGTATGAACTAATTTCCTCTTCCGGCTTCAGAGCACTCCACTGACGACGTCACATCCACCTTCCCTCCAGGTGACCCGCCTCTTCCTGTCCCTCAACTATAAAAACCTACTACCTTTGCTCTACAGTTAGTCCTTGTTGCTGACTGTCTCGACACAACCTTTTTTATTCAGAGTAAATCCGATAAATATATATAAAACACAAAAAGATCATAACAGTTTGGTGCATAAGCCAGTGATCCTTGTATAACTGTAGCAGGAAGATAACAAAGCAAGTTTAACAGACAGTGATAATGTCTTTCCAGACAGGAGTCCAAGGCTAGACTGACGTAAGATGGTGGTGGAGGTGGTTATCAATTAGTAAGGCAGGAAGAGTCTGGCTCAGTTGACGAGAAACCGGAAGCGCCATCATTAAGTTTTTGGGCTGTCAATATACAAAAGAGGTAAAAGAACAAAGCTGTCGTGGGGCCCTGTAGATGAGTACGCATATCAGACAGACCACTATTGACTTTCACTCTTGCAGAGTCCTGTCTGTTAAAAAGCCCTGATGCTAAAGTATAGCAAAGTTTCCCATGCTTCGCATTTTGAAGCTGCTTTACTGACACCTGCGAGCAAAACAGTAGCTACAAATCATACTATGCAGAGCTTAGAAATTTATAGTTGCAAATCTGAATTTAAATATTTTATCTCTTCTATACATAAAGACATGGTCCTTTATTTCACCTAACACCATTCAAATGGTTCACATTAGAAAATAAGCTAAACAGAGCAATACAAAAAAAACATATCTTTAAAATTCTTAACATATCTCCAACAGTTATTTTATATTTTTCAGACATCAGTAATTATTACAAATCAAATAATGAATTGTCTGTATTCATTACATCCAATCAGAAACATGTCGCTCATGTGCACTATATATTTTTTAAAATACTTTTTTTAAGCACGTTAGGCCTGAATGATGAAGTAGTTGATGCTAACACTGAAGGTTATTCTCTTAAGCTTGCTGAATAGCATATTACCAGATCACAAAGGGTAAATCGGACATCCAGCCATAGTTTTTCATTGTAGCTGTTAGTCCCGAATACCATTTGCCATCTGATCTCTGTGATAAATGTTTAAGTTTTTCCATCCAGCAGTCACCTTAGGTTTCTTAGGTTTCAAGTGCCCCTCATGCTTCACCATTATGGTACAAATTAAACTGCCCTTTACAAAACACAACCTCAACAAAGAAACCAATGAAAAATGTGTCATTTTTTATTTCCATCATATCTGAAAATAGTATATTGTAAAATTGGTGGGGACGCTGGATAAAAGCTTTTTTAAAAGTCAGTGGGAATGAGATAAACCTTTGTTGGAGCAGCACTAAAAAATCAATATTGTCCAAATATTTATTTTGCAAAACTTTGTCAGTTGCATACTGATTGATTTGTGACCATTTACAAATTAGGATTGAACAAGTTTGATAAATTCATTAATTAATGAATGAATGAGCGCTGGTCTACATTTCATTATATTCACTAAAAATCTGACCTTAGCATAAGACATTTAAGCATTCAGCATTATTACTAATGTGGATACATCAACTTTTAAGCATTGGAAATCCAATTGAAACTGAGTATATTATCTTTGCTGCTCACATTTATTTATATTAATAAATTCATTCATTCATTTTCTTAGCCAATAAAAGAAGAAAAATAAGGAATAAAATGTAAAAAATGCAGATACCTGTAGAGAATGTAAAAATGTCTTACAATGATTTTGTTACATATTTCATCCTCAAACAGGAAATTTGTTGAAGCTTAGGTTATTACTTCTGATCACTTCTATAACAGGCTCCATATTTTGCTTCATTTGCACATCTTGCAAATTTTAGTCTTCAGGTCTTTCTTTTTAGAAAGTTTCCTATTCACCCTAACACTGATTTATGGCGCAATCATGTGTTTATCTGGTTAGGGGCTATGGTGTCTTGTATGATCCAAACTTGTTTTAATGGTCTCCAATGCCAATGGGAGACACTGTCCTTTGGGAAGCGAACTCTGAAAAGGATTTAGGGTTTAACTTTGAAGTAATCTTTTCATCATCTAAGCAATGTGCAGAATCAAATAAAAAGGCAATTAAAATGTTGAGTTTTATCATAAAAGCTACAGTATTAAATATAATTTGAGGGACATTATAGTTAAGGCTATATAATGAACTAGTGATTCCACATCTTGAGTATAGTGTGCAGCATTGGTTACCATGTTACAAAAACGACATAGCAGCATCTGAAACTGTGCAGAGGAGAGCAACCAAATGCATACCAGGACTCGAGCAGAGGAAAGTGCATGGGGACCTAAAACAGATCTTCAGAATTCCCAAAGGCATTGATAAAGTAAATCCAGCAAAATTATGTCAACTTAAGAATGAACTTGAGGACACCAATGGAAATAAAGGAAAAATAAATTTGAGACTGAAGCAAGAAAGCACTTCTTTACACAGATTTGTGAGAATCTAGAACAAACTACAGAGTCATGTAGTTGAAGCAGAAACCTTGACAACCTTTAAGAAGAATCTGAATTAGAAAAGCTTAACTATTTGCAAAATAAATGGGCTTGATGGATTGAATGGCCTCCTCTCATTTGTCAAATTTCTTACATTCTTATGTAATTGAGGAATTGGGTTTAGAAAATGGATAAGTGAATGGATGAAATAAAGGAAATACTCTTAAAACATATATGATATAATAACCCAGCCTTATTTTACATGCCTGTTTCAAAAACAAAGCACATATTAAAATAAAAAGTATATGGTTATGTAATAAAATTATGTTAAAAAAAGAAAACATTTTAGTAATATTATCTTGAGCTACAGTAAATACCATTAAGTGGATTTATTATCTCATTTGTTTTATGAACTCATTTATTTTAAACAAAGTCACAGAAAGCCAAAACCAAAATCAGTGTACCATTAGATACAAGGCAAGAAACATCCGTGAACAGGCCATCAATCCATAACAAGGCAAAGTCAATCACACAGTCACCAATCATCCTAAAATGAGCATTTAAGGGATTTGGCACAACACCATAATACCCAAGGAAAACCTTGAAGGACAAAGAAAGAATGTGCAAACTCCAAACAGATATTGACTGGCTGGGAATCAAATCTAGAACGTATGAGCTGTAACAGAGCCATACATGTTTGTTTTCACCATGACACATATACAACATTAGGGTAAAGAATAAAACGAGAAAAGGCTGCAAAACTCAAGAAAAATCTTGGTCATAACAATCAATCAGAATTAAACCTACTGATGAGCAAAATTAGCAAATCAGAGCAAGTAAAAAGAGTGCATTATTACAGTAATATTCAGAAAAAGATGCTTCAAAATGGAAAATACTGGAATTGTAGGTTACAGAATGAAGGTGGTTAAAATAGATTAGGCTTAACGAACATACCTAGAAGAATACTTCCAGAAAGCAGAATGAACATTTGGCAAAAGTAGCAAGACTTTGGAATGGTGAGATAAAAGGTGTGATATTGTAATCAGAATATAAGTTTAATGTCACTGTGCTCTGTGCAAATATTTTAAATCTTTTTTTCTTTTCTTTCTACATGCACAGCTGAGCCAGATTTAGTACAAAGGGGCTCAGCATTTAGAACTGTTAGGACAAGCATAGGACAAGATAGACAAAGACAAATGGGCAACGTGCACTATTTCTGTGTGTTAAAGTCAGCATGAAAGTGAATCCTCTCTTTGCCTTGTTTGGAATGGCATGATTTACTTAATTAAGGGCCTGCACATGGAGAAAGAGTATAAAGGCTTGGAACATTGCCCAGCACACCTTTGAAGCTGACGGACAGATGGTAGATAACATCATCCAATCCTGAAAATCCTTCCAGCACAGCGACAAAAATGGCAAACTGTATACATCGAGATCCCACTTCGATAATAGTCTTGCTATGGCTTCCTCGTCTGTTATGCCGCGTAAATTGTCACTAAAGAAAGCTAAGTTATTTTCTCTTATGTGATGTCTTACCGCCGTATCACTATGGGGGGGACATCGCCTCTTTATAATATATCTATTTAGGTTCAGGTTACTTAAGATGCCGCAATTACAAAAGAACTTATTCCAACCAGGGAGCTAATGCCCCCTGCTTGATAGAGATATACAGCACTGCCAGAAAGTATTCTGACCCTTTCACATTTTACATATCTTGCTTTGTTGCAGCCTTATGGTGAAATCCTTTAAATTGTTTTGTTCCCTCATGTGAGGATGCGGGTTCGCTCCGTGTTCCCATTCAGCTTCTAGGAGCCCTTGAACCCGACACCGTCGGTAATGTCACCGATGAGCTTGGCAGTGAGGTACAACAAAGCAAGTGGATGGTACAAAAGTGCCAAGTGCTTTTATTTTAAAACCAACAAAACAGTGTCCAAATAAGTAGTGCAGTGCATCAATTCCTTAAATAAATAATCCAATAAAAACAGAGGTGAAAAGTGGAGGTTAAACTCCAATAAAAAAAAGTCCTTAAAAAAAACAATGAGGTTAAAACAATGGCTGGAAGCAGTCTCTTTAAAAACACAAAGCCGGGTGCCTTCTATTACTGGTGACTCCCCCGTTTCTCCCATCCAGTCTATGCACCAGGGGAGTCACCCTACATGCAGCTGACCTTCTTTGCTCTACTGGTTTGGTGGCCTTCCAATCCCACGCTCCGGTTCTGCTCACCTAGACCGAGACTTGGGCTCCCCAGCGACCAGGACGCTCACACTGGGGCTTCTATTCCAAGTCCCTGACTCCCACTGCTTTTGCTGTGGCGAGCCAACCTTCTCCCGGTCACTCCTGCTCTAAACAAGCGCTCAGCAGAAGCGACCACTACCGTCGGCCCTCAGGTGCCAGCCAAACACCCCACTCGGGCTCGCCTCACCAAGCTGCTTGTTAACAGCGCGAGCCTGCGCTCGCTCATTCACCTTCTCTCCTGTACCTGCTTTCTCCCTCCTGTTTCCTGCCGTCTTCTCCTCCTTAACCTCCGTCTGTCTTTTCTTTTTTTTTTCCCCCTACTAGCCGCCTCGCGCTTCTATATATCACGGGGACGAGGATCAGCTGTGGCAATCAGCAGCTCCTGGGAACAATCACGGATGCGGACGACTCCTCACCTGTGCACTTAAGTGAGAACTGCCCTCATCACGAATTCCCCGGGAACCACTCGGCCACATACCACCACGCCTCCTCGCTAAGCTGTGAGAGCGGTGATTATTTATTTTAAAAGTGCCCTTTCTGACGTGAGCTGTGGACCCACTACACCACACCTCTTCAAACAATACTTAGTACTTCAGAATAAAAAGGTAAGAACAGGATTTTAGAAATTTTTGCAAATTTATTTAAAATAAAAATTAAAATATCACATTGACACAAGTATTTAGACTCTTTACTCAGACTTTGTTGAAGCACCTTTGGCATTACAGCAATGAGTCTTCCTGGGTGTGACACAGCAAGTTTCACATACTTGGATTTGGGGGTTTTCTGCCATTTTTATCTGCAAATTCTCTGAAGCTTTGTCAGGCTGGATGGAGCCCATCATTGGAAAACTATTTTCAGGACTCATTCAATTGGGTTCAGGTCTGGAATCTGGCTGGACCACTCCATAAATTTCACAGATTAATAATAATTTAATATGTGTTATAGAAAAGGGTCAGAATACTTGTGTAATAAAACATATTTGCAAAAAACTCCTAAAATCCTGTTTTCACTTTGTCATTTTGAGGTATTGAATGTTGTTTAATGACTGAAAAAATTAATTGAAATTATTTTAGCATAAGGTTTCAACCTAACAAAATGTGAAAAAAGTGAGGGGTCTGCATATTTTCTGAAGGCACTAAAAGATTTATACTGGGATAACTGCAGAACCAGAACAACAACGCTTTCTTATATAGAACATTTTCACATAGAAAATTAGCTGAAAATGCTTTGTAGTGCTTCACAAATGGTTGCAAAAAGAAAGTAAAAAAACAAGTTATTTTTAAAAATATTTTTAAAACTGTATGAATGAGACTCAAAATGTCAAGCTTAATAAACAAATACTATGATCACATAGCACATAAGTGAGAAAAAAGAAAATATTGGCTGGCAAGGATACCACAGAAAATAAACTTCTAATAAACGTTAAGGTCAAAGACAGCACAGACCTTACTGGTCGTTCAAACAGATGTGTCAATAATTATTGGTTACAGCAATATACAAATAGCCTTGTGTAGATTTCTTCGTCATTCATTCTTCCTAGCATCACGAGTGGGTACACAATGCTTTATTCAGGTGACAGTGTCAGCACTGAATGCCAGAAAAAGAAAATGCACAAAAGTGGCTTGTCAAACAATTGCATTTTTCATATGAGCCAATCAATACTCCCATCCAACTTCTCAAACACTTTGATGAAGAAAAGAAATTTGACCAAAAAAAATTCAATCAAATAAATTAGTTTTTAGCCTTTTTTTTTAAAGTGTTCAACATCCTGGCAAATCTCTGACAGTGAAGTATTACATATTTTTGGTGTCTAAAAACAAAAGGCTGTCTCACCAGTTCTTAAGCAAATCAGTTTCTGGGGATCTGAGATTTCAATTTGGAATATAGTAGAATAGATACTATAAAATATAGGAAGGTACTAAATTGTTCAGGGCCTTTTATACACATAGGAACATTTTGTAATCAATCCTAAAGGATCAGACACTGAGTGTAATGATACTAAAACTAGTATAATATGTTCAGATTTTTATTTTTAGTCAAGATTCTTGCTGCTGTACAAGTTGCAGTAGAACTATATTCTTTTAGGTAATCCTGATAGGAATGCATTGCCATAATCTACACTGTTAAAGGCTAAATCATGTGTTAACTTTTAATCATCTTTCAGTGACATAAGGGATCTAATTATTTCTTAAATCAAGCGTATGTTTAAAATTTGAATTTAAATTAATTTTAAAAACTATAATAATACCTATATTATTTAAAGCTGGCTGTATGTTTCAAAGATAGATGATAATTTTTTAAAGATCTTCACTTTTGGTTTTACTGCCAATGATTCAAATTTGTTTATTTCTTTATTTAGTTTAAAGAAGTTTCTGCTGATCAGTTGCATGATGTTAATAAGACACTGGATCAGAACATGTAGAGCCTTGGGTTTATCTTCTGCTATCATTAAATAGATTGGTGTGTACATAGGTTAAACGCAGAATCTTGACTACTTTAACATATTCATTTATTCATATATGTATTTTAACCTGGCTATTCAGACTTTTGGATGTCTTTGTTGAGAATGATTGTAAAATGGAGATAGAGGCTTGGCTTTAGGATTCAGTGTCTTCATGTTGAGATTGTGTTTGAAGAAAAACACACCAAACAGAAGCAACGTTACTTTAGTCAAATTGAAATCAGACCCATAACTTAGTTCTAACCTTATAACTTTGGATTTGATTGTAGTCAATGTTTAGTTATGTTAATCCATTTGTAAAGATTGATTTTCTCTGATTCTTACTAGTTGTAAACATCAACACCTCTTCTTTATGGTTAGTCGTTTCTGTCTTTTAATCTTTTGTAGTGTCTTCTTTTGTAATAACAGCATATATTCTCTAAACACTTGAAGAGCATTTCTCCCAAAATCCTATATACTAAAAGAACATCTCAACAGAATGGGTTAGTTTAGTGAAATGGAATCAAGGCAAAACATTACTGTCATGCACAATATGTAATAACTTTACCCAATAAAGTGGTGTGCTAATTTAAAGTGTGAAATAACAGAATGAATACACCAGTATATAATGTTACAACTGAAACTCACTTGTTGTTGTTTTACAATTTTGCTTTAGTCGTTGTAAGAAACTTGGGGGCGCTGTTGCCCCATTCAACCCAACAGACAGACACACTGAACACAGGGTAAAATCACCAAGAAGATTTTTAATTCTTTTCTTCTGGGTTGTAGTGCCCAAAAGCACCTCCACCACGATTCACAGGCAATACAACAATAATAATCACAATAATAAACACAAATCTCTCCTCCACTCCTCCCAGCAAGCTCTGTCCACTACCTCCCAACTCCGGCTCACTTGCAGGGTCTTCAGTAGTCCTTTATATAGTCCTTGACCCAGAAGTGCTCCCGTTTTTCTTTCCCCGTGACTTGTCAGCACTTCCGGGTCAGATAGAGGACTTGAGGTTTTCTTCAGCTCAGAAGTACTTTGGGGCTTCCAACCCCGTGACTTGAGAGTTCTTCCAGGCTATATGGGAAATACAAATCCCCAGATTTTCATGGAGCATCTCCTGGCGGCACCCACGGTACCCATCAGGGCTGTGATGCTTAGCTACAGATTCCATGATGGCCTGCAGGAACCGGGGCAACACTACGCTGCAGGGAACTCGCCATCTGGCATCTTGGGGGAGGCAATGTCCCACAGTAGCTGCCTTCCCCCATCCTTCTCCTCTCTGGGCGTGCCGGCTGGGTTGAGCAGCTGGCCGTCCGCCACATCGTAAAACAAAGGTCACACTTAGCTTTTTTTTTTCTGCGAGTGCTTAAAAAAACTCACAAAGAAGATTTACAGTAATATGCATACATTCATGAGGAATTAATAAAGGTATTGTACCTTAGGCAATATTTTCACAAAGCAGCAATGAATAGTGAAGATCCAAAAGCTTACACATCCAGGAGACTTTGGGGCCATTCTAGGAGAATAGAAATGTAAATCACTAATAGGCTGTCATCCCATTGCCCCTGGAGTGGCTGGAGTCAATTAGAGATGATACAATGTAATACTGAAAGAAGTTTCATCAGTGTTAAGTGCACTGTCAACCACAGTAAGTGCTGAAGTCATTATGATCGCACCAGGACTGTAAAAATCAATTAAAGGACCCCCCAAAAGGCAGACCAGTTTTAGCAAAAATAGGAGGAGGGCTGCAGGGAGTTAGGTTGCAGAAATAAAGGTCACTTGCCATTGATGTAACCAGCCAATAGTTTAGTAAGATTTTCTCCTCTATCTTTAAATTACCAGTTTTTCTTCATTCAGTGATTTTTATTATTGATTCCTCTGTACTGACCTTTTCCTTTTTCCATTTTTTTGATCCTCCCTTTCCAATAAATGGAGTCACTTTTTTTGTTATTTGTAATGATTTCCTTTGCTTTCTTGTCTTATACAGCTCGTAAAAAGATATAGTTTTACCAATAAATATAATGTTCTTAAGGGCAAATTGCATTTTTATTTTTGCACACCAGTCAAAAATATACAACTGTCTTTAAACCTGGAGACATTTAATTTTGGAGTACTTAAGGATGCAAAATAAACAGCCCATTAAAAAGAGTGATACAATACATGGCTTTAGCTATTGGAGCATTAGGTAATGTAATAGTTTGAAGTATAGTTTTAAACTTTCTGTTATAAACCCTATTTAAAAATTGGTTGCAGCATATTTGTAGAGGTGCTGCATTGGTTCAAGATTTGTTGTGGCCTAAAAAGTATTCTAAGACTTGAATAAAATGTTATCTTAATACAGTAATTAAAAATAAACATAGTCAGAGCAAAGCATGAAAGGCAACATTTATTGTTCTAACCTGAGATCAATTTCTCAGCTGAGGAGCAAAAAGCAAGGTAGACAATGGTGTGCATCACTTCTAAAATCATTGAATGTCATCTTCTTACTGTGAATCATTCTTTCCTCCTAGATTAACACATAAATCTCTAAAGATATTATCTGACCTTTCACACCCCAAAGTCTACAGTGCTCTCTCTTTCCATCTGGTAAATGGCTTTGGCCATCAGAATTCATCCTATAAGAGCAAATACCCACATCTTTAAGATAAATGAAATTAACAACTTGAACTTAGAGTTATTGAGACATATTGTATATATTTCTGGATGTGTTTGTAAATTGATTGGTTGTATGTAGAAATTGTAATTATTGATGTCTCTGTTGTATATGTTTGTACTGATGTGCTTTTTGCATGAACTTCAACAAATCAAATTCTACAAAAATAAAGTTGTTATGGCAATTTATGAACTAACGTGAGGTCTATTTCTATTTTACTAGTGGTGTAGGCACATGCAATATCATCACTGCATCTGAATCATTATGAATTACTTTGAAGCCTCTTGGTAGTTTACAATTTGGAAGTAAAAAGATAATCTGTATATGCATAAATTTATTCTAGTGACAAAGGCAATTGGACATTAAGTCAAGTTTACTCGTTCCATTCCTACTATTAGCTTCCTGGGTTTTTCTGAAACCATTTTCTAACTTGCTTCTTTTCCAATTGTAAGAAATATATGCAAGCTGTTGTACAATAGCTACATCTTAATGATAGTATCTTAGTTCAGTGAAGAATGTGATAATAGCAAGGAGAGGTGTGCAGGCATCCTGCCGCTTTAAGAAGGAGCTAATCTGTTACTGAAAATCCCATTGTAACATGAACACCTAATTACAATAAATTAAAATAGAAGATATTTTAAGCATTCTCTGACTACAAAAATAACTCCCATTTTTGTTTCATATAACACCAAACTACACAAATATTTATCTATATATATAAAAGTCAATGTGTGTATCTATGTAAGTTCCAGTATCACGTCCGAATGGCTGCAGCAGTTTTCATGGAACTTTGTACACATTTTTCTCATTGGTCAACTAAAAATATTGTAGGGTGAAATCAGCCCTAACCCACCCCCTTCTGGGTAGGGTGGGGGCTGATCTTGCGATCTTATAAGCATGTTATCATCCAGTTGACACTCGGAACGACCACCAAAGGGCGAACTGGAGGTGACTGCCTGCGTTCTTTATGTTTGAGCACCACCTCACCCCGGTTGCTTTTGAAATTAAATAGAGTTCTACGTGTGCAAGTGTGTGTGTCTATCCGGCCCGGAAGGGAGATGTAGAGTCGGGGTGAGGACTCCAGCTCCGTGGATACGCAAACGAGGCCAGCACACCAACAAAAGGAAACCTCCGAAGAAAGACAGTTGCTTAGCTGCTAATACACAAATGATGCGAGCACATCAGCAACACAAATCCTCATAGCAAAGAGATGCCCAGAGCAGTTCTGACGATTTCATTACTTTCTAGGATCCCGTGAGGCTTACACAGTTAGTATATAGCAGGTGACTGCCAGTATTCTTTATGTTTAAGCAGCACTGCGCCCCGTTGCTTTTCAAATTAAATAGAGTTGGCCGGTTCAGAGCTTCAAATGGATGATAACATACATACAAGACCGCAAGACAAGCATATTAGAGAATCTTTATTGTTAGTTAATTTATTTTTATTTTTAAAGTTGTGTTTTTTTTAATGATGTTTTTCTCAAACAATTAAAAAAACACTTTGTTTTCCTCCCGAGCAACGCTGGGTATTTCAGCTAGTAACATTAATAATAACATTAGTCATTAAAACAAAATTTAATAAGGCATTACCCTTCATTAAATAATTTTAATAAAGCACATTACCTCATCTTTACCATTACTAATTTTACATTCAAAGTAATGGCCTTTTAGATAGATAGATAGATAGATAGATAGATAGATAGATAGATAGATAGATAGATAGATAGATAGATAGATAGATAGATAGATAGATAGATGTGGAAATAACTGAGACTGGGATTGTGCATCACCATCATCCAGCCTCGCCCCCTTTAGTGGGCTGCAGGAAGGTGATTTTGGAAAGACTGAATAGATGACCAGGTTTTAAAGCCAGGGTACTGTATTTGAAAATCATTCAAGATTCCTCATAAACACAAATTTTCGTAAAGCAGTGGAAACCTTTCTTTTAGATTATTGACTAAAGCTTTTTGTGCATTTGCATAGCACTTTTGTTTTTTTTTTTTGTTTAATACTGCAGTAAGAAATGTGTCTAGAAAAATACATCAGAGTAAAGATAACCATTTACATCAGAAAAAGTAGTAAAGTAAAAGTGAAAGTAGACAGAAAATTTTATGCTGCATTCACATGTTAAAGGACATAATGTAAATATGAGTTTCCGAGTCAGAAATTCCATATGAACGCCCTCCAAACTCAGAGCTACAAGTTATGACATAATATTAACCTTTCACCTTGTATAAATGTATCCTGCCAGTGATGCCATTTTTGTGGTTGAATTGCTTGTTGAGCAAAGTGATATACATTATTATATTTAGTCTGCTCTTTATTTTCATGAAAAAATAGTTTATTTTAAATTGCTTTTTTCCATACCAAGTAACAAATCAACAGCAAACCAAATAGTCTGACTAGGAATTCACAAGCAATTCACAAGCAGCGCCAATTTAAACAAATCTTAACACTAGAATTACCAGAGCCAATGAAAAAACTCGGAATTCCGGCCCACCTTAAATCCCTTCGCACCTCTCCGTCAGCGTCTTTTGTCTTCTAAATGTGTCAATAAGCAGCAAGCAGCCTGCTATACCATCCCCCTACCGCCTCAGAACAGGCAAGAAGTTCTCCCAGTTCCTGCCTTGATTGATTATCTGGGAGTGAGCTACCCAGAATTGTAAGGGGAAATAATTTGATGTGTATTTTGTGTCTACAACAATCTATGTAAACATTCATTAAAACAGAAACGTTTTTCATGTTTTAGTAATAAATAACAAAAGGTAGACATGAACTGTATAATATATGAAGGCTGATGGCCAAATATCAAATAAACACTTTTATAAAAGGCGTGAGTACGACACAACAGCTTATGTGGTGTTGTTATAATCCCTGAATCCCAAAAATGGGAAGATTAAATTTGCCCCTCTGCACATACAAGATTAAAAGCATATGTAAAACCTCTGTTTAGTTCTTGTCACTTGATTGCACACTGTGCCCATGCGTAAACACTTCCTCACCATCTGTCACTAGATGATGAGAGCACACGTGTTTATGTTGCTTTTGTGAAAATAATGCTATATATATATATATATAATGTGAAAGAATTAGACAGACACACAATGACGTTTTGGTGCAGCCACCCACATAGTTTCGCTGGCTGCAAAAGGCTTAAATGTGCATACAATGTCTAAAGCAGAACTGCTCAAGTATGGAGGATGGAGGGTTTTTAAGGAGGTTCAAGGGAATAGATGTCATTGGGGCCGGGACAGGAAGTGACTTCCTTGGGGCCGGGACAGGAAGTGACGTCCTCGGACTGTAATCGGACACAGGCAGAATTACTCATGTTTGATCTGCAGATAGAAAAGGTTTAGTGCAACCTGCCGCCCCATGGCCTGGTGTGGAATTGGCGTTTTCTGGTCCCTTTGGTTAACTCCCAACCTATTGACATCCATGTGCAATCCCAAAAGTTTTCAAGATGCTGCCTGAGTTCTTCTTAGAGAATCCAGAATTGTCCTTTGATGAAGAAAAAGGTAAACCCAAAATCTGTACTCATGATGCTGAGGACATCTCCTACTCAGTACTGTGACTGCCAGGGTTAAAAGCACTAAAGTCAAAGAAGACATTGTGAACACTACACGAGTTGCAAAATAGTGTTCGGAAATGTCATTCATATTTTCCGTAAAAAATGCTTCTTTGAAAATGATTGAATGACAGTAGAAAAAACTTGAACATCGCCAGAAAAATGCCCAAAGATGCTTGAAAGGTGCTTGAGGAACATTTGCAAAATGCCATTAAAAAGCTTGAAAAATGCAAAAGAAACTGTGGAAATTTACATTGCTGAAGTATGAATGGGCTTAGAAGGATTTCTTTAACACTCTAAAAATTAACTGATCTCTGGCTATTTCATTGAATTGTTATTTGAATGAGCAAATTTCTGTTTCTCATCTCAATAATGTATTTCTGTTCAGAGGATATGGTAGAACCTGGCTGGTACGAAGTGTTTACTATGCACATAACATCCTACTTAGAAGTTCCATTTATTATGTCATTGAACAACTACACGTTCCACCAAATTTCTGCAATGTCCTCTATATTATGTTATTATGAATATGCTAACAAAATATGCAGTTTGTGCTTCTTCCATGCTACTCTGCCTCAGAGGCTATTTGAGTTTAGTAGTCAAAAAGCATCATCTTTTGTGGTAACCATTGACTACTCTATTCACTTAAAATTTTGAGGGTTTTTTAGAAAGTCTAAAGGTGGCCATGCTAATTTTCCCAAACACTTCAAATAGATTAACCCAATTTTACTAAAAAAAAGAGATGTAAAATAAGGATGACAGGACTGATTCTGTATAATGATGAATGGAAAACTTGGTCCTTGAGTTATGTCTAATTCAGGGTTGATATTGCATTAATAGGAAAGAATGAAAAATTACATTAATTAATCTATTTTTTGTTATAAAACGTCAGGAAATATAAAATGAGCTATTATGAAGGATATTTCCATGTACAGTATATTTTATTTCTGTTATAGATTGTTCAATGAACAATTTTAGAGTAAATATCGAACTGCCAAGTACTCAGAATACAAAAACAACTAAACACAAAAACTAATTAGGCATGAAACTCACATACAAGCATTAATTATGCACTAATTAAGAAGGAAACCCTGAGACTCGCACAGTAACCTGCAATTGGAATTTGAACCTGCTGCAGCCATATCCTTTACTGGCATGTCACACTATTTGCATAATTTAAAAATGCTTCAATATATTTATGCTGGTTCAGTAAGAATGTACTATATTAATGTTTTATATAAAAGGGGACAGCATAATTTGGAAGTGGTTAGTGCTACTGAATCATAACCCTTGGGATCAGGGATTGAATCTCAGCCAGGTCACTGTCTATGTGCAGCTGTTTATATATGTTTGTATGATTTCTCAGTGTGCTCATTTTTTGTCCCATTTTAGGTTGTTTGGCAACCCTCTGTATTAACCCAGAGTTAATGGGCATGGTTGTTGGTCAGTGCATCTGTTGAAATTAAGTCATGCATTTATTTCTTGTAGGATTGACTATTGCAATACAGTGTTCACTGGCTGTTCAAATCATTCTTTGTACAGCTTTCAGTTAATTCAAAAAGATGCTGCAAGGTTTATTTCAAGAATCAGGAAGTAGGAGCACATATCTTCAGTTTTTAAGTCCTTTCACTGGCTCCGAGTTAAGATTAGTGCAGATTCAAAAATCCTCCTTTTAGCATATAAAGCCTTAAATGGCCAAGGCCCTGCTTACCTATCTGAGCTTATAATTACTTACAAACTTGAGCACACATTAAGATTTCAAGATGCCGGCCTGCTTATGATTCCAAGAATTAACAAAGTAACAGTGGGAGGTCGAACTTTTAATTACAGGGCCTCAAAGCTTGGAATGGTCTGCCTGCTACTATAAAAGGTGCCTTTTCAGTCTCAGCTTTTAAATCCAGACTGAAGATTTGCTACTTCAGTTTAGCATACTCTGACTAGAGCTGTTGATTAGATGTGCATACTGCATCTTTGTTGTTAGTCACTAGTACTAAAATACAAGTAATACAATATTTATAAACAGTTACTAACTCTCCCCTAGTCATTTTCTCTTCTTGTTGGCTGAGGTCTCCATGACTCTGATTGTGTCTGGTTTGTCTCTGACTCCCTTTGTACAACCTAACTGTGGTTTTACAATTATCTGATACAGAGATATTCTTGTTTTTTATTTATGTTAATTGGTTTCTACTTTGTTTTTGACATACTTTAACAAATCTATATCCTTATATGTGATAGTTCTGTATTTAGTGACTGTTATAATTCATCCTGTTGTTGCGCCGCTCTGAGCCTGCATTTAGTAATGAGCGCTATGCAAGAACAAGATATTTTGCAGTGTTGTATTGAATTTCTGAGGTGGCAATGATAGATTGACCATCTTGCTTTGTGAAGAGAAGCAGTTGTATTCTGTGTTGTGTGCTGTATTTACCCCATTTTCTGACACCCATTGCATGCCAAACCTATCTGGAAGTGTGTCTCTTTCTATATTACCCTACCCAAGATTTCTTTAATTTCTTCCCACAATTTTTTTTTGGAGTTTTTTCTTCATGTCGTAGAGAATCAAGGCTTGGAGCCTGTCGGAAAACAGGGCCAGTTAAAACCCATTGAGGCATTCCATTTGTGATTTTTGTTTTTGTTGTTGCATCCCATTAGTTGCTGCCTTATTCTCATGTTTGCCAGGAGGTGTTCCAGTATACCTCATCTCTGCAATAGAATCAACAGCTTTGGAAATTAATTCACAGGCTTAAGTTTGTTATATTTATGCAATTCATTATTAATATTATAAAAGTGAGATATTGAAATCAAGAGATATGTTATTCAGAAAATATTGAAAACAATAGCAAGTGGGTAAAAAAACATGAGAATTTATCATGATCAAGGAATACATCTGTTTTGTACAAACAGAGAGTGTATGCCTGAAAACTTATTATTATTAGTTTATCATTTTCACTTATTATGAAAACTAAAGGACCAGAAGAAGTAGAAGGTTTTGAGGGGCTTCTCAATCTCAAAGTCTAAATTCAAGAACCAGAAATTAAACTAGCCTAGTGAAGACATTTTTGGAAGCAAGACATAGTCAAAGTCAAAAACCCACAACAACAAGAATTTGCCCCAAATCAAAGCCAACACAATCTTAAGTAACAAAGTTTTGTTTTTTCAGTTTATCCTAAGATTAGGATAGCAAGCATACCATGTTGCTGTCTTAAATAGTTGGTCAGTGATAACATCACATGGCACAATGACACCTGTCATAATACAGAAATAACACAAAACAGTGACATGAACAGCAGCACAGATTTAAAATAGCAATGAAATAACATCACCATTAGAACAATGACTGTAAATACAGTAAAACCAAAATATTAAAAAATATTGAAGGAATCAATGTACAAATGAAAAATAATAAGGCTTATGACCAGTGGTGTTTTATTCATGAAAATTTTGGTGGGGAAATATCAGAATCTCTTATGTGTGTACAGACTTCTCTAACATTAACATTCACTTGCCTAAATAATAATATCTGTTCTACTTTGGCTTATGACAAGCGAGACATGCAGGTTCCCTCATAATTCATGTCATAGAAAATCAATCAAAACAATGAGATGCTAGTGCTTGGTTTGTCTTAATTGGCATCAGATAATTGTGATAACCAGTGACATCATCATCATCTGACATATTGCCATATAGCTTTAAACTTTAAGGAAAATTAAAAACACCCATCCACTGCTCAAGAAAATAAATTGGTTTTAAACTGTCTAAACTGAAACGGCAGCCGCTCAGGGTTATAGTCAAATGGCTTTAAAATGAAGACAGCCTAGCACCAATAACAAAAAGAATATGCATATTATACAGACTATATGATTTAAACTGTACATTCCTTGTTCGACAACAGCGCTACCCATATGGCCAAGTATTTGATGGTCAGTACAACAACCCAAAAACACACACTACCAGAACAACAATGGAGAGACTAAAAATAAAGAAGACTGATGTCCTTGAGTAGCCTTGTTAAAGTCCTGACCTTAACCCTGAAGATTAACTTTATTTGTCATTCGAAACCACACACAACAGTGGACACCAGAATAAAATTGCATCACCCAGCCCGAATATCAATTAGAATAGCAAGATTGAACAACAGAGAATCACTAAAATGCATTAACAGACTACCACTATTTTATCAGAGTGATCATTATGTAAGAGTCTAATGGCTAGTGGGACAAAACTTTTATGAAATCTGTCAGCTCTGCACCACATACCTCGGTACTGCCTGCCAGAGGGCAGAAGGGCAAATAATCCACTGTGATGGATAGTGAGGTTTCTGATAATCTCGATGGCCCTGTTTTGGTAGCGTTTAATGAAGAGCTCCTTTAATGGATGGAGAGATGTCACAGTGATTTTCTCAGCAGCTCTTACTGCTCTCTGTGGGAAATCTGGTCTCATATATTAGAGTTGCCTTTCCAGATGTAGGTTGTCAAGACAATGTCCATGCTGAATTTGAAGAAAGTGTTGGGGATGGAAGAGGGGAGGTTAACTCTTCTCATTCACTTCTGGTAAGTATAATCACTTCTGTCCTTTCTTGACTAGGGAAGAGGTGTGTTGGGTCCAGGAGAGATCATTTGTTATCTCCACTTCTAGGGGCAGGTTTTTGTTCTTACACTAATCCACAAGGTGTCTGAATTCCTCTCTGTAAACCATCTCATCATCTTCACTGATGAGACCTATCACTGTTGTGTTGTCTTAGAACTTAATGATGTGGTTCATGCTGTACCTGGTGCAACAGTCATGGGTCATCAGGAATAAAAGAAAAGGACTCAAGCCACATACTTGAGGGACACCAATGCACATAAGAATGGTATTTGATATATTGTTTTCAACTTAGATTTATAAGGGTCTACATGTCAGGAAGTCTAGTATCCAGTTGTGGAAGGGAGTTTCCAGGCCACGTCGAGAAATCTTCACAAAGATCTAAAGAATAATTGTACTGAATGCACCTCTACAAATATGACCTAAACATTACGTTTCACATTTACTTTACTATTTCACATGTTATGCAAATACTTCTTTTTCCTTTCTAGTGGCACCAACCAGAAATGATTTCTAAAATCACCTTGTTTCAGTAATAAATCTCTTTTTAACTTCTTAACTTTTTCAAAACCGTGTTGTTTATTACTCCTAAACATGCTTAAGCACACATTTTCGTGGCTCAGTTACTGATCTGTTCTACAAAACTATGAAATATTCTTTAGATGATGTACAGTAAGCTACAACAGAACCTTGCTAATTGCTTTCCTATTATCTTGCTGCCAGTTTAATATTCCTGTGTTTACATCCAGAAGAGCATCATATCTTACATTTTGTTTTGCGATATTGTTTCTCCTTTGTATTTAATTCTGTGTGTTTGCTCATGTCTAATACATTCTAATCTGTATGCATTCAGTACTTTAATAGCTCCATTTGTCCATTTGTCAGTTACTATTCCAACTCCCTACAAGAATTGTACTTTCTGGCCTGCAATGAGACTGTCAATTTTGATAACTATAAAACAAGATTATTTGTTATTGACCACCAACCATAGAATTTTTTTCGAAAGGTCTGGTTCTATTATACGATGTTCAGCGAGAGATTACATTTTCTTCCTTTTAATTTTATACCAATCAAATGAAAAACCACTGAGGTATAGCATGGAAAAAAGAATGTTGTTTTAATCTCTTGCTTTTAAAAAATGTGCCATTTGCTTCACCACCTTCATAAATGACACAAGTGTTTAAACTATGATAAAGAAAAATGCTGAAGCCAACACATGTTTTTCCACTTTTAAAATATGCAATGATAAAGTTTGGTGGCAAACTTAATAAAATATGACAAGCACATGGAACTGGTATTCAAAAATTAAAGCTTAAAATGAATGATGAAAACTTTTAAGGATTAGTTTGTCAATCAAATCTACATATTTAAGCTTAAGTAATCCTCATTCTGTCCTTCAAAATATTTACAAGTTCCTGTAACACAAGTGCTCTGTGATGGCTTAATTCACTTTTATATAAAAGACTGTGTTTGCTTGCCTGTAATGCCTTTTAATAGGCTAAAATATAGTTATTTTGGGGAGATTTGAATAAACTTAACATTTGGTCTCATAGTGACATCTGTCTGCCAATTTTGTTAGCCTATTCAGTCCAATACCACATTGCGGGTAGCTGGTTTCTGGTTACATAGAATCAAGCATAAAGCAGAAACGGATTCTAAGAGGGAATCGAGTTCATCACAGGGCACACTCTCAGACATGTGCCTGCATCTGTCTTGTATATCTTTTCAATATGTGAGGGAAACAGAGTATCCTGAAAAAGCTAACATAAAACTGGAGAGAACCTACATATTCCAAACATATTCCATAGTATAGCCTGCTTGGAAATTAAACCCAGGTCACCAAATATTCAACAGAGCAGAGCTAAATTCTACTCATTATTGAGCTAGTGGCTAAGACAGAGGACAGTGAACTACAATTTTTGCTAAATCAAGTCTCAGGTGAAGTAAACATTGAAGATGCTACAAGCACAAATTGCAGAAGCTACTTGAAATCATGAACCATGAGTCCGTCTTCTTGATGGTATTCCCTGGTTCTAATCAGAGCATACAGTATGCATTGTTGGAAACCCTGTTCATCATCAGCAGGTACCTTAGAGAAACAAGCATTTTGCCCCTTAACCTGTACGCTTCGCCTGAGACTGACAACAACAGCTAAGTTAGGCCTCACTCACAAACCGGTTCCAACTGTGAGCTCTTGTCATCCACAACCATCTTGAGCCAGTCTCAGGTACCCTGGCTATCTCCCCTGTGGGTTCTACAGGGATTTAACTTCCAAACCAATCTCCTGTAAGAAATAGAGCACTGATGTTGCCAGGAATCCTTGGAAGCAGACTTTGATGGGGAATAAGACTGCATACCATCTTTTGACTTCAGCTTCATCGATCATATCCTGGTACTTGACCTTCTTCAATTGGTGAGAGATGGCTAGCCTGTCTTCCGAGGGTACTGTTAGTTCATCCACCACAATAATTTTTGTACTCCTGGATAGAAAAACCATGTCTGGATGGAGTTAGGTTACTGCCACCTCTTTTGAAGAAATAAGTTTCTTCTTCAAGTCATCTTGCATTTCCCAGTCTGAAGCTTGATGCAAGAAGGAGGATGGGTTGCTGGCAGCTGGGGCTTTTCAGATCTTATAGCCTTGCCTTTGAAAATGGATAATCTCAGGTGGTGCTGCCTTTTGTTTGTTGGCTTAACCAATTGAAGATCTGCCCACTTAGTGATTTCAGTAAGAACTTAGTCATTCCTCCACCTGTATCAGTCTTCTCCACTGCTTTGGGGCATCCTGTCAAAATATGATTCAGGGTACAAAGAGTTGCTCTACACTCTTTGCAGGCTGGGTGTTCTTTTTTGTCTCAGATCTTTAGGTTGCTTGGGGTTGGCAAGAAGTCAGTCTCCGCATGAAGAAGGAAGGCCAACTTTCCCTGGTAGGTGCCTCATAGTTTCTCCCAGGATAATGATCGCTTGAGTGCCTGATAACACTGCATTCACTGCCCGTGGCGTGCAAGCTCAACCGCACTTATGCAGCAGTCTTCTTCTTGCCTTGATTACTGCAACTCGCTGTATTCTGGGATTAGCAAATCCCTGATACGCAGGTTACAGTTGGTCCAGAATGCTGTCACTCGCTTTCTGGTTGGGGCAAGAAAGTGTTTCTGTTTCCCCAATATTAGCTTCTTTACAATGGCTGCCTGTCAGTTTTCTTGTTGCTAGTTTTTAAATCTTTACATGGGCTTGCTCCTGCCTATTTATCTGAATTGTGTGCTTTACAGCATCCATCTAGAGTGCTTAGATCTTCTGGTCAGTTGTCTCTTGTTGTCCCTCGTACCAAGTGTAAAACTAAGGGGGACAGGGCTTTTGCAGCTGCTGCTCCTCGCCTGTGGAACTCTTTACCTCATTACATAAAGGAGTCGTCTACAATTGAACTGTTCAAAACAAGATTAAAGACTCATTTCTATTCACTTGAATTCCGTGACCTTCAGTAATACTGATGGTTTCCTCATTGTGATTATGTAACATTACTTTTATTTATTATTTATTTTATTTATGTTAATTTATTTTATTTCTATTTATGTTAATTGTATGTTTTTTCTTCTATTATTGTAAAGCACTTTGGCCACAGCATTCCGATGTTGTTTTAAATGTGCTATATAAATAAATTGACATTGCTTTTCTGACCTTCTGCACCACCAGTTCTCTCTTGCCTTTGGCACTGGCTGCACTCCATTTCTTAGTGTTATAATTGGAAAGCCCTAGCCATTCCTGGCAAACCACCCCAACAATCTCCTGATGTTTTTAGTTTATTTCGGCTTCCCTCACTGCTTCTTGAGGCTTCCACTTCCTGCCATACTAGAGTGTGTTGATAGGTCTTCTCTTGGTGGCTTTGAATTCCTCCACCACAGATAAGACAGGTAAGCAGAGCTTAGAGGTCTTACTGCGCAGGTTGATTGAGCTGAAAGTTGGGGGAAGACCCAACCAATTTTGCACAAACCTGCTGTGCTGTTTTTCAATTGCTTCCACTTGAGTCATGGGGAAGTCATACAACTAAAATGGCCATTGAAGTCTGGGTATGACACTATACTGAAAGCACCATACCTTAAACTGCCCTAATCAACTGCCTTAAGCCAAATGTTTAACTGGGCCATAGTGTCTTTGAATTGCCACTATCCTTCAATGTGCTATCATATATCTCTCCTAAACATTGTATCCCTTATTCTTGAATTATTGGAATCTTACCTCATTGACTGCTGAAGTTGCTCTTTGAAAGCTTCCCTTTCAGGATTTTAGACTCCTAGATTTTGCTGGGTTGAACTGCATCCATAACCATGCACCTACTTTTTCCAGTGCGCTTAGCATCCACCGTGTTACTTGGATAAATATAACCCGGCAATACTTCATTTATTTAAAAAAAAAATACATATACAGTGAATTCATCAAAAAGAATTGGGGCATCGCAGGCTACCATATTTAATGTAGACATAAGATTTAGTTGTTCTTGATGAACAATAGTTTAGATAGCATTGATAATATTATATTTTGTGACTACACTTGGTTGAAAAGATGATATCTTCCAGGAGTTGCACTCCTTTATGATAGAAGGCCTAGCAGAGATGGGAGTGGAGGTAGGGCTTTTAATGGCATCATGCTTTTTCTGTCCATTTGAGGTCTTCCTGGATAGAAGAAGAAACCAAAAAAAAAAAAACAAAAATCAAAAAAATGCTCACTATAGGGAGAAATACCATCAAAACACCCTAGCTACTAAAATGGAGGGAAACATAAGCCTGTGCATCTTTATAAATAGAAAGGTTTATTTTCAAAAAACTGCTTTTGTGGGACATCTTTCCTGTTTACTACTTGCAAATTATTTTCATTTAATTATTGATAAATCTGCAAATAGGAGAAACCACAAATCGTAAACCTGTGTGTCGCAAGGGCCAACTATATGTATATGTCTATATATATATATATACATATATACATATACATACACACACACACACATATATATATATATATATATATATATATATATATATATATATATACACATATATATATGTGTGTCATAATAACAATCCACGGACATCAAAAAGGTTTGGGGCAGCCACCCGTATATTATTCCCCTGGCTGCAAATGGGTATTTAAGAGTGCAAATATGGCGGCTTTAAAGGCCAGTACTGTAAGTGATGTCATCAGTAGCACTGGAACAAGAAGTGACATCATCAATAGCCCCGGAAGCTATTGTCTTATCCTTGAACCTATTGTGAAAGTGTTTATTTGATCTTTGGACTTCAGGCCTCACACATTATATAGTTTATGCCAACATTTTGTCATTTACTACTAAAATATGAAAAATGTTTCTGTTTTAACAATGTGTTTACACAGATTATTGTAGAAACGGAACACACATGGAATGCATGTGTTCCAAATAACGATCTATTATTTCCACTCTAAAACTCCAGCACTTCACTCCCAGATAATCAAGGCATGAGCTGGGAGAACTTTGTGCCCGTTCTGTGGTGGTGGGTGGGGGGGGGGGGGGGGGTGGAATAGCAGGCTGCTTGCTGCTTTTACAGCAAAAAAGACGCTGACAGAGAGGTGCAAAGGGATTTAAGGTGGGCCGGATCTACGAGTTTTTTCGTAGTCTCTGGTAAATCTAGTGTTAAATCAAGACATCCAGCTTTAATTCCCAACCACTACAATGAACGGTTTCTTTAACCCTAGCTAGAAGGTAGGGGCATATTCAGTGATGTGCACAGTGGCAGTGACTCAAAAGGGGAGAATGGACACATTGCAAGATAGGATTTGCTACATTATAGTGCCCATTTTTATTTCTTTATTTTAATTTTACTGGAAATTTGTCTCTAACTTTTTAGGACCATTGTAATATTCACAAAGCTGGCAAAAATGTTTCCTAATGATTGCTACTTATGTCAGATTATCAGAAAAGACACATCTTAACATGACAAAAAAATAAACGAGCAATGTAAAATCATTTTATATATGCTGTATATATTCTTTCATTAACAAAAACAAAACAAAATTATAATACATTTTTCATTTCTAGGTGTTATCAGCTTTTGAGTTATATAGTAAAAACTGTTGTTTTATTGCGGACTCCTGGCTACTTGTAATGGAAGAAATAAGTGAAAATAAGAAAATAAAAAAATAGAATGAAATATGAAAGTAATGGCAACATGTTCACTTTATCAAAGAGGACCCTTAATGTTAAAAGCAAATAAAGCTGTCAAGAAATGTCCCTTAAAAATGGGCCCCTCCCTAACTCATCATGCAAGTATACCTAGCAAGGTAAATCTATGAAGAGTTCAATGTATGTATCATACTGTTATTAAATTTACTGCTAATTCAATCCCTGAGTAAGGGATTTTTTGTTAAAAATATTAAAAATATAATCAACCCAACTACTACTATATTCTGTCTCCTCACTAGAGTCTATGCTGACAACACTTGGAGGTGCACTTATTTGCTTAAGTACAAACAGTAGAAATGGACACCTTGATAAAAAGAAAAAAAACAAAGAAAAAATGAAATGGCAGATATGTTCACTGCACTGCGGTGGGTTGGCACCCTGCCCGGGATTGGTTCCTGCCTTGTGCCCTGTGTTGGCTGGGATTGGCTCCAGCAGACCCCCGTGACCCTGTGTTCGGATTCAGCGGGTTGGAAAATGGATGGATGGATGTTCACTGCAACACCCAGGCATCCTGCATATCAAAAAAGAGGGATGGGTCAACATCCAGTAAAGCTACATCCACTTAAGGGGAAACTGAGACGGGAATCTGTGCTCTTACTGGGTCAGAGAAGAGTATGCACTATATGTGGTACCTGTTATGATAAAATTTAAGAGGAGTGGAAGATATGTAGAAACATACACATTTATAGACCCTGGTAGTACTGTAACAATTTGTACTGAAAGCCTTTAAAGACAGTTAAATCTTTGAAGAAGAACTCAAGTATTACTCAAAACAATAAGTAACTGTGATACTGATTCAAAAATGCTAACTAAGAGTATTAACTTGTCAGATTTGCAAGTCTGTGGACTCAGTGATAATGTATATACAGTATTGATTTGAAAAAGGTTTGTGCACAGGTAAAGTGGACATATCTTGAGGAGGTATGTCTACCATTTATAGATTCTGAAGTTGATCTTTTAATAGGTATCAACAACCTGTGGTTTAGTGTTTCCGTGGCTTTAAAAAATGGTCATTTTTAAATAATCCAAATAGCCATGTCATTCTCCGTGGGCACGATCTCACGACCACGGTGAGTTAATGAGGTAATTGGGGTGAGCTGCACCTGCACGTGAGGGTGCAATCGTTCTCAATTGCTTCATCAGCTTCCTGTGGTGGTGATTAAGACGCCGCACCCACGGAGCTGTATAAGTACAGGCTGGCACAGTGAAAGGGGGGAAAGCAAAAAAAGAGAGCGCGCGGAGGTTAGAGGAGGAAGAAGAAGAAGCTGGAGGCTGAGAGCCGGTGCGGGAGCGAGCGAGCGAGAGCAGGCTCACTAGAAAGCAGGCAGCAAGGAGAAGAACCACTGAGGAGGAGTGTATTCCAGACACTCAGTACAGGGGCAGTTGGAAATGGTAGTGAGGACGACTCGCCGCAGAAGGTAGCGGGAGTCAGGGAGGCTTGGGAGGCTGATCCCCAGCGTGAGCGCCCTGGCTGAGTCTTGGTCTGGCAGGAGCTGTACATAGCCAGGGGATGGAAGGCTACTGGACCAGGTTGGAAGGTCAGCTGCACCTGCGGTGACAGAGTGACTTCCATGCTGCAAGGCCCATATGCAGTTAGAAGATGAAGACACCAGATTTTTAAAGGATGTTATTTTTTAATTTTAACCTCAACTTTTTACATTTGTTTTATGGATTATTTATTGACTGTTTGTCACAGCACTATTTATTTGAACACTGCTGGTTTGGTTTTGTTTGTTTTTAAAAAAAGCAATTTGCACCTTGCACCATTCCCTTGCTTTGTTTGGTGTCCTCATTGTCCAGCTCATCCACTTACATTATCAATGGTCACACAACCCCAAAGTCTTCAAACTGTGGTATATCATACCTAGCATAGGTGATGCTGTGCAGATGACCTTGCAAAGCACAGTGGTAAGCTGCCTAAACATTCAAACATATGTCAATAACAAACAGAAAAAAGGTTGCAACAACAATATAATTCAGAATTTCCACACCTCAGCTGTGAAGAGAAAGAAGAAATGTTGCAGCAGGATGTCAAGTTTATGCGCATAGTCTCAGAGTCTGCAAGATTAGTAGGTGACCACTATTGTTTAAATTTGCTTTTAAAAGATAAAACACTTAAAATGCCAAACAATCACTGCACTACATAAAAGTATGCTATTGTGCTCAATAGAAAACTAAGCAAAAATTCAGGCTTTCATGAAGAGTATAAACCTTTCATGAGAGACATTTAGAAGGGTCAAGATACCCAATGAAAGCCTGAAATGTAATGAAGCCAGGGAGTGTTACATCCCACATCATGGTGTATATCCCCCAAAGAAAAATAAGATTTGAATGGTTTTTGATTGTAGAGCAACATACCAAGGGACTTGTCTTAACGAACAACTATTCAAAGGTCCTGATTTAACTAACACACAAATTGGCGACCTTACAAGATTTAGAGAGGAGCCAGTGGCATTAATGGCAGATATCTAATCAATGTCCTACCAAGTTAAAGTCTCAGATAAAGACACTAATCTTCTTTGTTTTTTGTGGTGGCCTGAAGGTAATCTGAGTAATGACTTGGAAGAATTTAAAATGACAGTACATCTCTTTGGTGCGACTTCTTCACCCAATTGTACTTCTTATGCTTTGCGTAGAACAGTTGAAGATGCAAGAGAAACAGTTCCTGAGAAAGCTGTTAACACTGTGCTTCACAATTTCTATGAAGATGACTGCCTAAAATCAGTTGCAACAGAGGAACAAGCAACGAACTGCCAAAAGATCTCCAAGCTCTATGTCTCAGAGGAGGATTCCACCTGATCAAGTGGGAGAGTAACAACAGTGCAGTTTTATTGTCTATTGCTGAAGAAGACAGAGCTCTTGAACAAAGGATTTACACTTGAGCCATAGTTTGCTCCCAGCAGAATGTGCTCTGGCAGTCCAGTGGTGCAGTGAATATGATAGTTTCAAGTTTCAAATAAAGTTACAAGATGAGCCCACTACAAGGCATGGTATTCTGTTTGTTGTCAGTTCAATTTATGACTGCCCTTGGATTCTTAGCACCAGCTATACTGCCAGCAAAGATTATCTTAAAAGACTTGTGTAAAGACACAATTTTGCAAATGCCAGTAAAGATGGACATATCACCGTCACATATTTTATTTTAACTAATGAAGAAGACAAAAAACATTGTTCACTCCTAATGGGGAAATCAATAGTGGCACTGTTGAGGCAAGTCATAGACTGGAGCTAACAAGAGCCGTTGTAGCAGTCACAACTGATAAGATGCTAAAAAGTGAACTTCAAATACCCCTGAAAGAATCTACATTTTGGACTGACAACACCACAGTGTAAAAATAAATTTCAAATGAAAACACTCGATTCAGCCTTCATAATGAAAGTATGTCATATCTGCCCTAAATCCAGCAGATCAAGTATCAAGGGGACTAAGCACAGAATGCTTTATCAAAGGCACAACATGATCACAAACCTCTTATTGAAGCCAGAACATGAGTGGCCAACAAGACCAGATCAAATGAATTATTCACTTACTGAAGATGATCCTGAAATCAGTTAACATGACAAGTGCAGAAGAGATTACTAAACCTGTAAGTAAACTTATCACTTACTTCTCACAATGACAACGCTTAAATGAAGTTGTGGCATAGTTTCTCAAGTTTAAACAAATACGGCTACACTTAAAGGATGAAAGAAAGACATTTCAACTTGAAGTTAGTCAATCTGAAAGTCACCCAGAAAAAAAAAGTGTGTGGCGTATGAAAAGGTACAAATTGACATTAAACCTAAACCCAATTTCTTCAGAAGATTTGGCTAAAGTTAAATTAGAGCTTATTCACCTCAGTCAACTACAACAATATTCAGTAGAAATAATTGCTTTAAAGAAAAATACTCATGTAAAAAAGAACAGTCCAATCTTTAAACTAGATCCAGTCATACAAGACAGAATGCTTGGATGCAGACACATCAAAGCTGCTATGCCAGAACAAGCTAAAAATCCTGCAATTCTCCACAAACATGCACATATTGCTTCTCTTATATTTCAGCACATTCACAAAGAAATCCGACATTATAAGCTTCCACAGCTGAAACAGAAATATTGGATACATCATGTCAATTCAATTATGAGGAAAATCATTTCAAAGTGTACAACATGCAGAAGATATAATGTGAACGTAGGTGAGCAAAAAATGGCAGATTTTCCAGAAGATTGTTTGTTACCTGACCAACCACCTTTCATCAATGTTGAAGTTGATTATTTTGGACCTTTTCAAGTTAAAAGAGAATGAAGTCTAGTCAAGAGATATGGAGTAATTTTCACTTGTCTAACAATCAGAGCCGAACACATAGAGATTGTGCACAGCCAGGGCACTGATTTTTGTATTTATGCCATATGTCGATTCATTTACAGAGGATAAGTTAAAATTATGTGCTCAGATAATGGGACAAACTTTACAGCAGAAAGAGAGGTATGCAGGTAAAAACCTTGATCAACAAAAAATTTGCAATTGTATGACGAAGAAAGAAATTAAATTGATTTTCAATCCACCATCAGCCTCTCATCAAGGTGGTGAAAGGGAAAGACAAAATAGAAGCATAAGAAAGATTCTCAATTCGATACTTAACCAACAAATACTTGATGCTGAAAGTCTCCAAACAGTAATGTGTGAGGTAGAATGAATCATCAAGTATAGACCTCTCACAAAGATATCAAATGACCCAAATGATTTAGAAGCTCTAACACCCAATCACTTACTGTTACTGACGACTCAGCCCAGGGATTTAGGGGTGGCATGGTGGTATAGTGCCATTGCCTTGCAGTAGGGAGACCAGGGTTCAAGGGCCGGTACCTCCCTACGTAAAGCTTTCATGTTCTCCCCGTATCTGCATGGGTTTCAAAAGTCCAAAAACATGCAGGTTAGGATGATTGGTGATGCTAAATTGGTCCTAGTGTGTGTGTGTGTGTCTGTGTTGATTGTGTTCACCCAGGTATCTTGCCCGGGGCTTGTTCCTGCCTTGTACCCTATGCTTGCTGGCATTGCCACCAGCCCCCTATAACCCTGCTCAGGATTACACTTTGAAAATAGTATGATACGGTATAGTATGAAATGGCTTGAACACCCTAGAAGTAATGCATTGCAAAACATGATCCTACTAGAAAGAAATGAATTAATTTTTCAGGTTTTACAGTGGAACCCCGGTTCACGAACGTCTCGGTACACGTACAACTCGGTTTGCGACCAAAAAGTTTGCCAAACTTTTGCCTCGGTTCACGACCACACACTCGGTATACAAACAAGCCAGTTTCCCTTTTGGTTTGTGCGCGCCGATGATTTCCGCATGTGTTGCATTGTTCTCCGTGCGTACGTGCTTTCGCTGTGAAGTGTTTGTGCTCTATTTCATTTTCCTTCCGGTTCGTACGCGCTGATTACTGTATTTAAGCACGTGTTCAGCCTCTCCCTGTTCATTGTTCTCAGTCAGATGTGCATGCTTTACCTGTGAACTCTTTGTGCTCTACAGTATTTCGTGTGCTTTTGCAGTTAACCATGGCTTCTAAGCAAGTGAAGAGTGGTGAGAATTATTGAGACTTAATTATGAGAAGTGTTGCAATGTTACTTGCTTAAAACTCATTTAAAAAGAGTGTTTACAGCAATCGGGTTGTAATGCTATTCGCGTGAACTTGGTCGGCTTTTAAATAAAGTTCGGATTTGTTCAAATGTTCCTTTTTTACCCCCGTGCTTAAAACTCATTTAAAAAGTGTTTATACAGCGATCAGATTGTAAAGCTATAGCGCGAACTGCTAAGAGAGAGAGAGAGCCTGCGCGTACAGCTGAGAGGAGAGGGGGGAGGGGGGCTTGCGTGCTGCTTAGAGAGAGAGCCGGCGCGTGCAGCTGAGCAAGGATCCTGGGTGTTTGTGTCAGTGTTATTCAAAGTTTTTACATTAGTTTACTATTACACTGTGCATTCTATGGTGTAATTAACTATATTTGTGCTTAAAAATCTTTAAAAAAATATATTTACATACAGTTCGTACGGTCTGGAACGGATTAATTGTATTTACATACAATCCTATGGGGGAAATTGCTTCGGTTCACGACCAAATCATTTACGACCAGAGGTTTGGAACGAATTATGGTCGTGAACCGAGGTTCCACTGTATTTATAAACCGCCTTAATTTTTCAATACTTTTAACTTAGAAAAGCATCACATGTTGCAAAACATCATGTAACCTTCACAACTAGGACTTGCAAGAGACCGTGAAAAGAAAATGAAATGACCAGGAGAATAAAAGTAAAAAAACAGGCCAAAGATCAAAATCAGGAGACAATCTTTTACACTGCACAACAATTTTTTTGAAAAGTCTTGCTTCCTGAGTTTTTGCTGATTATGACAGGTACCTACTGGTATGCACAAATATAGTTTTGGTTTTACTGCGTCATATAGGAACTCTGAGAAATAGACATTTATATGTTTAATGACAATAACGTATTTAGTCACGTTTATGTTTTGCATAAGCTATTAAATTCAACAGAATTAAAAGTATTTTGCTCCTGATTTTCTTTTGTATTCAATGTCTAGTGCATCATGTTGCAGTGTCCAACAGTAGTCAACAAGCATTGACGGATTCCAGTTGCCCTGGTATCATTTCTCCATGGTAGAAATGTCCTGGTGAAACCTTTCACTGTGTTCGTCACTGACAGCACTGAGATTTTCGGGGAAGAAGTCCAAGTATGAGTGGAGGAAATGAATCTTGAGTGACATATTACACTTCATTGTCTTGTTTGCTTTGAGAAGTTTGTCTACCAGCTGAATGTAGTTTGGGGCTCTGTAATTGCCCAGAAAATTGTCAACAATGCTTTTGAAGGCTTTCCAGGCAATTTTTTCCAGCCCAACTAACAGATCTTCAAATCGCTTGTCACTCATAACATGTCTGATCTGGGGGCCAATAAAATGCCCTCTTTGATCTTGGCGTCAGTTATTCTTGGGAACATCTGTCTTAAATAATGAAAATCTTCGCCTTCTTTGTTCAGTGCTTTCACAAAATTCTTCATGAGTTCTAGTTTTATGTGAAGAGGACGCAAAAATATCTTTGCCGGGTCGACAAGTGATTCATGTGCCACATTTTTCTGTCCTGGAACTAACTTTTTACGGAGTGGCCAGTTCTGTCGAGAATAGTGCGACTCTTTGGCATGGCTGTCCCGTTCACAGATGAAACAACAGTACTTTGTACAGCTGAGCTGCAGTCCTAGTAACAGAGCAACGACTTTAAGATCTCCACAGATATTCCAGTTGTACCTGTTATACTGGATGTGCTTCAGCAACAGTTCCATATTCTCATACGTTTCTTTCATGTGTGCTGCATAGCCAACAGGTACTGAAGGATAAACATTGCCATAGTGTAGCAGAACAGCTTTCAGGCTTAACATTGACGAATCAATGAAGAGATGCCACTTTTCCATGTTGTGATCACAACCCAAGGCCGAGAACAATCCTTCAATGTCACAACAGAAACAGAGACTGTCGACTTGTGCAAAAAATTTGATTATATCATGATGTCGGCCTCAAAACACAGAAATTTTCATACCTGGTGACAACAAACACCATTCCCGCAGTCTCAAACCCAGCAGCTTGGCTTTTGCTTTTGACAGACTCAAATCTCTGACCAAATTGTTCAATTCGGACTGTGTTATCAGATGTGGATCGCCAGATAAGCACGGTTCAAAATTCAGGTCAATGCCATTGTCAGTACCCTGCATTGCAGTTTCTTCATCTGGTTCGTCTAAGGTCCAATCCTCTGGTGGTTTCGGAATTGGAAGACTGTCGTCATGTGGCACAGGTCTCATTATTGAAGGCCGATTAGGATATTTAATTGACTTCTTGTTTTTGGCAGAGAAACCAGACACATTAGTCAAACAGAAGTAACAGTCCATCACATGGTCTTTCTGTTCTCGCCATATCAACGGAAAACCAAACAGCATCGTCTTTCGAGTGCCTCTGAGCCAGGCTCTCAGACTGACAGCACATGTCGCACAGCAAATGTGAGGCGCCCACTCCTTGTCTTGATCACCAATTTTGCAGCCGAAATACAGATATATACAATAAGTGTAAGCATACCCTTTAATATAAAACCACTGCTTTACACTGAGCAAAAACAATGAAACAATCACTCAAGAGGATCCTCTTCCTGACACTGCTTTACTGGGGACAATCACAGTAAGGGAATAATGTTCTGGAATAATGCAAAATAAACATTTATTTGAAATGTGATAAAAAATTCTGAAATCCAGTATCAGAGAGGTAATAAACAAATTCAAGTCACGACATTTTCTTTATTATTATGTTATTAATAGTATGAAATGCAAATAAGCAGAAGTAATTAGGTTATTGCCCTGCACAACATAAGGCCAGTAATGTGTTTTTATATTTGGAATGTGGACCTTAATTTATTTTTGTATATTCTTCCAAATGAATATCAAGCTCCTACAGTTACTGCTGTATTAAAATTCAAATTAAATATTGCTTAAAGAGAATTATAAACTCATATGAAATAAAAAGAGAAAAAGCGATTTAGTGTTGTCATTATATTAAATAGGTGTCGATTTAATTCTGTCATTCGAGATCACAGCATGCCAGAAATGAGTTTTCTGGTTTAACAGTTGCACTTTTTTTCAGCAGGTACACGCATTACCTTCCTACAGTATAATCATGTTTAATCTGCTGTCTTGTAGAAGGAAGGCTTCACTCAAGGTCAGTGTGCTTTTGACAGCAGCTGAACCGAGAAGTAAACCAGGATTTTTATTATTTTGGTGCACATGTAAGATTGACAACATAATGATAAATTCACAAATTTAAATAAAAACAGCTTTATTCCTCATACTCTCAAAGGGACAGATTATTTTTGCTCCCATTTCAAGAAATGAAATAATGGACTACTTTTGGAAGATTATTAGATTTGTGGTAAAAGTAAAGGGTTGAACATGCTCAAACCTAAAATATAAAATAAAACTAAGCAATATTAACTAAGTGCATGGCATTTACTGTTAAAAACAGAATTTCACTGCATATGCATCTATCAGTTTTCTTAAGCTAAATTATCCATAATTATGTTAAGTGAAGTTGAATACTGTCCCAACAACACTGGGTGCAAAATATGAACCCATACTGAATAGCCATTTGGGAGAATGTGCAAGTATAACAAAACAGGAAATCCAGCCCTGGCCCAGGGTGCCTACTGAGCAGCATTACAGTATATATATCATAACAAAATGATGCATAATCAGCCTTTGTATGTGTACCTTTTGTGAAAGTGCTTATTTGATATTTGGACTTATATTTTGGAGCCTACTGTATGCAGCTCTAGGTACCTCACTCCCTGATAAACAAGGCTTGAGCTGGGAGAGCTTTTGGCCCTTTCTAGTGGGGGGAGATGGGATAGCAGGCTACTTGCTGTTTGGACTGGGTTTGAGTTTTTTTGTAGGCTTTGGTAATTCTACTGTTAATTCATTGCTCTTTACACTCCAGAGTCTCAGGTAGTGAAAGTTTATTCCAGCAGCATTGAACAAAAAGAGAAACCAAGGTTATTAATTTATGACAGAACACTATTAAAATTAGTTTTTATTTAAAATTAAAACCTTTTTCCATTTTTTCCTCTATAAAATGTAGTTTTAAATTATTGAATTCAAGTCTGTACATTTTACAACCCACTTACTCAATTTAGTCTCATAGGGACCTGGTGCCTTTGTTGGCAGCTTTAGGCACTGCATAGGAACCAGTGCTTGAAGTGGGCTGGTATCCACAACTTCTTCATTTTGTTGTTTGGAAGACAAAAACCAGGAGCGTAGTCTCTTCTTTTTTTTTTCACTTTGAGCAATGATGGGGAACCAACCCTGAACATGCCAGTCTGTTGCAGGGCACACTCACACAAAAACAGATTGACATTGTGTGAAGAGGGCAAATTATCCCAACCTGCACATGTTTACATGAAAAGAAAACAACAGGGACCCTGAGGAAATACAATAAAAATACTGGGAGAATGTTCAAACTTTGTACTGGGAGTGCCCGGACTGATATGAAATGATATGGATATTGTTAGTTTACATTTATGTTTAATCGGTTTCTACTTTGTTCTCTGTGAGTTTTGAAAAGTTTTTATTTAATAGTCTACCAGTCTGGCATTTAGTAATTAGTATCATCTATATTTTAACTGAGAATTGTTCCCAATGCTCTGTGTCTGCAATCAGTGAAGAGTGCAATACAAAAATAAGTTGTTGTTGTTGATATCTGAACCCAAGAGCTATTAGACAGCATCGTTAAATACTGCACTACTGCGCTATCTTATTTAATTAAACATATACAGTAATCCCTCGCTATATCGCGCTTCGCCTTTCGCGGCTTCACTCCATCGCGGATTTTATATGTAAGCATATTTAAATATATATCGCGGATTTTTCGCTGCTTCGCGGGTTTCTGCGGACAATGAGTCTTTTAATTTCTGGTACATGCTTCCTCAGTTGGTTTGCCCAGTTGATTTCATACAAGGGACACTATTGGCAGATCGCTGAGAAGCTACCCAGCTTACATTTCTCTTTCTCTTGCGCTGACTTTCTCTGATCCTGACGTAGGGGGATTGAGCAGGGGATCTGTTCGCACACCTAGACGATACGGACGCTAGTCTAAAAATGCTGAAAGATTATCTTCACGTTGCTATCCTTTGTGCAGCTGCTTCCTGAAACGACATGCTGCACGGTGCTTCGCATACTTAAAAGCTCGAAGGGCACGTATTGATTTTTGCTTGCTTGTTTTTCTCTGTCTCTCTCTCTCTTTCTGTGCTCTTGACGGAGGGGGTGTGAGCTGCCGCCTTCAACAGCTTTGTGCCGCGGTGCTTCGCATACTTAAAAGCCAAACAGCCCTATTGATTTTCCTCTGCCTTTATGACAGTCTCTGCTCCTGACTCCTTTGAAGAGGAAGATATGTTTGCATTCTTTTAATTGTGAGACGGAACTGTCATCTCTGTCTTGTCATGGAGCACAGTTTAAACTTTTGAAAAAGAGACAAATGTTTGTTTGCAGTGTTTGAATTACGTTCCTGTCTCTCTACAACCTCCTGTGTTTCTGCGCAAATCTGTGACCCAAGCATGACAATATAAAAATAACCATATAAACATATGGTTTCTACTTTGCGGATTTTCTTATTTCGCGGGTGGCTCTGGAACGCAACCCCCGCGATGGAGGAGGGATTACTGTACTAATAAAAATATGCACTTTATGTAAAAGGTCCTAATGAAAATATACTAATAAAATTACCTACCTGACGTAAAATATCATAGTAGCATCCTTAGCTTTATGTTTATCCCCAGAGACCTGAGCCAAAAACATTACATTTTTTTCCAATATGAAAAGATATTAGTTGTAATAAAAACATGTAAAAATACCAAAACGTCAAGAAAGTGGTCTCGTCCATTACGGGAGATAGACGTCTGAAGCGGAGCTCCATTAGCACTGGTTTTATTTTTTCTCTTATTTCTTATTATCCCGAGGTATCCTGTATTTACCCAACCCGTGGAGTTTCTATTACAGTAAATGCAAGCATATGTAACCATGAGCAACAAGAAAGGGGCTCAGAAAGAACGGAAAAGAAATCTAAAGCTACATCCAAATCTAGACAGGCATCAAGTTCAAGGTACAGCCTTTCAGAGACTGACCTGGAATAGGTAGGCGAAAGCACAGATTTCCTAGGGCCCCGCTCCACTGCATCGTCTCCAGTCGAGAGCGAAAATGGAAGTGAATGTGCAACTGATGCAGGTCACGATAGCTTGCCGATTCCAGAAGATCACTTGAAACTGGAAATGGCCTTTCAGTTTGCGCTTTCATCTGCTCCTCGCTAGATGGGAGCATCAGCTGTAATAGGGTTTGCTGCTTCACCTGCGGAGCGCGACAGCTGGAACGATTTGCCGAACTGAAGGTAATGATCGCTACAATGGCCATGGCCACTGCTCGTGACATAAATGAGCTCAAGAAAGATATAAAGAAAGAAATAAATGGTGTGCTCAAGACAAACGAGAAGACAAACGATAAGCTGCGGGTGGAGCTGTGGCAGGATAAATAAAGACTTGGAGAAACGTGTATATAATCGCTTTGAGGCAGCCTTTAAAGGTATGCTGGAAAAAACTGAGGAACACATGCTGGAAAATGTGTCTAAGTTTGAGAATAAACTGACAGCACTTGTCAATCAGTTGGAAGACGTTAAGCAGACATTCACGACTCAAATTGAAACAGCCGAACATCTGGCATTCACCACTGACGGAAAAGCAACAGCTGCGAATTTCAAATGCAAAAAACTTGGAGACAGACTTGCTGCTCTGGAAGATGGATGCAGAAGGAATAATATTAGAATCGAAGGTCTACCTGACAATCATGAATGTCCAAACCCAGTGAAATTTGTAGCTGAACTATTCTCAAAAATAACTGGAGCGGACTTTAAATCAGACACCGAGATAGCAGCAGCTTACCGCATATGGAGATCAAATACCTCTAAACCTAGGACTCTTGTCGTGTGCTTCAAGAAATTACAATCTAATTTTAATGTAATGTCACTTCTCAGACAGAAACAAGAGATTATATTTGAATATAAGCACATTCGTATTTTCCCTGATTTTTCACCTTCAACAGCTGCTAAATGTGTCTCTTTTTACAACATTAAACAGCACTTACGGAAAGCTAATATCAGATAGAGCCTCTTGTATCCTGCCAAACTGAAAGTGGATATTCAAGACAAGCATTACATCTTTACCACTACAGAGTAAGCAGAAAAAGAGTTAAAGCTGATCCCGACACTTTTTTAAAATATGATCGTGAGTCCTGTCATGGCATGGCAAGAAGATATTACCGGCTGTCTGATCCGCTTGCAATGATACTGGTAACATAATTATACATTCTTTTCCCTTCTCAGCCACTTTCTGTTTATGTTTTAATTACAATTATATGCGTAAGTGTGGAAGAAATTAAATTAGTAATTTTTTTTCATTTTATTTTATTTACTATTCCAAAGGAGACTGTTTAACATCATACCCTTGGTTTATTGCTATTGTTATTATTGTATTAAGGTTTACTATGCTTATCCTGGGCCACTTTTCAACATCATTCCCTGGGTTTACTATTTTACTATTTCAAGACTGTTCAAGATTATATTTTATGCTTATAGTATTTAGACTGTATTTGCAATAGGTATCTCAATTTTAATCCTCATACGCCACTGCTGGGGGGCTTGTTTTGTTTTGGACATGCTCTATCTCTAGGTATGTCAGAGGACTGGGACATTGTGAAGTGGGGTCCAGCCTCACGAAGGGGAGGCAAAATGAGGTGGGGGTGGGGACTAGGGGAGGAGAGAAAGAGAGCAAACTATCTCTAATCTGTCCTTTTAATCCTTATAATTATAATTAGCAACGTAACAATAGGCTGCACGGCAATAACTCCTGGGAAAATTGGAAATTAAGGTCAAAGCTGTCTCACTTTCAGTTAAGACTACAAAATGACATCAAAATTTAGAATCAATGTCTCCATGACGGGACAGTTAACTTTGTGAGCTGGAATGTTAAAGGCCTGAATCACGAATTAAAGAGAAAGAAAGTATTCTCTCACCTAACAGGTCTAAACACTAAAATAGTAATTTTACAGGAGACCCACTTATTAAGCAAGAAAACGTTCCTGCTGCAAAAAGGAATAACACTGCAAAGACAATTACATTTTGTAACTGACCACAACTTATCAGACCCCAGGAGATTTATAAACCCAAACTCAAGAGCAAATTCCTTCTACTCACCAGTGCATCATAGCTACTCAAGAATATTACAAGAATAATACCAGAGCATAGAGAGAAGTGTGCACATTGCAACAGCTATACATGTCATAAATGTAGGAAGGACGGTCCTTGCGTGTGTGTGAACTGTTAACATTTGAATTTGATGATGCATATAGTGCTGAACTTACTTCTCTGTACTATTCTTTCCTCTGCATGTCCTGGAGTACAAAAGAAACAGCAACATGAGGGGACTGGCAAGATTGGGGAAAAAAAAAACACGCGAAACACGTGTTCACTGATTACAAGCGCAAGATGTTATGCGAATGAATATGAATAATATGAATAATGTTGCATCCGTGCCACAATGTTTTCCAAAATGTACTATACAGATCATCCATCCATCCATTTTCCAACCTGCTGAATCCGAACACAGGGTCACAGGGGCCTGCCGGAGCCAATCCCAGCCAACATAGGGCACAAGGCAGGAACCAATCCCGGGCAGGGTGCCAACCCACCGCAGGACACACACAAACACATACATACACAAAGCACACACTGGGGCCAATTTAGAATCGCCAATGCACCTAACCTGCATGTCTTTGGACTGTGGGAGGAAACCAGAGCTCCCGCAGGAAACCCATGCAGACACGGGGAGAGCATGCAAACTCCACGCAGGGAGGACCTGGGAAACGAACCCGGGTCTCCTAACTGCGAGGCGGCAGCGCTACCCACTACGCCACCGTGCCGCCCCCTATACAGGTCATAAAATGAATAATTCCAAATATCATATATACCTATGTCTCTGGTTTTTTTTTGACATCAAAGACCATAAGGTGCATACTAATTCAGCATGAGCAGGAACACTCAATAAAACTGAATTAAAAAAAATCAAGTGACGGTGAGATATGAAGAAGGCAGATTCACCAGTGTTTGTGTGTCAGCTTTTATTCCTCCAGATCAGAGAATGTCCAGTTCCATTGCCTCAAAACACCACTCACATCTACAGTTACTCCCAGTTTCAAATTAAAACTAACAGTGTCAGATCCCTAGGGCAGTAGTATGTATCGTGATCGTGGCTGAGAGAATAGAAGTGAAAAAAAAAGTCCTATAAATATACGCCGTCTGTTACAGACGCAAACCAAATGTATGTGTGTACTGTATAATATTAACAATAAGAGCAGCTCACTACTGAAAACGGCAAATATAGGAGGCAGTTGGGATCGAACCGGGGACTCTTGATTACAAGTCAGCAAATCTTACCGTTACGCCACAGAAGCTGTTGTATTGTCCTTGAACCTTTTGTGAAAGTGTTTATTTGATCTTTGGACTTCAGGCTTCAAACATTATATAGTTTATGCCAACATTTTGTCATTTACTACTAAAATATGAAAAAAGTTTCTGTTTTAACAATGTGTTTACACAGATTATTGTAGAAACGGAACACATATGAAACGCATGTGCTCCAAATAACGAACTATTATTGCCACTCTAAAACTCCAGCACTTCACTCCCAGATAATCAATCAAGGCATGAGCTGGGTGAACTTTGTGCATGTTCTGCAGCGGTGGGGGATGGGATACCAGGCTGCTTGCTGCTTGTCTTTATTGGCAAATTTACAGGACAAAAGATGCTGACGGAGAGGTGCGAATAGATTTAAGGTGGGTCAGATCTACGAGTTTTTACGAGTAGGCTCTAGTAATTCTAGTGTTAATAACATTTTAAATTAAGCTCTTAAAGCACTGAGGAAGTAGATTCTCTCCCCATTTCTTTTTCTTCTCCATCTATCTTTATTCATTTAATAATTCACTACTTATTTACTTACTTATTTTTACTAGCTTTAAGTTTTACTCTGTTGGCCATGCTCTCTTTCTCGGGGTGGGGGTTGATTTGTTTTTAATCCTGTTTTTGTAAAAATTGATCAATTTGTATGGAATGTTGTGTGATTACAATAAAATCAATAAAATTTAAAAAAAAATACCAAGACGTCAACATGGATACAGTAGGAAAACTATGTGTAGTGTCCACGACTGTACTGATGAAAATTTAGTACACATCCTTTCTGTGATATGTTTTGAAACAGTCATCAACGCACAATCTGAAGCTGCTATTATGACAATGGAAGACTGTTTCTTTGCACAATTTTCTTGTAATATTTTTCTGTTGCATATGTATGAGAGCGTGTCCTTCTTGTCCCCCCACTTGATTGTAATAATTTTACCTTTTTGCCATGCTGAAGCTTAACACGACCGAGTTTATCAGGCATATTATGGGAGTTCAGTCATATGGTGTCATATGCATCAGATTCACTATTTTTATTAATGTCTGATGACCAATGAAAATTATCATCACTATCACTTGATTGAATTAATGTTTTAGTTTCAGTTTGTTCTAAAAATGGCTTTATATTTTTCCACTTAAATGCCACTGTGTGTTTTTATTTAAGGCTCTGACCCTCCAATGAATATTGACGAGAGTGGAGAAACACATATAAATATAAATTACTAGCTAACCCGCGACGTACCATACGCCGCATAATCAGGCCGCTTTTTTAATGATTTTTAAGCACAGGGAAAAAATTAACATTTTAAAAATCCGTAATTTAATAAACCACCAAGAAAAGTAACATTGTAACAATGCACGGTACGAACCAACATACAATTGTCCGTGACTGAAAACTGGAGGACCGCCGTCGCGCCTTCTCCTCCCAAAGTGAGGACTCCCATTCCGCCCCCTCCGTCATGCTAGTCTGCTGATTTCTCGTTCAGTATGCACTGCCTGCTCATGTGCCCACCCCCAACTCGTCACCTGAGTCGTTTTCGTCTTTGCACAGTCCACATGCACATGTACTTAAGTATTCACAGCCTTTGCCATGAAGCTCGAAATTGAGCTCAGGTGCATCCTGTTTCCCCTGATCATCCTTGAGATGTTTCTGCAGCTTAATTGGAGTCCACCTGTGGTAAATTCAGTTGACTGGACATGATTTGGAAAGGCACACACCTGTCTATATAAGGTCCCACAGTTGACAGTTCATGTCAGAGCACAAACAAAGCATGAAGTCAAAAGGATTATCTGTAGACTTCTGAGACAGGATTGTCTAAAGGCACGAATCTGGGGAAGGTTACAGAAAAATTTCTGCTACTTTGAAGGTCCCAATGAGCACAGTGGCCTCCATCATCCATAAGTGGAAAAGGTTCGAAACCACCAGGACTGTTCCTAGAGCTGGCCGGCCATCTAAACTGAGCGATCGGGGGAGAAGGGCCTTAGTCAGGGAGGTGACCAAGAACCCGATGGCCACTCTGTCAGAGCTCCAGAGGTCCTCTGTGGAGAGAGGAGAACCTTCCAGAAGGACAACCATCTCTGCAGCAATCCACCAATCAGGCCTGTATGGTAGAGTGGCCAGACGGAAGCCACTCCTTAGTAAAAGGCACATGGCAGCCCGCCTGGACTTTGCCAAAAGGCACTTGAAGGACTCTCAGACCATGAGAAAGAAAATTCTCTGGTCTGATGAGACAAAGATTGAACTCTTTGGTGTGAATGCCAGGCGTCACGTTTGGAGGAAACCTGGCACCATCCCTACAGTGAAGCACGGTGGTGGCAGCATCATGCTGTGGGGATGTTTTTCAGTGGCAGGGACTGGGAGACTAGTCAGGATAAAGGGAAAGATGACAGCAGCAATGTACAGAGACATCCTGGATGAAAACCTGCTCCAGAGCACTCTTGACCTCAGACTGGGGCGATGGTTCATCTTTCAGCAGGACAACAACCCTAAGCACACAGCCAAGATATCAAAGGAGTGGCTTCAGGACAACTCTGTGAATGTCCTTGAGTGGCCCAGCCAGAGCTCAGACTTGAATCCGATTGAACATCTCTGGAGAGATCTTAAAATTGCTGTGCACCGACGCTTCCCATCCAACCTGATGGAGTTTGAGAGGTGCTGCAAAGAGGAATGGGCGAAACTGGTCAAGGACAGGTGTGCCAAGCTTGTGGCATCATATTCAACAAGACTTGAGGCTGTAATTGCTGCCAAAGGTGCATCGACAAAGTATTGAGCAAAGGCTGTGAATACTTATGTACATGTGATTTCTCAGTTTTTTTATTTTTAATAAATTTGCAAAAACCTCAAGTAAAGTTCTTTCATGTTGTCATTATGGGGTGTTGTGTGTAGAATTCTGAGGAAAAAAATGAATTTAATCCATTTTGGAATAAGGCTGTAACAAAACAAAATGTGGAAAAAGTAATGCGCTGTGAATAATTTCTGGATGCACTGTAGTGCGGTAGGTAGGCCAATATTATGTTCTTGGACGTGAATGGCGGTATCTTCTTGAAAAGCTGCAGAAAACTGAATGCGATGCTTGTGCATGAATGATTTAGTGCTGTGTTGACACTGAAGGGAATTGGAATGAGTTGTTTCGAAGCATTGCTGGCAATGTTCACATTGCATAATTCGTTCAGTGGAGTGTGTTTTTAAATGCATGTTGAGATATCTCTGCACTCGGAACGTTTTTGACCAAATCGTGCATTGAAAGATCTGTTTGGAATGCGTTTGTTCAGTGGAGTGTGTGTTTAAATATGCTTTGAGTGATTTCTGGCGCGTGAAGGTTTTGGAGCAGTGTTGACACTGAAAAGAATTCATCAGGGAATGTGTTTTGAGATGGTTAGTAAGGTATCTGCGTGCATGAAAGTGTTTGTCGCAAAGTTTGCATACAAATGTTTGTGTTGAATGTATCTGCATATGGTTGTGGAGATCCATCTCACATGTGAAGTCCTCGTTACAAAATGTGCAATTGAAGGTGAGAGTGGAATGAGTTCGTAAGTGTTTCTTGAGAGCGCGAGTTGTTTTGAAGCATTGTTGGCAATGTTCACATTGCATCATTCAGTTAGTGTTGTGTTTTTTTAAATGTGCGTTCAGATATCTCTGCACTCAGAAGCTTTTGGAACAAAAGGTGCATTGAAAGTCTTGTGTGGAATGCGTGTGTTCAGGGGAGTGTGTCTTTAAATGTTTTTCAGGAAGAGGAGAGCGGGCAGGTGACGTCACATTAGTGTGGCGAGCAAGTGGGTGTGCACCCTGTGTGCACATACCGACAGCGTCAAAAGATGTCACCAGAAGGTTATCACGTGTGTATTTGAGAGGCATGAGAACCTCGTAATGCCCATGATCCAAAGGACCGCTAAAGAGCCGGGATATGGAGAGACATTGAGCCAGATTGTAAACTCGAGGAGAGGCATGAGGACGTTCTTGGAAGTAAATGGTGATAGAAGCTGGAAGGATTTGGGACATTGCCACAATTTCTGCCTCACCACCATAGACTCCGGATGTATTCATGTAGTCAGCATATTGTTGAGCAGACTGTATAACAATGCCTCTGTGACTAACAACAACGGACAACACGTCGCCGAAGTTATCCCAATGTTGGCAAACAAAGCCAACAGCCATGTTGCGAAGTTTGAGAGCAACAGTTTCGTCAATGACATTTTTCCAGAAAAACCCGACTGATAGAAACAAACAGTTACCTGATGCAGGACTTTCTATAGCATTGAAAGAAGTGTTGTTTCCATGAAATACATTTGAAGCGGTAGCCATGGAGGGCAAATGAACAGTCAACGTGGCTCACAGCTGGATTTGGACCGCAGCACAGACCAAAGCGAGTGAGTATGTGTTTGATGAGCTGTTCGAGTTGACGGGCAGTGCTCTGAGGTGCATTCCCTATCACGTGGGAGGAGGGGTAGAGTTTCTGGGCGGGGCTTCGTTGTTCCTTTCCCATGGTTTTCGATGGTGGATGCAGTCGGGTGTCGTAACCGAAAAGAATAATGAAAAGTCAACGTGGCTCAGAGGTGCATGTGGACTCCTAGCACAGACGAAAGCGACTTACAGGGTAGTCGGTGAGTTGTTGCGTCCGGGCACATGAGCAGGCAGTGTGAATGCCTAGAGAGCGAGGGTGGACGCGGGCCGGGGAATAAGGAGTGTTGGTGGGCAGGGAAACATTTTCCGTGTTCCTGCAGGACCATCTAAGAAGACACATGTTTGTTGCGGATGCAGTGAACGTGGGCCGGGGAATAAGGAGTGTTGGTGGGCGGGGAAACGTTTTTCCGTGTTCCTGCAGGACCATCTAAGAAGACGCATGTTTGTCGCGGATGCGAATTGCTGTATGTAGCGTGTAAAACAGTTTGCGATGGTGCACGCGGTCATGCGTCGTAACCGAAAAGTCAACGTGGCTCAGAGGTGCATGTGGACTGTAGCACAGACGAACATAAATGACGGTGTGTTTTCTGAGGCGTCGTGTCCGAGTTGGAGGGCGTGGCTCTGCGAGTTGTCGTCGTATCCAATGGTCTTAGAGTTGGTGGCCGTGGCTGTCTTGCGTGCTTTCCATGGGTGTCTACTTGTCTACTTGTCGGCGGCTTAGTGAATTATATATATAGATTTTTTTTGCAGCATGATGTTATTTTATTCACTAGATGGCAGACGAATACTGTACGGAGATCTGTTCAGGCTTAACAATGTACAAGCCAACAATACAGCTGTATGGAACTCAGGCTTAACCATATTTACTCAGAATTCTGAGCCCAAGAGACACTCGGTGTTAACAACAAGGAAGTTAAAAATATAAGAATAACATTACTTAAATTATATAAGATGTGTAAATATGGAATTTTATGGTAGGAAGGTACGAGGGCAATCCCAAAAGTAAGGTCTTCTGTTTTTTTAGAAATACAAACAACCATTTATTTTCTAAAATGTTTACATCATTTTAAAGGTTAAAGACTTATGTTTTTTTCTACATAATCGCCATTTCGACCGATGCATTTTTGTAGACGCTGTGGTAGCTTTAGAATGCCCATGTTATAACAGCTCGCCGCCATGTCCTTCAGGAAGCGTTGAACCTCATCTTTCACCTCTTTGTCGGAGCAGAATCGCCTTCCGGACAAATGTTCTTACAACTTAGAGAACATGTGGTAGTCACTGGGTGCCAAGTCCAGACTATAGGATGGGTGGGTGGGTGATAAAGTTCCAACCGCCGATCCTTACGCATGTTTTCCTCAACCTTCGCGACTGTCTCATCGGAAATTGACGGTCTCCTGTGCGAACTTCGCACTTGGCAGTAGCGTTCAACGGGAGCTCCATTTTCAAGGGCTGCCAAGCCAAGATTGAGCATCCCAGCGAAGCCGCACATGCTTGTTTGGGAGTGGAGGAAGCACCAATCACAACAATGTAGCCAACAGCTGTACAAACAGTTTCTCTACGTCCCCACCACGTTGGAGACCTTACTTTTGGGATTGCCCCCATACAAGTAGAATGTGACATGTCACTTGAGTCAATCTGATCCTTATTTATCACTGGTAGAAAAGGGTAGGAACTTGTTGATGCTGAGTATTTAAAACAACTTACTGATTGACTTGATGTTAAAGCCACTAAAATAAAAGAAAGCTTATAAAAATATAACTAAAAGTGAAGAAGTCAGAGACACTAATTGAAAGAACAGGTATGTGGGGCTGCACCATTTGTTGAAACAATATCTGGAATACAAATCAAATAAATTGATTATTTATATTTAACCAGTTTGGCTATTTTAGAATTAATGTACTTTACCCATCTTTCATGTGTGAAGTTAGCAGACCTAGAGCCAAAGAAAGTGTTGGAGAACCAGTAGGCCCCCATTTAATTGTAGGTGGGCTGGTGGATAAAGTGTCCAAAAGAAACTTGTGCTCTTGAGTGGTCCATCTCAAAGGGAGAGAGTCAATAGCCTGACTGTATTTTTTTAGTCCTGGGTGATTTTATGTAGCTGGTTTGTCTTCTGGCTGATGTTTCCCTAAACCGTGGATAGAAAGAAATGTTGTGTTAACACGTGAGACCCCTCTTGACCCGTGGTGGGATTGCTTACCTCAGCAGAGCTTTGAGGATGCCTGATTTATAAATATTTTATAACTTCCATTATACAAATTTAATTGAATTAACTGGACTATTTTTAGGATTATTAAAGGTGCATGTAACAGAGCTTGAATTTACTGAAACAACTGTCTATTATATAGTGCCTTTCATTATCTATCGTACACACACACACCCAAAAGGTGGACCACAAAAAAGTAGCCCAATTGTACTGTCTGTGTCACTGTTATATTAATTATTTTATTAATTAAAAAATGTTATATTACACTCAAAAAAAATATTTTCTCATTGTTATTAGTGAATGTTATTAAAGAATGAATGCTTATGCTAAAAATAGTCTTGATTGGCAGTGATGCAAAGTTGTGCGGATCGTAACACGATCATGAGGAAAGATCTCAACCTGCCTGCTGTGATAAACACCTTCCTGACTTATCAGGACTTCTTTCTATATGATCCTCAATATTGAAGACAACTTCTGAGATATGGACAGAAAAGGTTTCTTGATTTCAGTGCAGTATGGCACTTTTTCACCAGTTCCTGAATTGTGTGTTTCTCAGGAGCACTCACAATGGAATACTGTTCCAAGAAGCTCTCACATGTCAACTTGAAAGAGACTGTATGAACATATAGATCTGCAAGTGAAGTATGTTGTTCCAATAAATATGAAATGCCTTCTCTTCAGCAAGCATTGCACCTCCAAAAAAATCACAGCTTACTCCACTTTTAAAGAAAAGAAAACTTTCTCTTTACTTAAATGCTAAATAAAACAACAATAGATACCCAAACTTTGCATCATACAATTACATACAACACAGAATACAATCCAGGCTTAATAAACTACATACAGAAATATGTAACGTCCTCCCAACACTACTGGTGAGCTCACCCTTATTAACTTTATTTATTATTTAATTATTTACTACACTGGGGGGCCTCAAACATAGCTCGGGTGCGTAGTGGCAAACAAATAAAAGAGAACTGGCCCCTTCACTCAAGGTTTTACCTCAAGCCAAATAACAAGCAAAAACAAAAAAAAAAACAACAGACCTTGGTTGATTGTACTCCGCTTTCTCCTTGTGTACCTTCTCATCTCACTCTGTCCCGAACACCAATTCGCCAGCGGTTTGCCAAAGATGAAATTGTGTCAGACCGTCTTTCTCTTCTTCTGGTCTCCAAACACTCCCTCCACTCTGCTGGTATTTTCTCCCTTTCACTGCGTATGCACCCTATCTCTGATGGTGCACTTTTAATGTGCTCAGTGCTTGCTTTTGTCCCCCCAATACATCTATCGACTTTGTTTTTTTTCCTCTTTGCGAGTCAGCGTTTAGCTAGCCTTTGCTTTTCCACTACACTTTCATCCATCCATCCATCCATCCATCCATCCATCCATCCATCCATCCATCCATCCATCCATCCATTATCCATTATCCAACCCACTGAATCCGAACACAGTGTCACGGGGGTCTGCCTGAGCCAATCTCAGCCAACACAGGGCGCAAGGCAGGAACAAATCCCCGGCAGGGCGCCAGCCCACCACAGTCCACTACTCTTTGCCATTGTAATATATTGTATCTTTCACGTTCTCTTTACCATTATGCCCTTGTTTTTTCTGTCTAGTTAATTTAGTGTTTTGCTAAAGATTTCTATTTTTCCATCTTCTCTTTTATGTTTTAGCATTCTGTTAAAGTTTTGTTTTCTTTCTATCCCCCTTTTTTTATCTCCTTTGGTGTTTTGCTGAAGCTTCTTTTTTTATCGCCTCTGTTCTCCCTCTTCTTTCTCCAGTCCCATTTCTACTAGTATCTTACAGGACTGTCGATGGGCCAATCAGAGGGCACTAACATATCAAGCATAGCTTTACACACCCTTTGCTGTTTGTATCCCATTTCATTCAATTAACTCTATTAACACAGTGCCCTCATTTAGAATATTTTTCTTTATAAAACCTAAGCCAGGTTACACCCTGTTTTCAAAAATATACTTGGAACTTGCTGGAGTAAAACCAAAATTTCTATTTTTACAACAACTTTGTGGTCTGTGTCTCAATCTCTCAAACTCTGTTTCCATTTGAGTACAACTCAAGATACCCAGAGCTGAGTCTGTGCAAGCATGCCATTGGACCTGGCCATCGTGTTAAACCAAAAATGACAAATGTTGGCAAAATGCTGATTTAGTTACCACAACCTGGCAATTGAAACTGACCATTCCAGGAAAGAATAGAATAGCCAGAGACAAGGAGCTACATGTTTTCAGTGTGCAGGGAAAGGAGGATACATAGATTTATTTAATTTTATTCTACTCCAAGGTGTGAACTAATCAGAGACAGTTAACTCTCAGAATATATACATTTTTACAGGGATTCATTACATTAAGTAACAGAGTAAATGGCAATGTAAGGAAGAAAATAACTAAGTCACCTATCCAGCATTCCATTCTTGAGGTACCTGTTATACAGTATAATTATTATTGCTTACTTTGCATTTGCCATTACTCAAGATAAGTTACAAGGATCATGATACATTTTAATTGTTCAGATTTATTTTTTATTTCGACCACAGGCAGGCTAAGCGAGTCAGATATGGGAGTTAATCCTTGGGGTTAAAGTTTAGTGTAAAAGTCAATAAGCCACACTGCCTAACGAGGGACCCTGGAAACTAAGGAAGGAAAAGTGTCCTCTGTTCATTAGGAGTATCATTGTTACTTAGAGTCGCCTAGTCACTTTTTTTTATTATATTTTGATTATTTACTGTTAATGTTTATTTATCCCTAAATGTTATGTCTTCAATATGGATTGGAATTACAAAATATTTTGTTATGCTTTTTTTATCATTTTTAATATTGTATTCTTTAGTCTTTTCATAGTTAGCTGTCTGTAAGTTCAGCTTCAAATTAGAGATATTTATGCTTCTGCAAGGAGAACATAAATGACACAGTCTCAGAGTTAATTGGGTTCTTTTCAAAGTAAGACTCAGAAGACCTGTGACTGAATAAGAAGAGGATAAAACAAATCAATGAAGTGTCACTGTGGCAGATTACGAGTTTTCTTATTGCTAAAACCTATATATATCTGAATTAGCCATCTCAATGAATTAATTTATAGTTGCACAGGGAAAATACCATCCAACCTTTCTGAATTGAAGTTATCCTGAAAAATGGACCAGTAGATACATACAAAGCATCCTGGAAGGTATAGGAGGTGTGCTATAATAAAATTAATGAATGATAATGAAGATGCTTGTGTGCATTAACATGAACAGATTTGATTGCTGAGATGTGCACACACTGATTGCACAATGGTAAATTAAAGTTGCCTTTGCAAAAATCAGTCATTTAAATTTTCAGCTTTCCATTTCCCAGAAACAAACTGGCCTGGATTTGGATTAGTCAGGAATGTTAAATTGCTTATCTAAATATGTATCACACTATGAGAGTAATATTTTAAATTTCAATGCTGTTATCTATCCATCCATCTTGCTTACTCCAATTTTCTTTGTAATCGTAACAAACCATTTTTATATTGCAACTATTTATAGATACTGTAACTAGGGAAGATAACAGGAACAGATTCATAGTACATTTATATACATTAATGTCAAACTTGGAACACAGATACATACCTTATTTAAACTAATGTAATACTCTTGCTACTAATAATTTAGAGGACAGGATTAACCTAGCACCCTAGAAATTAATTCTACCTTCCATATCTCTCATCTTACCCCTGAATAGCATAGCCCTAATTACAAAATTACTTGCCTGCTCCCACCTGTTCAGATTCATGGTTCAGAGGAATTAGATATTCAGTAAGTTGTGGATTTGTGTCTTTTTAACAACTTTGCACCCAGAATATTGGCCTATATCACCTTCTTGAGTAGCCAAGTTATTTGACCTTATTATGGCTTTCTAGGAAGGGATTCCAGATGAGATTTTTCATTTAACCCCCTTTTCACATGACTCTCAGAAGTAGAAAAGGAAATTATTGAATTACTGCTTTTATTTGGTAATATTTCTTCTTGGCAATAAACAACCATGAGTATTGTGCACTAACAACAATGTCTGCAACATCATGCTTCTATCCATGGGCTTTGTCTCCTCCAAGACAATTAAGTTTACATGTATTCTTCTGTTTTTCAAATATCAAGCCTCAACAATGATTCCTTTTCCACTGGCATACCTTCTGCAGTCTTAAACCTACCATATTAAGTATAGACCTTCAATCAACAGTATGCTTTATTAACATTTACTAAACTAAAACAGTAGGAAGTCTTTAACTCTTTAAGTTCTGAGTTTTTACATATCAGGCAACAATCATCTACAGTAGCTCTCACCAAGTGTACCTTAGTAATTATTTATTCAGCAAAAAAAAATAATACTACAGAAGCCATGTTTGAAGAAAAAGTAAAAACAGCCCACTTGTCAGTCGATAATACATCCACCTTTGCATTTATCATCACTCTGATTTTCCCTTGGAAATGAACACTCTCAGTACCCATACACTGATTTCCAGAGTTCGCCTTCAATTACTTCTTAGCTGACAATGGACAACAAGGAGGAAGAAAGAGGATCAAGTGGTGTTTGTGTAAATTGTACTGATGAAAGCCTGTACAGTCATGCTTCTTCTTACAGCTCCATTTGAGACTGGCATTTGTCCATATGTCAAATTGACCATATGTCGGTGATAAAATGTGCAGGTCATTGCAACGGAGGCTCTGTGGATCACAAGTGCGCATACTTTAACTGCCAGTACAGAGTAGCACAAAGCAATCTTGGAGGCCGCATGCTGGGTCCATGTAAGGTAGTGTTTCACAAACAGTGGATCATGTCGTGGGTGGATTGCAGGTTGCTGTTATTGGTTTGTCAGTGAGTGGTAGTGGGTTGCCTAACCTAGTGTTTAACAACTGCTGGGTTGTGATCTGGGTTGCCGCTGGTGGGTCATGGGTTATGTTGGGTTGCCTAAACAATCAGCAGCACTGCCCGAAGTTTCCCCTTTTCTAAGTCAGCTCATTTCACCATGGGGGCAATTTGTAACTGCTGTTAGTGGTCCATCAATTAATTTAGAAAGGCAGAACTGGGGTGCAGAACCATAAAGGTTGAGAAACACTGGTGTAAGGCGGTGTGTTTCGAATACATAAAAATTAGTCACATGGAGCAGCACTGATCAAAACAAACCTTAAAGGGCCTTAAATGAACATTTGCAAAATCCGTAACGCCGCTTTCAGTAAGTACAATGCACACGCGTTTAATTTGTCAGCCACTTTTTGCCAGCCGTCTTTTCTGGTTTGGGCTGCTTTTGCAGTGTTACCGCTTGTGCATATTAAATTTTGAAATCCTTCGAGTAACTAATTAACTAACTAACACCCACCCACCCAGCTTGTGAGAAAAAAATGTGCCCGTTCTTTCATCATTTTGTTGCAGCTTATCAAAGACTTGCTTATCATGTTTTCTAGACTCAATATACAGTGGAACCTCGGTTCACGACCATAATTCGTTCCAAACCTCTGGTAGTAAACTGATTTGGTCGTGAACCGAAGCAATTTCCCCCTTAGGATTGTATGTAAATACAATTAATCCATTCCAACTGTATGTAAATATATTTTTTAAAGATTTTTAAGCACAAATATAGTTAATTATTACACCATAGAATGCACAGTGTAATAGTGATCTCTCTCTCTCAGCAGCAGGCGAGCCTCCCCAGCCCCCCCCACTCTCTCTCTCTCAGCAGCACGCGAGCCTCCCCAGCCCCCCCCCACACTCTCCCCCTCTCTCTGTCAGCAGCACGCGACCCTCCCCAGGCCCCCCCCCCTCTCTCTCTGTCTCTCAGCAGCACGCGAGCCCCCTCCCCTTCTGTCTCTCAGAAGCACGTGAGCCCTCTCTCTCTCTGTAACATTGCAGCAGTTGTATAAACACTTTTTTTTAAAATGAGTTTTAAGCACAGGGGGAAAAAAAGGAACATTTCAACAAATCCAAACTTTATTTTAAAGCCAACCAAGATAGTAACATTGCAGGAGTTCACCATTTTTAATCAGGCAACTGACAGTAGTGGAGTCAGGCACAGAGAAGGTCAGCTGCTGAGAAAGCGTCTCGACTGTTGCAGGGCGGTGAAGCAGGTGAGACGCTAATGAAAAAGAGGCACAGGGCTTATTGGTTTTTAAAGACTGCTTCCTTCATTGTGTTTTAACCTCAGTTTTAAAGGATTGCGCGGCTCTCTCTGTCGCGCTGCCAGTGTGTGTCCCTCTGTCTCCCTGTTGCGCTGCCTGTGTGTGCGTGGCTCTCTCTCTCGGGCTGCCTGTGTGTGCCTCTGTCTCTCTCTGGCGCTGCCTCTGTGTGAACCAAGGTTCCACTGAGGTTGACTAATGAAAAGTCAACGTGGCTCAGAGGTCCATGTGCACTGTTGCACAGACGAACATAAATGATGCCGTTTTTTCTGAGGCGTCGCGTCCGAGGTGGTGGGCGTGGCTCTGCGAGTTGTCGTCGTATCCAATGGTCATAGAGTTGGTGGGCATGGCTCCTTCCTACTTGTCGGCGGCTTAGTGAATCCACGCCCCTTCCTGCGTGCTTTCATGGGTGTCTTGTTTTGGTGTGCGTGCTTTCATGGGTGTCTTGTTTTGGTGTGCGTGCTTTCATGGGTGTCTTCCCCTTCTGGCGTCGACTTTGTGAATTATATATATAGATACTGGTGTTGAATTTGTAGATTCCCACATTAAATATAGTGCTACAAAGCATGAGCTGTTCCCAGAAAAATACTTGTCCACTCCAGATAATAATTAGAAAGGGTGTTCTATTGAAAAAAATCTAAAATATACAAAGAAGGGTGAAAAACGGTGTCCCTATGAGCCTTCTTTTACACCTCCAAGTATTTCATTACCAATACACTCCTTCTTACCTCACAGTCTTGCTGTTCTTCACAACACTGGCCTCCTCTTCCTTCTTGTCAGGGAAGGAATTTCCTCTGCTTTTCTCCCAATTATAAGTTTGCCTAAGGAGGCAGAGACCCTAAAAGGCCAACCGCAAATCAAGTTAATGCCACAGCTCACTTGCATTTGGGACCAAACCACAGATCATCAATGTCCAGTTCTCCCATTCTCAGGCTACACAGTGATGCCCTTTTCAATACTTTTCACACAGAAGTTTGAATGCTACATCCTGTTAAACATCATATACATTAATATGGGCCACCCTATATATATATTGTGAAAATAAATCACCTTGACACAAGAAAAGGTTTGGGGCAGCCACCCGTATACTTGAATAAGAACGCAAAATTCAAAAATTGGCACATATTGAGATCAAAACAGAAACTGAGAACTGAAGGAGGTTGTTTGGTTTTTAGGTTGGTGGAAGTGATGTCTTTGGGACTGGAACCAGAAGTGATGTCATCAGACCCAGGCAGAATTTCCCTTGTTTGGTCTGCAATGATAGCAGAGAAAGGGTTACTTCAGCCCGCCACTCCCTGGCCTGGCATGGAATTACCTTGTTTTGGTCCTTTTAGCTGACTCCTAACTCATGTGTGTGACAATATATATATATATATATATATATATATATATATATATATATATATATATATATATATATAGTCAAGCTTGGGGCACAAAGTTGCACAGGAGAGTTCAAGGAGTAGAAAGTTTATTGCTGTCCTGCCAGTTACAAACACAAGTCTCTTACAGAAGTAAACCGGCCTCACAGGGAATAGCTGTCAAATGTGACGCACTGGCCCTGACTCCTGCTCAAAAGAACACAAAATCTTCTTCATCAAGGGGATTCAGCAGGCTGGCAACAATGGCCGGAGCGGAAGAAGTCCAGCGTAAAAGAGACAGGAGAATGAGAGACCACAGGATGGCCGCGGCTCGATCTTTTAACACTAGAATTACCAGAGCCTACGAAAAAACACATAGATCCGTCCCACCTTAAATCGCTTCTTAAATCCGTTCGCACCTCACCGCCAGCGTCTTTTGTCCTCTAAATGTGCAGATAAAGAGAAGCTGCAAGCAGCCGGCTATTCCATCCCCCCACCGACTTAGAACGTGCACGAACTTCTCCCAGCTTATGCCTTGATTGATTATCTGGGAGTGAAGTGGAGTTTTAGAGTGGAAATAATGGATCGTTATTTGGAACACACACATTTCATGTGTGTTCCGTTTCTACAGTAATCTGTGTAAACACATTGTTAAAACAGAAACGTTTTTCATATTCTAGTAGTAAATGACAAAATGTAGGCATAAACTATATAATGTATATAGACATGAAGTGTATAATGTATGAGTCCAAATATCAAAGAAACACTTTCACAAAAGGTACAACTAAAACAGAACAAGTGAGCTTTTATTCAAAAATGTAACTGCAGAAAAAAAAGCCGCCTTAGTGTGCAACATTGACACGCATTTACTACAACTGCCGCTGTGGTGCAACAGTATCAGTTGCTGACTGGGAATCAATAGGTCACGAGTTTGATCCTGCAAGACTCCCTTTTGAGAAGTGAAGTGCTCTTATTCTTACCATTTTAGAATAAAAACATACATTTAATTTCAGTCTGTAACAGCTGGTGTAATTTATGATACTTGTAAAGGTTAGCTTTGGTTTTTTTTTTAATTTACTTTTCATTCTCTCAGTCACATTCAGGATCCTTCCCCCACCCTTCCCCCCCCCCGGTTTGAAACTGCTGTTTTCACATAAAGACGCGCTATAGCTCTGCAGTGTATCACGATACATACTATCACCCCCCACCACCCAGGGATCTGACTCACAAACACTGGCAAATCTGCCTTCTTCATATCTCACCATCACTTGATTTTCTTTTTATTCAGTTTTATTTAGTGTACCTACTCACGCTGAATTAGTATGCACCTTATGGTCCATGATGTCAAAAAAAAAAAAACAGAGACATAGGTGTGTATGATATTTGGAATTATTCGTTTTATGACCTGTATAGTACATTTCGGAAAAGTTTGTGGCACGGATGCAACATTATTCATATTATTCATATTCATTCGCATAATATCTTGCGATTTGTAATCAGTGACTGTGTGTTTTTTTTCCCCGATATTGCCAGTCCCCACGTGTTGCTGTATGCTGTTTCTTTTGTACTCCAGGACATGCAGAGGAAAGCATAGTAAAGAGCAGTAACTTCAGCACTATATGCAATCATCAGAAACTCCCCATCTGACACTGCTGTTTTCACATAAAGACGCGCTATAGCTCTGCAGTGTACTTGTGACTGCATTCTCGTACCAATGCTTGTGAACTGAAGTGTCTGCGTGTACTTTTCATGGCATTACACGTTTATTTTTTGTATACAAATGGTGCCATCTTTTGCCTTTATGCCTGGTGCAATTCTTATGGTGGACTGGACGTTTCTTGTGGGGAGGACTTCTGTTCTCTTTCTCTGATATAGAATCCTCATCTGGGCTCTCCTCTGTGTCTGTCTCGTTGTTTTCCTCGATATCAAAAATAAGTTCCTCGCCACCGTCTGAGTCGCAATCATCCATTTCTTGCAGCAGAGCCAAAGCCTCCGAAGGGGACAACCTCCTCTTTCGTGACAGAGCTGTGGCCATTGTGGTGTCTGTTTGCTCAAAATAATAATCAAGCACAACTGATTCACCTATGTTTGTGTGTCAGGTTTTATCTCACCACATCAGAGAATTCCACATCTGAGAATTCCCTGTAATTTGCAGCTCTATTCATTATCTCAAAACACCACTCACATTCACAGTAATTCCCAGTTCAGTCACTCCCAGATAATCAAACAAGGCATGAACTGGGAAAACTTAGTGAACGTTCTGTGACGGTGGGGGATGGAATAGCCGGCTGCTTGCTGCTCGTCTTATCGGCATATTTAGAAGACAAAAGACGCTGACGGAGAGGTGAGAACGGTTTTAAGGTCGGCCAGATCTACGAGTTTTTTTGTAGACTCTGGTAATTCTAGTGTTAAATGTTCGTAGCCTCATGCGAGGAGTAAGTCATGCAGCAAGCCAGCAAGCTGGCAGATGATCCCGCAAAGAAGTATTGAAAGAGTGTGTTTTGTTTCCACTGAGAAACTGTTAAAGAGGGGATTTCTGAAGGGCTGGCATGTCCAGCAAGGCTGAGTCTCAGTAATTTAGCAAAACCAGCGTTATTTAACTTGAAACAGGAACAGCAGGGTTATTTATTGCAGCGGGAGCTACCACTCTCCGATACATAGACACAGCAAACCGGCAGAGTCGTGGCCAGGTCAGTAGCCAAGTTATACTGTTTCCTGCATTTATAATGATCCTTGCATCACCCATCGGCCACAGGAGTGTATAGCTCAACCTCGATCGGCTCATAGTTGTTTCTGCGGTGCGCTGCTGCTGTGTGGCAAACCTGTGGTTACCTCGACAAAGGAGAAGTAGTCATCCACAGATGTGGCAGGCACGCTTTGGTGTGCTGTCTGGTTGGAGGGGGACCTAAAAGAGTTCAGAAACCTCACTATATATAAAACCATCACTGTAACTAATCTGTTAGCATGGGTACAAGACAAATGTTTCTTCAATATTGCAGCACCTAACTATATGCATTTGTTACTAACTTTAAGTAAATATATGTTAGGAGGAGGCGGCACGGTGGCGCAGTGGGTAGTGCTGCTGCCTCGCAGTTGGGAGACCTTGGGACCTGGGTTCGCTTCCCGGGTCCTCCCTGCATGGAGTTTGCATGTTCTCCCCGTGTCTGCGTGGGTTTCCTCCCACAGTCCAAAGACATGCAGGTTAGGTGGATTGGCGATTCTAAATTGGCCCTAGTGTGTGCTTGGTGTGTGGGTGTGTTTGTGTGTGTCCTGCGGTGGGTTGGCACCCTGCCCAGGATTGGTTCCCTGCCTTGTGCCCTGTGTTGGCTGGGATTGGCTCCAACAGACCCCCGTGACCCTGTGTTTGGATTCAGCGGGTTGGATAATGGATGGATGGATGGATGTTAGGAGGAGACATGCTTGTTTTTAAAATCATAAAAGGAATTAGTACAGTGAATCAAGGCTTTTACTTTAAAATGTTTTCAACATGAAAACAGTTGGAAACTGTTAAAGGTAAATTTCATACAAATGTTAATAAAGGTTTTTTTCACACAGAGGTGCAAGGAATAAATTACCAGTGTTCTGCTAGAGAGTACAATGTTACAGGAGCTTTACAACTTCATTTCATGTTATTTTGGTAAAATTAGGTTCAAAGGATTGTTGAGCAGTATGGGCTGAATTCTCTGTTGTTGTCAAATTTTTTCTAATGTTCCAATGTTCCAACCATATTAAGGCACAGCTTGAAGCTAACAAAGACATGCAAACAGATGGTGTCATCCAGTGCAAGTCAGCTTTAAGCTTTGTATATTCAATTGTCTAAGACACAGGGAGTCAGTTATGGCAGAGCAGGATGGCTGTTATATGCTTGATATTAAGGGTCTAAGCAAGGACTCCTGCAGCAAAGTGTAGTCCTTCAACTAGAGTGTTTAGAAAGGGCACCTGCCAGTAGGAAGTTTCAGTAGTCAATGCCTAATAAATGTCATATAAGCATGGATAATTTTCCCAGCTTTAGAAAATGAGAGGAATGAGTGAAAACGGGATATGCTACAAAGGTGGAAGAAAGAAAGTTTCTTAATGTGGGTAGATTGAGAAAGGGAGGAACCAAAATGACACCAAGATTCCTTGCAGAAGAAGACGTGATTTGACTTTTCAAGAGTGATTGAAAAGGAGCTTATTTTCTTAAGCTGAGCTTTAGTGTCAATTAGCATGAGTTTGACTTTGTTGCAGTTTAATTTTAAAGAGGTATATTTCCATGTTTTAATTTCACTAAGCCAAGCTGTGAGCTGAGAAACACAGAAACAGATCTGAGCATCATCAATAAAAAAATGGATAACCCATTCCAAAGCTACACATAATATGGCTGTAGGAAGCATGTAGAAATAGAATAGTAGAGGGCCAAAGACTGAGCCTTAAAGAACTCCTTATGTGACTGTTACTGAGCTGGACCTGCTGCGGGATAAAGTTATTACAGAAGTTGGACAGGTTGATGATGGATACATAATACAATAGGTTTAAAAATTACGGTTGTATACTAGGAAATGTCTAAAGAAGGAATAAAACTGCCATTTAACACAACATTTAATACAAATGTTTTCAACTTTGTGAAAACAAGCTGAGATTCTGGGATGAAGAAGAAAACCAGATTGCCTGGGCAAACAGCACAGCGACATGGAGGGATGTTTATATCTTCAAGGATACGGTAATCAATTTAGAGTCAGACTAAGCCTTCTGAGGTTATGTGAGGAAACAGTTCTACCTACAGTGCTATGCAGAACAAGTTAATTTGGAATAAGCTACAAAATGTACAAATGGCGTAATATTCAGGTGTGTTTGGGGACAGTTAACTGTTTTGAAAATAAAAGCCTTCTTAATTTTGGTTTATTTACTTCTTCAAAGACATAGATGTCACATTTTATGAATTCATATTTTTGGTAAAAAGGATCATATTCAAAAATAACAATGATAATAAAGTGTAAATATATTCTGGAATAAAACATATATGCCATATTCCAACTCAAGTGATGTAAAAATTACTTTTTGGCTGTGGTGGGTCTACATCTCAAATTTTTAAAAGAGGTACCTGATGGAGAGTAAACTCTATGTTGAATCTGTCTGCTCAGTTCTGCTGCTGTTTTACAAACTTGTACTAGGGATGTGTTTTGACATTTAGTGTGGCTATTAGTACAGAGGAAAACAGGAAGAAACACACGTTTAATAATCTCTCTCAAAGTAAAATGGAAAGAGTAAATTAATCAGTAATGGAGGTCACACAAAATATTTCTCTGACAGAAGACAGATGATTTCAAAAATTCACTAATGGTGTTTTTTGATCCTTCAAAAATTTGTACAGAGTGCTGAACTCAGGATATCTAAAAGAAAATGGAGCATATCTGGCATATTTCTCTGAAGATAAGTGCACCGAATTTCAACAAAATTGGTCCTCTAGGAACCTGGTTGTTGCATGCAAACAGGAAAAAAGTCATGATGATGATAGGTGAATTTTATATGGATGCAGCTAAAAAGCTCACCTGTTCAAAATAACTCCAGCTATCAGCAAAGTGTGACATATACCATAGTTCTTTTGATCAGGTCTGTCTGTTTTTGATATCAGATTTTACAGGTGCCAACTTACAACTATGAAGCTGACCTTTTATTATTCATGTTAACAGAGCTATAGATGAGGATGACTGTTTTCTCAAATATTTATTGTAAACTAGAAAATGTATTATTTATCTCATATTGTTTAAAAACTTGGCTATGGAAAAACATATAGTGCAGGTATGTCCTGTATATAAGTTTGTCATAGACCCTGCAATGGACTGGCACCCTGTCAAGGGCTGTTTCCTGCCTTGCTCCTAATGCTGCTAGGATAGGCTCTGATCTCCATGACCCAGAATAAGATTAAATGGTTTTGGGAATGTTATGTTGTCGTAGAATAAGGAATTCAATGAAGGTTTCTGCAGAGTGCACAGCATATTAACATCCTACTCAGAGAAGTCTTATTAAAAGATGGTGAATAACAGAGCTTGGAATCTGAGGTGAGATCTTGTTGGGTTTGGTTGACTAAGTCATATATTAATGTTTAACTTTGTAGCCCTCTTTGCAGGTGAGCTGCACTTTGACTTCAATTTTATGATAGTCACAAATTTTAATTTTATGAAAACCTCTTTAATTCTCATGACATCTTCAGATTAAATATGACCCATTGTTGTGTTAGAAATCAGTAAAAGAACCCTGAATTTCAAGAGTTCCAGATGAAACCTTGTAACTTTTCCTATATTTCAATGGATTAATTGTAATATGGTTGAAAATCATTTTCATTTCTCCCTAACCCTAAAACTTAGGTTCTTTGCGATGTTGGAGAACATTGTTCAAACTGTGGTATTACATTATATAGTGTTTCACATGGAATTGTCAGCCATAGTGTACCCACTAGACAGTTGGAGTTTCAACCAATAAGTTACACCCTTACCTAAAGTGCTGTATCACCCAGGACTACACTATATACAGATGACTGTCTTTGATGTTTTCTCTCACCTCTACTGACATGGAATTAATAATAAGCTCTTAACAAACAAACAAACATTATTTTGCTGCATTTCATCTTAACAATGATATTGTCATCATATGTAAATACGTGCTTTATAAAGTGGCTCAAGTTTACAGTGAGGTAATTGTACTGATAAGTACAAACAGTTCTCACAAGGAGCACTTGATGGACTGATTGAGTGCGTTTATAGTTCTTGGGATGAAACTGTTTTTGAACCGCGATGTCCCTACAGGAAAGGCTCTGAAGCATTTGTTGTATGAGAGCAGTTCAAATAGACAGCATGGCGGAGGCAGCATGTGCTTGATGCTGTATACTGATAATTATCTTTCCGATCAGCTACTGTAGAGCTGTGATTCCACACTCAGATACAGTGATATAAATACTCTGAGTGATGCAGTGAGAGTAATATGGAAAAAGATGATCCGCTGTGGCAACCCCTAACAGGAGCAGCTGAAAGAAGAAGAAGAAGGTGCAGTGAGAGTAACAACGCTAAAGCAGCTATGGTATTTGGAATAGTTTGGCTATTCTGTGGACCATTATATTGTTACAGGTTAATTTCAATCAGATGCCTTAAGCTAATAAATAATTTCTGGTTAATTTCAGTGTATATGATAAAGCCACGTCAGGGATGTGGATCTAAAAAAGAAAGAGAAACCACACTGGAACAAAAGCACTGCTTTGACGCTGGGTGCTGCCAGTTTGCAAAACCCAGTGGAGTATTTGTGTATGTCAAGCATTTAGCTGTTGTGAAAATGTGCGTGGCTTTACACCAAGTTTAGGTTTTATACATCACAATTTGAGCATGGAAACAGGAGTATGCAACATTTTTGTGCGTATGCACTGTTTATACATGAGACCCCGGGACACAATATTATTTCTTTTCATATTTTAGAAGATGTAGGAATCAGTCTTTTTATCTCTTTTTCTGCTTCTTTGGGACAACTAAAAATGTTGAAGTGGCCATCAACAATCACTTTCAGTTTTGCTGGAAACAAGGGTCTGTATCTAATTTAAGCTTTGTGTAAGCACTTTTAAATGCTGTAGAATGCAGCTGGTTTGGCAGCTGTTGAAGGAGAAAATTCTGGTGAAATACAAATATGGTTATTTTCAAATATAATCTCCCCTTACTGTTTGAGAATCAATATCACCTTTTCCTTAAAATCAAACAAACTCAGTCCAATTATTCAGTTTTAAGGCATTTGATCCACATATTCAGTAAGCTGTTAAGATCTCAGTATACAATTTAAAGTCCTTTCTAATCATTTTAGAAAATAGTTCAGCTATGAAATTCATTGGGTTTTCAGGAAGTATTTCGATTCTGATGTTGTTCCTTCTATATCTATTGCCGAACACAGCTAATTTATCACCAAGCACTTTGCACTCAGATTCTACAGCAGTTGATTTTTTTTTCTGGGCGTATGTCAATTGTTCAACTTCTTAATTATGACTCATAAACATTTGCTTAACTTCATCTAGGTAAGCACCAAGTGCTCTGATTTTATTCACTATTTTGATCATATTTTCCAGTATTTTTTCACCAATTCTTCCAAAATGTTTTTAAGGTTTACATCAAAGTTATTGCTTAAACGTACCTCCTGGTCTTTTATATCCTGAAGCAGCTCGTCTATTCTGCTGTGTATTCTGTCTGTTCTGTTGTGTATATCCTTCTTTATATTCTCCTTTGCATCATTTATTTTAACCCAGAGTGTGGTAAGTTAATGCCTTCAGCTCAGACAGCTCATTTCCATTTTATCCATGTTCTGAATATGGCGTTACAATCCTGTTGGAGTTGATACTGTTAACTCGCAGTGGGTGTTGGTAGTAGTTGAGAGCGGGGACGAAGAGGCCATGTTCAGTTCCAATATCCTACCTGAGATCAGCAAATTCTCATTGCCAGCTTCACTGGCAGTTTTGCCTCCACATTTGCTGTCGCCTGGAGCAGATGCTGCAGCATGAGGTCTTGGCCAATGTATTCCTTTGCCTGTCTCTTCCAACTCCGTGGCAGCCCATAACATAATATTGAGAACAGCTTAGACTTTGATGTAGCTGCAGCAACCATTTCCTTCTCTTTCTGACCCCTTGGTCTCCAGCTCATGCTTTTAATTACTCGTAATTGATTCCTCTCAGGTAGATTAAATACAGTATATCTTGGATAGATAATAAAAAAAGCTAAATAAGCACCATCTTAGGTGTTCATCTTTCGCAATGGATGAGACCAACTACTTACCCCTTGCTGTCTCTTTTAGTTCAGTTTTGACCAACATTTTTGACTGAATTTTACTCTAAATGTCATCCAACTTTATAAAAAAGCAGAAAGTTTCCAAATGTCATATTTGTGTACATGTTTTGAACACTGCCATGTCGTTCAGGTCAGCTTTTACTTGGTATATATATAAGTGGATTTTACTCATCATTTAGGGTGGTTTGTTTGTTCACAACTCATACAAAAATCCTAAATGTCATCTTTTTTAGCTCAAAAATGTGAAGAGTTTTAGTAAAGTGACCTAATTTTACAAAAACCAAAATATTTTTCAAATGTCAGATTTTTCTACAGCTGCTACACATTTTGAATGCTGCCATGTCGCTTGGGTCACTTTTAACCAGCTATTGAGTTTAATGCATTTTCCACTTGATTTAAGGTGGTATGTTTGTTCACAACCCATAAAAGTATCCTAAATTTCATCTACTTTAAACATTAGGCTCATTAGTACTACAGGTTAAGATGTTCAACCAGTGTAACATAAATAGATAACTAGATAGAACTTTATAACTTTATTTGTTCCCAGGTGGAACTTTAACTTTTTATAAAAGTTCTTTAAATAACGAAATACATAAAAAGATAAATACATTTCTTTACACCCACACTATGGTCTGAGCACACACCAGAATGACTAAAAAGGAAGAACATTAAAAAGAAAGAAAACCTCTGACTTGGCAGTCACAGTCACAGTGAGGCATTATGTAGGCGTACTGCAGTTGTACAGAGGAACCCTGGTTGCATTTCTTGACAGACTTCTGCTGACTGATTTGTTGGCTGAAAGTCCTCAGTGTTACTTTGTCAGAGAGAGGGTGTGCGACATTGTTTTTATTGGCACTCTGTTTTGATTTATGTTCTGTCCTTCGCTTCTACCTCCAGGAGATCCAGAGTGTGTACTTTATCTGAACTTGCCCTTTTAACTAGTTTGTTGATTCAGTGAGCCTGTCTTGATGTAATGCTACTGGCCCAGCACACCACAGTGTAGAAAACTGCACTGGTCATTACACAGTTATAGAAGATGTGAAGGATGTCACTTCCTACATTAAAGGAAAGCATTCTCCTATGGAAGAAAAGCCTGCTCTACCCTTTCTTATATAGTTCTTCTGTGTTCTCAAGACTAGCCCAACCTGTCATTATTGTAGACCCCCAAATACTTGTAGGACTGGACGACTTCTACATCCACTCCCTGAATCGTAACTGGACATGCAGGCTGTTTGGTGCAGCAAAAGTCAATAACCACTTTCTTGGTTTTGTTGTGGATAAGATTCAGACAAATCTCTTTTCACCAAGAAATAAAGATCTCCACCTGACTCCTATCCTCTATCTTGTCTTGTTTATCATAAGTGCAGAATCATCAGAGAATTTCTGCAAGTGATGTGTCCTGGTGTTGTATTTATAGTCTGAGGTGTGCAAAGTGAAGGGAAAGGGATACAGAATTCTTCCTTGTGGTGCTCCAGGGTTGGTGAGTTTTCCACTTAACAGGGATGGCTGAATGGTATTGAAGGCACTGTAGAAGTCAAAAAACCTACCACTAGAATCCCTGAAGACTGTGAAAATATTTGTAATGCCGGACCACCTTAATTTTACTCGCACCTCCTCATCACTGCTTTAACTGGACACCGCTAGTGTCTTTGTTTTGCAAATGTGTCACACATTAGTTAGAGTCTTAACAGCCTGTGTAAAGTTATGGTACTTTTAAAAGTTAGTGTTGTAAAAAGGAACAAACTTGACATATGTAAAAAGGTTCGGGGCAGCCACCCGTATAATATTCCTAGCTGCAAAGATTTTCTTTATCATTCAACAGAGTTGTTGATCGTACAGAGTCCAAGACAGAACTGATGAAGGTTGGAAAAGATGGCGGTTTTAAGTGGTCAGACAGGAAGTGATGTATGTTAACTGGAAGTGATGTAGCGTGATCGGAAATGATGTTTCTCTGGCATCAGCCTCGGCACCGGAACTTGAAGTGACATTCTTCTGTGCGCCGGGACCGGAAGTGACATTCTTCTGGGTGCCGGAACAGGAAGTGACATTCTTCTGGGTGCCGGAACTGGAAATGACATTCTTGATTCAGATAGGTTTTCCCGCGGCTGGTCTGTAGAGATAGCAGGAGAAGGTTTAGTGCACCCCGCCCTCCCCTGGCCTGGTGTGGAATTACCTTTACTTGGTCCACACATTGTCCCCCTATTCGCACGTGTGTGACAGTGTTTTGTTTTAATTCAGTTTTATTCTCTCAGTCACATTCACACCCAATCCTGATCTGACATTGTTAGTTTTCAAATACAGACAGGGTATAAAGAAACTAGTATGCTTTTATATGCAGTGAAGCAGTAGTAGCAGCATGATTCTATGGGGGGCTTCTCAGTGGCAGGGCCAGGGACACTGGTCATAACTAAGGGAAGAATGAATATAGCCAAATACAGAGCATTCTTTAAAAAAAACCTGGTCCTGAGTGCATTCCACCTATAACTGTGGTGACAGTTCACCTTTAAGCAAGACAATTTCACAAAGCTTCCAGCTAAGACAACACTGGATGGACTTCTGGACAAGTTTCTGACTGTCCCTGAGTGGCTCAGTTAATGCTCACTTCCCCTCTAATCTTACAAAGCTTGACAGGATCTGACAGTAGGAAGCAGGACAAACTTCCAAAATCCAAGTTTGCAAAGCAGGTGGAGACTTACCCAAGAAAGCCCCAAAGTCGTAGTTGCTGTCAAAGGGGCTTCTATAAAGTACTGCACAGAATGTACCTGAACTCAATTGGAAGTGCCACAGCAAAGGGTCTGAATATTTATATAAATAAGAGGTTTCAGTTTTTGATTTTCAATAAATTTTCAAACCTTTATGAAAATGTTTTCATTTTGTCATTATATGTAATTGAGTGTAGTTTGATGTGCAAAAATGTCAAATTTACACATTTAAAATTAAATATACAACCCTATAAAGAACAAAGGGATCTGAATTCTTTCTGTAATCCACTGTATCTTCTCTACAATGCAAGGTTTATTTTTTTTTTACAATATTTATATTCCTGCTGAAAAAAATGTAAATGTGAAATTTTGTTGTTCTCTGGATTTATAGTATTACAGAAAGTGTTATCCTATTTTCAAATTTTCTTTGTAATCATTTGGCTCAGCTGAATGGAGCAAACTGGTTTGACCCAGTGGATAGGAGACTGTTCTCACTACATGGTCCATTGTCTGTCCAGGACCTTTAAATGAGGTATATCCTCAGCAAGATGCATGTGCTAAGTATACATGTACGTGGGTGTATTGTAATTAACTTTTTATCCTTTTATATTGTCATATGGAGTATTACAAACCCTAACAAACTATAATAAGACTATTACTTGGCATTAGGTAATCTTTTTGATTAATTAAAGCCAGTTTGGCCATCTGTCATTTAGTTCATTAACTTATAATGGCAAAGCAATTCTTGCATAAAGACAACGCCTGATAATTAATCTTGGCATCTATCCTTCCATCTGTCTCTGTTCTTGTTTTCTAGGTGTATATCTGCTTATTACTGAATATCATAATCTGGGCTTTATTGTCTTTTGAAAGATGTGGAATTTCCTTAGTGGGTAAACCTGGATGTTGTCTTTGAACACTCTGTATAGATCTTTGTAAACTTTATCAAACAAGATGATTCTGATAGTTCAGTAGAGTACTATAAATTTCCAAGCACATATATAGTATATCTCTATTTATTTCCTCGCATTTTGTTTTGGTTCATCAGAATTGATTTCAGCTGTCATGTTGACTTACAGTTCAGATGAAACAATGTTGAGACACAAACAAGAGTAAAAGTTACAGATGTGTCAGGGACTGTAGATAGATCATAGTGGTGCCACACAGCTCCACTGTCTCTATGTATACAGTAACTCACTGAGCAGCATGTGAGAAGGTTTTACTGTTTTGTTCAAACTATTGTCACAGTTCTCTGCTCCTCTCCATATGAAACAAGCTTGAAGCACAAAGGAAGTCTCTAGAATTGAGAATCCCAGATTCCTCAGAGTGTGATCTGTCTATTTTTTGTGGAAAGGTTAAGAATGCATGGTGAAAGATAACCAGGTGTTTCTTGCAGATGACCCAGCATAAAGCAGTTGGTGGAAGGTTAAAAAGTCAGTTATTTATCTAAATCCATGCATCCTGTACATCTAATCATGTTCTCCTGCCACAAAAATGAGCTTATGCCCTAATAAAGGTATCTCTGTAGTGTCACAAATAATGGTCAACACACTTTGTGGTTTTGGATTTGACATTGAGACTATGACAATATTAAAATATGACAATACAATATTTTAGACCTTTCTGTGATCTTTAAGCAGGTCCCACGCAATTTACTTCACTTTACAAAGATATTAGAAATTGTTAAAAAAAAAAACCTTTTAGTCTTCCTTCCAACAAGTCTTTAATCAGACAAGCCACTACAGATAATCCAGTTTTGTTGTTATGTACGGTAACTTGTACTGAAAAGCAAGTCACAGAAAAAAAATTTGAACATGATAAAACAAGAAAGGGTGACTTTTGTTATCTAATTGTTCCAGTGTTCCCGATTGTCTTTATGAAGAGCTCTTTTACTGGGAGTCTTAAATGAATTATGTGTAATTATTGTATATACTAAATTATGATGGTGGTAGATGATTGGTTCTTTATAATATACTGTATATCCAACTTTTTCAATTTGAAATATGTATAAAAATGTTATTTGAGACAGATTTTCTTAAATTTCTAAAGAAATTATATTAAAATATAAAAAAGCAAGCTGTTGTAAAGGTTGGCACAGTAGGTACGACAATGGCCAGGAAATTGGAATAGTGCAAAACAGAGTCAGGCCAAGAGATATCCTGATGGTAAGTAAACTATCAATGATAACTTTGCCAGTCATACACCAATATGGGTTGCTATGTCCCAATATAATAGCAGGAGTGTTTTATCATGGAGAGGCTTTTGAGAACACTTCTTCTTAAAGCATAAATACCCTTTTTCAAATGCACAGATTGTTTTTAATGTAGACCCACGGTATAATGTTTAATTCACTGTCATTATTTTAGTTTGCTTATTCTTAACACTTACCGACATTTGGCTTTATACAATTCACATTTGCGATACACCTGCACTCCGGACTACGGTCCACTATATTCTGTCAGTAGGTTCCTTCATGTATTCATTTCACTGTGTCCTTTCAATTAGGAGTGTGCTCTGTCCCACACCCCAATTAGCCTAAGAAAGGAATTTGGTTCTCAGCTCCTGGGGGTTAAAATAGAACAAATGTGCAGGCTGGAGAACAGGCTTTAATACATGTTAGTCTATAAGTATTATTCAAATAGATAGTGCCATAAACAAAAGCAAAATAAAATGTGAACACAATACAACCTGGTGCTGCTAGATGTTTAGTCTTTCCAGGTGGCCCATTTATTGTGTTGCTTGAAGTGTTAGCAGTAACTCATCACAATCTTGGATTGACTTCCACCTCCTCTTTTCTCTTCTGTTCAGCTCTTTAAACTGATATTATAAAGCTAATCCAGTTATGACATGTCTCTGTAACAACTTTGCCTTTTTAAAGATTACATCTCTGAAAAGTGTTGTAGGGCTTATATGCTTATGACATTAGAGTTAGAAGGCTATAGTGAGGTAAGCTTGCATAACTTAGAAATGGGAGTTAGAAGAAGCACTTTAATTCCATCATAAATTGTACTCTGTGTCAGATGCATTTCTTCATAAATTGCACTTTGTGATAGAAACGTTTGAATCTGTTTCAACCAGTCACCACTCCACAGTAGAATTCCTAAAATTCTATACTTAAAGTGCCACAGAGCTTATTACACTTTCTACTTAAACTAATTGTCAAAACATTCAGATAATTCTTAAGCAAAGCATTAACAGACAAGGTACATTTTCAGAAGACAAAGCTGTTTTAAATTAGCAGGCTGTTTTTTTATAGAAAGGAATACACCAGGGCTGCCCTTTGTCACCGATTCTGTTCATAACTTTTATGGACAGAATTTCTAGGTGCAGCCAGGGTGTTGAGGGGGTCCGGTTTGGTGGGCTCAGGATTGGGTCACTGCTTTTTGCAGATGATGTTGTCCTGTTTGCTTCATCAGGCCATAATCTTCAGCTCTCTCTGGATCGGTTTGCAGCCGAGTGTGAAGCGGCTGGGATGAGAATCAGCACCTCCAAATCCGAGACCATGGTCCTCAGCCAGAAAAGGGTGGCGTGCCCTCTCAGGGTTGGTAGCAAGATCCTGCCCCAAGTGGAGGAGTTCAAGTATCTCGGGGTCTTGTTCACGAGTGAGGGAAGAATGGAGCGTGAGATCGACAGGCGGATCGGTGCGGCATCCGCAGTAATGCGGGCTCTGCATCGGTCTGTCGTGGTTGAAAAGGAACTGAGCCGCAAGGCGAAGCTCTCAATTTACCAGTCGATCTATGTTCCTACCCTCACCTATGGTCATGAGCTATGGGTAGTGACCGAAAGAACGAGATCGCGAATACAAGCGGCTGAAATGAGTTTCCTCCGCAGGGTGTCTGGGCTTTCCCTTAAAGATAGGGTGAGAAGCTCAGTCATCCGGGAGGGGCTCAGAGTAGAGCCGCTGCTCCTCCGCATCGAGAGGAGTCAGATGAGGTGGCTTGGGCATCTGATCAGGATGCCTCCTGGACGCCTCCCTGGTGAGGTGTTCCGGGCACGTCCAACCGGGAGGAGGCCCCAGGGAAGACCCAGGACACGTTGGAGGGACTATGTCTCTCGACTGGCCTGGGAACGCCTTGGGATTCTCCCGGAAGAGCTAGAAGAAGTGGCCGGGGAGAGGGAAGTCTGGGCATCTCTGCTCAAGCTGCTGCCCCCGCGACCCGACCTCGGATAAGCGGGAGACAATGGATGGATGGATGGATGGATGGAATACAGCACCTTTGTATAAGTCCACTTTTTAAACATTACAAGAAAAGCTCTCCTTTGCAATGAACAAGTGTCATGAACTGAGTTTTGTTTTATTTTTTTCTTTTCTTTTTCTTAATCTTTTACAATAAAGTTTACTTCTGTTTTGGGGTTTATGATTTTAGAGAATTCTGTGATGAATTGTATTTTGTTTGATTTACCCTGTTTTCTTCATGATCAAATAAGTTGATGTCTTCTGAACATTAGAGCAGTTGTGGCAAGAATAGGTAATTCAGCCCAAAAAGCTATTTCCTTCTATTTACCTAGATTATCCAAAAAACATCAAGTCAAAATGTGAAAGTCCTGCTCTCTACCACATTATGCAGTGATTTATTCCATGAGATTAGTTCTTTTTGTGAAAAAAAAACAAACTTTTTTTAATATCTGTGTAAAATCTATCATTGACCTCCTTGGCATTAACCCTGAGCATGACTTGTGCTCAGAATTGTATGTTACTATGGTTAAACATAAGTAAAAGTCAGGGTGACGTTTAATGATCTGCTTTACATTTTTAAGCCTGACTAACACTTGAGACAGTATTCTGCTATCACCTAGTGAATAAACGTCAATGCCACATTAACAAAAGGCTATAAAGTCAGTTTTAGAATAAACTGAAATAGAACCATTGAACAATCTTTAGTCATAACAATGTGAATTGGTCATCAGACATTGACACGGATAGTGAAACTGATTCATAATACATTATACAGCTGAACCACTGTGATATACCTGGTGACTTAAGTCATGTAATTCTGCAGAAAGGGGCAGCATCTATGTGGCAAAAATGCAAAATGACTGCAATCAAGTAGAAGGAAAAGAAAGACGTTTGCACCTTAAGAAATGATCACAATGCTGCAACTGTCTATGTTCATGTCAGGGAAATAAGGAAGTCACAAAGCCTTGAGCTGTGGTAGCACAGAATAAAACAATGAGCACATTAATCACGGGGATCAGGCATTATCATTCTACCCTCTTTTATGCAAACAAATAATAAAAAAAGAAGAAAAATGTTTGAAGACATACATGTCTACTATCCCTTTTGCAAGGTTGGGCTGTGCACAGTTGACTGTTTCAAAACATGTCACACAAAGGACATGTACTAAATCTGCATCAGTACAGCAGAGAATACTAGACAATTTCCACTGTATGTCATTTTGACATCATATGACATTTTTGTCATATGTTTATTTTACAAGTAATACAATTTTATTGTTAAAATAATTTAACATTTTTTACTTTTCTGGGGGTCAACTGGGGTAAACAGGGTGTAGAGTATAATGCTAAGGAGGCAACCAAGTTTCTAACTGTCCCCCTGCATTAAAGAATTTATTTTAAAGTAAAAAGCTGTGGTCCACTATATTAATTACCTGCATAATTTAAACACTTCATATCATCACTTAATCTCTGTTTGCTTAAATTGAAAAGGTTCAGCTTCTACAATTTATCTTCATAGCTCATGTCTGTCAGTCCTGCAGTCAGCATAGTTGCTTTCCTGTGGATGTTCTTTAGTGCTGCTACATTGTTTTTGTACTATGGAGACCAAAACTGTACACAGCATTCATTCTGCATTATAACATAAGATTGATATTCTATATTCTATACTAATTGTGATACATAAAATAACATCCCATTAGCCTTCTTGATCACTTCTATACACTGTCTGGATGTAGATAGTGTATAGATAGAGTCCACTCTGACTCCTATATCCTTCTCGTAAGGTCAGCTTTCAAGTTTCAGACCTCCTACTGCATATAAAAATCTAACATTTTTACTTTCTTACATAATGTATATTACTTTACCTTTACTTACATTGAATTTCATCTGGTACAAATAACTGCTGCCCCAGTCCCTCTGTAACACTCTAGCTGATTCTAGATTATGTGCCCTTCTATATCCTGTCTCAGGACTCTGTTGCTAGGATGCCACCCGCGGTTTCAAGTGCGGATCCGGGAGTTGTGCAAGCAACATCAACAGGCTATACCTTAAACATTTCAGCTCTGTCCTTATCTGCATTTGTGGATAAAAAACAAAAGAAATTTTTGATCATGTTTCTTTAATTGATTTATGGTTATGATCTTTAGAGCTGCTCTTTTCTGACAACAATTTAGGATTAATTTTTGGCTTTGTTATAGATTTTTGCTTAACGGTTCTTGGCTAGTTATTCTCCTGGTCAGCTTTATTCAAAAATCTATGCCTTCTAGGATGCTGAATAACAAGTGACCTGGGGCCTCATGCATAACGATGTGCATAGAATTCACACTAAAACATGGCGTACGGACAAAAGCAGAAATGTGCGTATGTACAAAAAAAATCCAAATGAATAAATCTGAACGTTCGCCAACTTCCACGTTCTTTTGCTCCATAAATCCCGGTCAGTGTGAAAAGTAATGCACTTTCACACGCCTGCTGCCCGTCTCCTCCCAGAACTACTCGTCTTTGAATATGCAAATCAATATAAATAGCCCTTAAGCTCAGCGTTCTGTGAAAAGGCAATGGCAAAAGCACGGGGGAAAATAGAAGAATTTCATCGAATGCCAAGTGGAGGAAAGGAAAAACATACTATTTGTTGATTTAAACAGTGGTATAAATAACAAAAGGAAGTTAATCGAGTGACATAGAGTGTCAGAGAAGCTTGAAAGCTCAAGTTCACAAAGTCGCACAGTGCCCGAAATAAAAAAGAAGTTGTCAGATATCAAAGTCGCCATGAAAAGGCGAGTTGTAGCCCACCATCTGAGTGTCATATGAAAGCTTATTTGGGTACAGTGGAAAAAAAAAATAGGGACACAGTGAGAAAAAAGCTCGAAATGTCAACTTTAATCTCAAAATTTCCACTTTAATCACATAGTTTATTTTGTCATTAAAGTAGAACATCATAAACCATCTTTAAATCGTTTAATTTGCTAGTTTCTCAAATACCATCGTAACTAAAGTAGCATGTTAAATGCTTTGTTTTGTATGTGTTCTTCTATGTGCTCTATGTGTGTAAATCACTATGTGCTTCTAAAATGGGCTTTCTCTTCCTATGACTGGACACAGAATCCATTACATTCGTGATATTACAGCTCTCTGAATAATTAAAATACTGAGATGTATACTTGATATCATTTTCATGATGATAGGAGTTAAAGCATGTTATTAAACATGGGAACATGGTGGCGCAGTGATAGTGATGAGCTGGTGCCCTGTCCAGAGACTGCCTCACGCAAGATGCTTGCTGCGCCGTGCGAGACCGTCTAAGAAATAATTTATTGCAGCAGTACTGTATATTTCAAACGTACTAACCCCCAATTCATGTCTTTCCATTTCTTTCTCCAAGTAACCAATCACCACACAATCAGCTCTGTAAAAGATGTTAAGCCATCTGTAAGCTTAGAACGCCAATTCTTCAAAACTTTTAAGGAACATTGAAATACCTTCGTAGTACATGTTTAATTATTCTAACCATCTATCCTTTCAATGTCATGTCAGCCCCAGCAAGAATACAGCGCGAGGCAGGAACAATCCTTGAACTAACTAGCGCTGTAACACCGTGTTCTCACATGTTAAATTATTAACAATATAGATTATTTAAATGATGTTAATATTTTATCTGTGTAAAGTAATAAACATATTTTGCTGCATTTCATCTTAAAAATGAAATCATCATTATATGTAAATATGCACTTTATAAAGTGGCACAGGTTGTGCAATATTATAATGGTATTGCAGTTTAAAATGAGGTAATTGTACTTATAAGTACAAACAGTTCTACAAGGAGCACTTGATGGACTGATTGAGTCCGTTTCTAGGTCTTGGGATAAAACTGTTTCTGAACCGCGAGGACCGTACAGGAAAGGCTCTGAAGCGTTTGTCGGATGAGAGCAGTTCAAATAGCGAATGGATGAGGCACCGTGTGCTTGATTCTGTATACCAATAATTCTCTTTCCGATCAGCTGCTCTGAGTGGTGCAGTGAAAGTAAAAAAACGCTAAAGCAGCTATGGTATTTGGAATAGTTTGGCCATTCCGTGGACCATTATATTGTTACAGGTTAATTACAATCAGATGCCTTAAACTAATAAACAATATGCTGTTAATTTCAGTGTATTTGATAAAGTCACGTCAGGGATGTGGATCTAAAAAAAAAGGGAAACCACACTGAAGCAAAAGCACTGCTTTGACACTGGGTGCTGCCAGTTTGCAAAATCGAGCGGAGAACTTGTTTACGCTAGGGTTGGAGCTACCGTGAAAATGTACGTGGTTTTACGCCAAGTTTAGGTTTTATACATCACGATTTGAGTGTGGAAACGGGCTTACGCAACATTTTGTGAAAATTCAGGACATCAAAGAGCACCATTAGTTTCCTCAAAGGCAAATAATACATGGAATGTAAGTTATGATTGTTGCTGAGAGCAAATGAGGAGATCTGTCAAGCCAGTACAGAAATTTGGTAATTCTCCCTGAAGCATTTTACTTCAATAATGTTTTATTGTCCTAGGAAGTCTGTGTATTCTAAAACAAGCACACACATTGTACTGAAATTACTTTTGAAATGGAGCTCTGAGGCAGTAGTTTCAGCTCCCTCCCACTGTGTCACACACAATAAAATTAAGAAAAATTGTATGTAGGAGTTGCACTAGTCAGACAACCTCATTGCATCACTCTACCACTTTACAAACTTAGTAGAAATCATCACTGTGTAAATACAAGCCTGAAATCATTCATCGAAGACCATATCAGGGCAAAACAATCCAGGACATTACTAAATGAGCTTAAAATATTCACTGAAATTAGTTGAAACTGGATTTCAGTGTTTATCCAGTAAATGTTCACAGACAAATGTGTTTATAGCATAAAGCATTACCACAAGATGATTCCAAAGTTATCTAAACTTAGGGATGAGTAAGCTGGGTAATTACTTTCTCAAAAGGCTGAAAGAAAAGGGCCTTGTGCAAACTTTGTACAAAATTTTAATAAAGTTTGGAATGAAAAAAAATGGAGGCAAAATCCTGCCATTTTATTGTTTTTGTTCTGTTTCATTTCTGAAATAATGGCAGAGAGAACACTGATGTAGATTAATAGAGTGCCTGTTTCAGTCTGTCAACGTGTTAAACTACGGCACTCCGGGTTCCATTAAAGCTGTAAATCACTGCAGAGCAACTTGCTATTGAATCTGCAATTAACTGATATTATCATTTTAAGTAATGCATGTGAAACTCATCCAGAGACTGTGTTTAACATCAAATAATTATCCTGTTTTTGAAAACATGGAAAAGAAAATAAAGAAGCATATTTTGTCTATATAGGACTATTTTTCATAAAAAATATAGTCTTAGATGTTAGAAAAGCCTAGTGGCCACCCTCCTAGGAAATTATACTCTTTTACATCGTCTTTTCTCCCTGGTAAGTGTCATGCGTTTTATTTTCTCACTTTAAATGATGTTAATCTTTAATATCCACAGGGGTAGCATTAGAATCTCATTTTATTATAAAAGCAGGCTTCATTGGACAGGAATAAAATAGAACGGTGGCTAATTTCTTGTCATAAATTATTGTATTCCATTCATCAGTGTCACTTTTTTCTTATGTAGAAATATTAGCCCCTTAGCCATCTGCTTAATTACATTTTTAAGTATGTAAATGTAATTGATGTCCCAGTATAACTAACAATTTTCATTAAGAATTGTTGACAGTATAAAAATATCCAGTGCTACTCACAATCTAGAGAACCCCTGCTTGTTGTAGATTTTTCCCCAAAGCTTGTGCACAAACTAAGAAGTTATGCAGTATAATTACTAAATAAAACCCTTTTTCAGAAGTGTACTGGTAATATTAATTACTGTTCTATAAAAGGGAATAGATGTAAAATGTTAAATTAAAAACGCATGTAAAGTGGCTGAATAATGTAGTGTAATTTAGAAATTTAGATGGTTATTTCTAGATTATTTGTGGTTGATACTATTGTTACAAACCAAACAAACCAGTCATTTTTCAATACATCTTCATAGATGATTGTTGGTGTATAGGTCGGTGGTTGGTACTGCTGCCTCAGTACTTTCACATTTTATTGGTTAAATGGAGACTCCATATTGGCCCTCTGTGAGGGTGCATGTGGGTCAGGCATGAAAAGGGCCATGCAATGGATTGGTACCTGCTACTGGCAATTTACGACTTGAACTATCCTAAATTTTTTTTGCAATTAATCTGGAAATGTTATTTTACTGTTTGAGGTTTTGTAGGTCAAATAAGCCTTTGAATTTTCATAGACAAAAATAGGTGGTGTAATGGTCAGCACTGCCGTCTTCAAATTCCAGAGTCATGGGTTTAAGTCCCAGGCCATGTGTCAGTGTCTGTGTAGAGTCTGCATATTTTTTACATGTCTATGATAGCTTTTCTCCTGGAAGTCTAGCTTCACGGCAATGAGTGATATGCCATGAAGATGGACTGATGCCTCATGCAGGATTAATTCATAACCAGTGTGCCAGTATGTCGTCCATCCTACAACTTCAGATTTTAAAAATTGTTTTGAAAATTGGATGAAATTATAAATTAACTTAAAAAATATTGTTTTGAAATTATAAGCGTATTTTGAACTTATCATTCTTTTTAAGTTAGTCATTTGTTATCCTTTTTATAACATTATTCTGTCACAATATTATATTTGGTTTTCAAGTACAGGCACTGCCACTTTGGGTGTTTTTGGATGGTCTCGGCCATTTCACTGGTGGTGATTGCACCCTGTTATTACAGGGAGGTGGCTGGAAATTGTGACACCTAAAATCATCAGATATTTAGGATGGCAGTGTGTTACTGCCAGTGTTTGAGATTCTGGATCATATGAAAAACCTTTGTGCGCTAGTTGGTAATAAAAACAGTTTAGAAAATTCTGACTTTTTCTGTAATTTTCAAATGTGACCTTCAGTTTATGATTTAGCCTAAACTTGTGCCGTTTTTTTGACTACACAGTTTTAACTTTTGTTTGTTTTTTGACCTTTTGCTCAGTTTAATCTCTTGGTTGATATGGCCAATGCTCTAGCCTATTCTCCTAATATTCTTTCTTGGCATGGAACAAAATTTTCATCTTCTTCTCTATATATTCTTTGCACTTGCAGCTCACTTGCAGTTTGTTTACCTGTGTTTGTAGCATGAAAGGTTACAGATATTCAGAAATATTTCTTGAGTGTATAGAAACCAGGTCATGGAAAGCAACATTAAGGAATAGACAAATCTGTATTCAGGGAACAAGCAAAAAGTTAATTTCCCTATTACTACCACAAAGTTTATTTTAAGAAATCATCTGTTTTATTGTATTATTACATTATCTGTGACATGAACCTAACATGAAAGGTACCAACTAACCTCTTAGGTTCTATGCTAAATGGGGGAAAGGAAGAAATGTCCAACCCAACAATGCAACCTGTAACCTTTTACTTGTTTCACTGTCCATATTGTGCCCCATGTATGCAACACTAGGTACTTCTATCAGCAGGCTACTCTCTGACTGGGACTGTCTTTTATTTTCAAAATGAAACTTCAACCCAGTTTTACGATCAATAGAGGGCTTCGCAAAACCGTCTACTCATGTCATTGCAAGAACACAGCTAGACTAGGAATGAACAATCTAGCTTCTCAGATACTCTAAAAGCAATCAGATAGAAAGCATGATTTAATCTTTTACTTAAAAAATTTTTTTTGCCTCATAACCAATAAAAGTGAATATAAACAATATAAAGGATCTTACTACCTGGGTGGGCACATTCAGTTTTCTTTTAATGAATTTAACAATAACACAGATACAGATGACAGTTTCCCTGATGGTCCAGTTTCTCAGTTACAAATTATAGATCCTCAATTGAAAAAGTTAAAATAAAAAGATTTCTTGCTGGAGAAAGAATAATTTACTATGTTTCCATAGCAATAAAAAAATAAAAAAATATTCATGAACGTGTCCTTAGCAACAACAGAGTTAAGCTCTTTACAAAAATGTCAAAAAAAAAAAAACTGAATTAAAAGGATTCATTTTCCAACAGCAGCTGAGCAAGTGAGCTCTTTCTGAAGAAAAGTCTAATAGAAGGCAGATGTCCCTCTTCATACACACTTGGCTTACTTGCTTTCTTCCTTGTGTCATGCCATTTTACAGCCTCTCAAAACACAGAAAATGTTATTGAATCATTATTACTTAGCTTAAGGTTATTTTACCATCGCAATCAAAAGCTGCACATTCTAACTAAGCAAAATACTCTATATCATTTTTTGCCTTTCCGCTTTTTCAGAGTAGCATGAACTCCTGTTCAGCATGATAAGACAGAGGCGAAGGCCTATTATCTTAACCTATAGGTGGGACTTCATACCACATGTCCTCTGTGTCAAGTGACTTACAACTGGCATAGCATCCATAAAGAATATAGCCACAGTTTAAGGCTGTCACAAAAAAAAATGCCATTACAGAATTTGTTGTGAATAAATATTAATTTTAATATTGTAATCATTGGCATCATACACACAGAGTAGTGAGAACACTGCCCATTGACAACAGCCATGCCAGATTCTGGGGTAGAGATCTTGCTCTGCTTAGCCAAACATGTTGCTTTTGAATCTAGCACACTGAGAAGCTGTGAATGCAGTGGACATTAAGATGAATATTTCATATTGCTATTTAATGTATATTAATAATTTCATATTTAAACTATACCCCAGAGGTAACATCCCTATAACAGATAATGTAACATGTAGGAACCACATGAACAACATGTGTTTAGTAACTCTAAACTAGAAAGGGCAGTTCAGGTTTTTTGTTTTACCACTATATATAACCAACTTATCTGTAAAAAATAACAATAATAATAATAAAAAATCACACTTTGTGGATTCTGGTTTATTTTCACAAAGACTAGAGCTGCTTGCACTGACACCTGCCTGATAGTGCCTTTTGTGTGGGATCTTGCATGCTGCCACTATTATATTCTACCAAATGTATGATGTTATAGCTATGTGAAAGATATACAAATAAGAAGCTCGTTGTTCTGTGTACACACAACAATAAACTTGTACTTGAACAAACTTTGCAACAGTAAAGGCAAAAGAACAAGACACCAATCTCCAAAAACAAAATTAAAGTAAAAATGACAAGAAAAGGAAGTTCAGTAATGGTTTGTTTCTAATGAATACGTGTGGCAGAGAAAGAGCCTGAGGTAAAAAATATTGTGATAATTCCTTATAAAATCACAAAATAGCAGTTTTTCTTTGCTATAGTCAAGAAGTTGAGCTTATTTCCATATTTAAGGTTACTATTGTGTTTACTCTAAGACTCAAGATGAGCACAAAAAGTATTTTTTTTTGCCTGTACTAGTGGTAACATTTCTGCGGGATCCAGCAGCAATCAAATTCATTTCTATGAAATGCTTTTTTGCCTCTAACACTAACCATTTTTCTTCTCACTGACATGTCTGAACTAACGATTTATTTGAAGCACTTCTCATCTATTGTTTTTCTGATCATATTTTCTTTACTTTCTCCACAAAAAAAGATATATTACTGTATTTGTACTCAGAAGGTAAAATTTCCATGTAATCTATAAGTTTAACCGTCTAAGAAAACTTTACTGTAATGGACACCCAGTGCATAAATTATTCAAGTTAATTCATAAAAAGTATGCATGCAGCAATACTGTTGTTAGAACTATCTTTTACTTTATAGGCAGGTTTTAATTACTGTTAACAAGGTCTGCATAATGTATTTTTAACAAAAATAACACTTTTAACAGTGTTAACAGTATAGCAAACACATGGATGATGTGATGGTACCCATTTTACACTAGTTTGCTCACCTACATTAGCTGTTTGGTGGTGAAGGAGTGATATATAGTTAGCCAGCTTGAGACAGGGAGTGATTATGGGGCCAGAATGACTAGGCCGTGGTGGGCAATTCAGCCAGGACATCGGGATGCACCCTACTCTTTACAAAGGATGCCCAGGGATCTTTTATGACCACAGGAAGTCAGGACCTCAATTTTACATCTCATCCAAAGGATGGCACTAAGCATTGGGATCCACACTCAGACCACAGGGGTGCATTGCCAAAACCTCTTCCAACAACAACCCATGTTTTTCCTAATTGGTTTGGGCTGGGCCCAAACATGCTCAGCTTCAAACGGATTACCTGTTCTGACGTGCATGTGGTATGGCTGCTTCTTGCCATCACCAAACACACAGAAGATAATAAATGACAGTTTCCTTGTAATCATTGGATTTTCAATACATGAAAGAAGAGCAACAAAAACAAATCAGAAACAGAACACAAAAAATAAATGATCTAAGATGAGCACAAACTTTACAACTTTTTTGAGATATTAGTTTACATGAGAAAGCTGTATGTGTAAACCCAATGAATATTAAGCATGTTTTTTCCACCACCTACAAACTGACTTGCAGATTCATCATTCTTACTTTATTGAAAGCACAAAAGTTCTTTGTTACAGCTTTGTTAGCACTTATTTGTGTTGCTAAAGCTCTGACTACATTTCATCTGCAGTTGAGGACTTAAATTTAAACATTCTATAGTATCTGTCCATAGTGTCAGGTCAGGTCAGTCAGGTTGGGAAGCATGCACTGATACAGTGTGTTGCCACACCCACCATATGACGAAGCAGCTCAGGATCCTGGTTGGCAATGCACCAGGCAGACACATGGTCCAGTCCCATGCTCCAGAAATGACTCTCTCTCTGCAGGAGCCTGGTGTTATGTGGGCCTCCCCTTGGCCTTGTCCAGCTTCTCTGGTCCTCAACAATGAGGATGCTGCAAGCTGGATCACCCTCTGGGAACTGCACCACTTGGCCGTAGTGCCGTAACTGACGCTTCCTCACAATGCAGGTAATGTGCCTCATTCGGCACTCCATGAGCAAACGCTCATTTGACACAAAGTCAAACCAGCACTACCCAAGGGTTCTCTGAAGAGACATAGTACCAAAGAAGTGCAGTTTCCGTTTCAGGTCAGAAGGAAAGCACTAGGACTCTAAAGACTTGGACCTTCGTCCCTTAGTATAGATATCGGGAGAACCTCACATAATAATAAATTATTTTATTGAGGGTCGTGCACGGCACAGCAAGCATCTTGTGGGTGTAACGGTTGCTACATATTTTAGCTGCTTTATCTGTTTCTGCTGCTTGCCCCCTTTGAAATATATGTCCGAGGGAATGAGTATTTTAAGGATATCTGTTTAAGGGGAGCAGGGGGGCAAACCATGCCTGTGGGTCCTTGCATAAACATGCTGGTGTGTATTGTAAGAGGGAGGACCAACTTCAAAAGGACAAAGAGACGCGCATTTTGAAAAAAAAGGATTTAGAAGGAGCTGGGAAAGAGGATTAGAAAGAAAGCGATTTGTAAGACAAGAAATGCTCCGTAGCTAGATCGGTTTGGGCGCATGGAAAAAGAAAGAGTGCTGGCTGACCAGGGAAGGTCATCGGAGTGCACGGCTTTGCCTTTTATTTGTATTGCTTGTGTCTTCCATGGAGGGACGTTAATGCCATTACACCTGGGTGAGGTGGACTTCAGCATTCGAGATAAGAGTTGTCTCCAAGCCGGTGAGAATGCTTCTTTTACATCTGTAAAAAGCAAACGAGTCAGTGGGATATTTGACTAGTACGCTGGATTTATCAGAAGAATTCCCACACCATTTGGAGTCTAAAGTTTGGTCTAAAAGGGACTGGGGAATGCGTAGGGAGTGTATGTCTAATTTTTATTTGCATATATATGTATATATACAGTATATACAGCATGTATGTGATGTGAATATTTTTGTGCTGTCTGTAAGTGGTCATATTTCTTTTTTTGTTATTATTTTTGTCTCATTTCCTTCTCTGTTTCAATGTTTTTTTTGGGGAGTGCATTATAAAGTGGGGGTTTAAAGGGGTGGTCATATTAATTATCTGTTTACTTGGTCTGGGTTTGTGTAGGATTTGTTAAATGTTGTTTATAGTTCTGTTTGGGTGTTTATAATATATATTCTTGTTTGTTTAATTGACTTAATTGTTCAGGTGTTTTTTTTTTTGTTTTTTTTTTATACGTAAAGGACACCTCCATCAAAGGGGATCAAATTGGGGCTAAGGTTCTGTCTGGTTCCTTTCCGATATAATTAGTTTCTTCTAAGAGTAGGAGATTCTCGTGTGTGCCTGGCTTCTCATCTTGCGTTAAGAGGAACTTGCTACATGGGAGGTAGGAACAATCTCTGAAAGGGGCCCCAGCTCGTCGCTACCACTGTGCCAATGTGCTTCAATGTTTTATACATGCTTTAATTTCTATCATAATGAAACAATCAAGTATACATCTTACTATTTAAATTGTTCAGAGAGCTGTAACATCATGAATGTAATGTATTCTGCGTCCTGTCGGCATAAGAGAAAGCCCGTTTAAGAAGCACATAGTGATTCACACACATAAGAGTACACAGAAGAACACATAGAATACAAAGCATTTAATGTGCTACTTTAGTTACGATGGGATTTGAGAAACTAGTAAATTAAACAATTTTAAGATGAAGTTTATGACCTTCTTTAATGACAAAATAAACTATGTGATTAAAGTGAAAATTTCAACCTTTTTTTCCCACCGTGTCCCAGTTTTTTTTCTTTTCTCTGTACCCTAATACTCTTCCATATGACACTCAGATGGTGGGCTATGACTTGTCTTTTCATGGTGACTTTGATATCTTACTACTTTTTATTTATTTTGGGTACTGTGGGACTTTCTGAACTTGTACTTTCAAGTTTCTCCGCCACTCTGTCATTTGATCAACTTCCTTTTGTTGTTTATATCATTGCTTAAACCAACAAATGGTACATTTTTCCTTGTCTTGTATTCACTGAAATTCTTCTTTTTCCACTGTGCTTTAGCCATTGTCTTTTCACAGAACGCAAAACATAAGAGACTTTTCATATTGATTTGCATATTCAAAGAGGCATAATTCTGGGAGGATTCAGGGTAGAGCTACAGGCACGTGCATGAGTGTTACTTTTCACGTTGACTGGGATTTATAGAGCGGAAGAACATGGAAGTTGGCGTACGCAGAGATTTATGCATCTGGATTTTGTGCGTACACACATTTCCACTTTTGTCTGTACACCATGTTTTAGTGTGAATTCTATGCATAGCATTATGCATGAGGACCCTGGTGAGGGAGCATGCCTACCCTGACTTTCCTGGTTTTCTCACCACCACTGAGGATTGTTGCAAAACAGCATTCTGATTCCACTATGGATGGACTATGGAGCACATCATAGACTTGACTAGCTTTTTTATGCAATGGGGTTCAGCCTTCCATCACTCTGTTCAAGATATTTGGTGGTCCAATGCCTGCTTCCATCTTTTCCATGCTCCTTGTTGTTGCATCTTCACCACCCTTATGGCACACCACTCTTCCAACAAAAGCTCTCATTTCTTGCTGGAGCAACTTCAGTTTTGCCTACCTTGGACCCCTTCATAGCATACAGATGGAAAGCTACCCAACCCGGCTTGTCCAGTTGCTACTTGCCCCATAAGCTCCTTGTGTTGCAGCTGTGACTCAGCCTGCTCTACAGCCAATGGAGTCACTTTCTTGGTGTCCTCACCTCGATCCTAGCTTGAGAGACTTTAGTGTGGCTGGATACCTCCCTTGAGCGGGTAACCATGAACTCTTCAGTCATGCTACTGATTAGGAGTTTAAATTTATTGCTCTGTCCCAATAACTGCTTAAAAAATGTTTTTCTCTTAAGGACTTTCCAAGATCATCAGTTGGAGCAGAAGCTGGAATTCAAATAAATGAGACTGGTAACTTAATTTGTTTTCTCAGTCATCTTTCAAGGAGTAACATTTTCTTCTTTTACACAAAGTTTGGATAATCTTAAATTTGTAAGACTTTTTGTACTCATGACTGCCATGATGTTAGCATGTGTACCACATGCATACGCGGCACCATTGCAGTGAGGCACCCTTAAATGGCAGTGCCTATGAATAATAAACAAAAGGTTTTCTCTGTCATAACATTACATGTTACAATTATGAAAAATAAATGAGACATTATTTATGTATTCCTGAAACCTGAAATGACTATGGAATTTACCCTATCTAGCAGTTATTGTTGTTGCGTCAGAGCATATGATTTGGGTCTTGAGGGACTTCTTTACTAAGAATACATGCTCTCATGATATATGTATTGTTCACCTCCTCTGTTCAAGAATATACAGTCAGGTTCATTAAATACATTTTTCTTACGTGAGTTTACAACTGGCCATGTTGGAAAAATCCCCACAGTACACTGCCATCCATCCATGCAGGTTTTCCTCATTGTGTACACTTGATGCATCATTGAAGATAGCCACTCGCTTAAAGAAATAACCCAAGTAATTATTACACACACATTTATTCTACAATCATTACATCCCTTACATTTTCTTTTTTGGGTCACACAGATAATAAGAACTCCAGAACTCTTGAATACAAAGTTGATTTTGGTGTGTTGATGGCACATTCAGAACAGCATATGGGTCTGTGTAATAACTACATTAGACATATTGATAAAAGATGAATATTTAAGAGTGGTTCCTTCATGCTGAATTGAATATAAAATATCATACAGAATGGGACAATGAAACGTGGCGTACTTACTGGAGGCTACAGGAAATTTATTTTTTAAATATAAATATCCATATTGTTCAGAGTTTTTGGTTAGCATGTAGGTGATCAACAGAATAAACATTATTGATTGCTGGATAAAATAAACTGAAAGACTACACCAGTTTTTAATTTTAAAATATTTTTGCATGACATGTTCTTATGTATTTTCAAAAAGGTAACTTCAAGCAGAGAACAAAAACAGAAATCTCCATGTGGAACTAAACATAGAAAGCTAGAACATGTAGAGATATGCTGCAGTTCCTGAATTCAATTAAACTAACAAATGTTTTAACTGAGTTTTGTAAAATATAAAAAAATAATAAAAATGAAGGGCGACATTCATGCAAATTCCTTTGCACATGTTCTAAAAACAACAGAAAAGGAAACATTACATGATTTATGTTTCATCTGACAAATATTCATATTTAATATTAGACCATGAGTTCAGTATTTCGTTTCCTTCCCAAATTTCCACATATGCAGTAGTTGTTTTTAATTTAATTAAAAGTTAGATATTTTAGTTGTTAATTACAAAGTATCAATAATCACCTTGAGAAGATAGCCATTGCAGTCGGACATTACTGCTATTCAATTTCCTCTAACATGTTTCTGCACTGAAGGTCGCTGCTGTGTATCATTCACAAGTCACCAGATAGAAAGAGCTAGAAAATTCAGATTGATAGCGAGGCACTGCAAGGTCTTCCTTAGCAGTGGAGTGTCAGTCTGACCTTTGAGCTAAAACATCACATCCACAGTTTATATACTGCAGCCTCAAGAAAATGTTATTTTACATCTGACACAAAGAACGAACCAAAAAATAAAGTTGGCCTTTGTGTGACAACAGGGGTGCAATATAATTTTAATATATTGCAGGAAGAAATATATATATATACAATATATTAACATCAAAAGCTACAAAAACAAAAGCATCTGGTGTTTGAACTATGAGAAAACATAGGACAAGTAATATAGGTTTTAAATTAGGTGTTATCACTGATCACTAATTTCATGCATATTCCCACATACAGAAACTTCAAAACTACAGTAAATTAAAGTGAAATTTAAAAAAAGGCTGTTTTACAAAATAGACACTATGATTTCAAATAAGATCAGACAATGTGGTAAATATAGAACATTAATATAAATGTTGCTGTGCTATGATTATACTGTTTTCCAAAATAAATGGCTTCCTCTAATGTTATCTAGTAAAATTAAGACACAGAAGTGTAAATGACTAAGGTGTGGGACTATAAATGACTGAAATCCTGAGTCCAAACACTGAATACGATTCACTGCATGGTGCAGTAAAACTCATGTAGCCCGTCTGTGCTCCAGTGTTACTGAAGCTCTGTAACTGAAAAGCACTTTGGAATTTTTCTTACTAGAGAAAGCTGCCATATAAAGATATGCAATATATACAAGAGTGCAATGTGAACCAATGTATATACAGCATATACAGTATTACCATTCATAATTAGTTTATATACTATAGTCTTTATTTAACCAGGTAAATCAACTGATGATAAAAAAAAAAAATCAGATCCTACTTCCTAAACATGTCACTTCACCCGCCTGTGCTCCAATTGGAAAAATAAGACTTGTAACGAGTTGTATCTCAGATGTTGTAAGTTGCCTTTGATATTATCATTAATAGATGTTCATGATTTTCATTTGTTTACATCATTCACTCAAGTTTTGTCTGTGTGTGTTTCTATTGTGTTGTATGTTTTCACTGTCTTGTTTTCATTTCATTGTCTGGTATTACTTTTTTGCCAAAGCTGTATCCAGATAATAAAGTTCTTACACATCACTTTTTACTTTAATTTATTACAAATAGCAATGACATTTACAGGCTGCACATTTAAGTAGCCCATTTAAATTAATTAAATGTTAGTTTCTCTAGTACTCGAAGAGGAAGAAAATAAGTGCTAGTATTATGCTTTGAAGGCTTTTTAAATAATTGTGGTCCTCTGTCATGGGGCCCCCAAATTAAGCAGATGATCATGTAAATGAAAGCAATTTCAGAGGATGGGGAGGAGTCCCCTTTCAAAGTCTGTAGATAATATATATTACAGTGGAGTAGCTCATGGTGGACCCATAAAGTTTAAATTTACATCTCTGTCCCTGTTGTCTTGGATTCATGAACGCCACTTATACCTCTACTTCTCTGTCTGTCCTTTTGGCTGCTGGCTAAGCAATGGTACTGCACACAGCCACAGTGTTTGGCACCAGCTCTCAAGATTTATAGTGCATGCTTACAACTGAGAATGGCATCTTTTTTGAGCTTTGATGAACTTTCTACTTTCCACTTTACACCTCACTGTACATGGCAAACATGATTACATCAGTGTCCAGGGTGCCACCTCTTCTTTAGTCTATTCACTCTATTGGTTAGTGCTGCTGTCAGTAAGTTCTTACATAAAGTTCCCTGTCAGTGTCATGAAGAGCATAAAAGTTAATGTAATATTAATAAATATTGAAAAAAAAAACATGTCGGCTAATTTTCTTTTCTCTGTAGCATCACTAAATTTTAATCAAATCAGTCAAAGCATTTTTGAGATTTTGGGGTATTTACTTTTTATATTGTGTTGGGAAGGGTTACCCCTAAATATTGATATATCAAAATGTCCTTTCTTAGCAGGTGCCTACTGACGTAGATGAGCACTTCTGCCAAATTTCAGCATTTTAACTAAATGGAAAATTGTGTTTTTGTTGATGAATGAGTGAATGAGTCAGTCAACTTTTAATTTTATATATAGTCAGTCAGTAATTCTCCAACCCACTATATCCTAACACAGGGTGACGGGGGTCTGCTGAAGCCAATCCCAGCCAACACAGGGTGCAAGGCAGGAAGAAATCCCCAGGCAGGGCACCAGCCCACAGCAGGACGCAAACACACACACAAAGCACACACTAGAGACAATTTGGGATCGCCAATGCACCTAACCTGCATGTCTTTGGACTGTGGGAGGAAACCGGAGCACCCGGAGGAAACCCAAGCAGACACAGGGAGAACATGCAAACTCCACGCAGCGAGGACCCGGGAAGCAAACCCAAGTATCCTTACTGCGAGGTAGCAGCGCTACCACTGTGCCACCGTGTTACCCTATTATATATATATATGAATATATATTGTGGGAAACAGCCCAGACACAGACAGGTAGACATCGATAAAAGCACCACAACACGTTTATTTACAAGAATATTTACAAATGAAACACAGCACACACACCACTTTCATCCCCAAAGTCCTGGCCTCTCACAATGCCTGTACTCTTCTAACCACCTCCACTACTCTCCTGCGATTTTCGTCCTTCTTCCACCCGACTCCAGCCATCAAATGGAGGGAGGCGGCCTCTTTTATACACACCCGGACGTACTCCAGGTGCCTCCTGATGAGCTTCTGCCGCCCTTCCTGGTGTGGCGGAAGTACCGGTTGCGCACCCGGAAGCAGTCCAGGTGTCCTTTGTTTTCTTCCCCCCAAGATTTCCGGGTATGGCAGAAGTGCTGAGGGCCAGGGGTCTACAGACACTGGGGCGCCCCCTGGCGGTGACCACAGGTCCCTATTGGGTCGAGCTTCTAAGCTCCGTTCCCGTGGTCCCCAATACCATCAGGGCGGTTGCCCCCTCATGGTCTGGAGGAGGTGTAAGCCCTCCTCCAGTCCTCCTGGGCGTCCCGGGTGGGTACCACCCCGAGCCGTTTGCCACAATATATAGATTTTTGTAGAGCACCATTTATAAATGCGACCCACCAAGCCTCCTTTCGGATTGTAATTAAACAAACTCTCCAACCAGAATGCTTAGAGTCAAACGAAAATACAGAGACATGATTTCCTAGTGTTCATTGTGTTTCATTTCCATGAGGCTCTCATCCTTGAGGCCCTCAGTAAAAAAGTTGTCCTGTAGGATTCTGTGACATAAAATGCTGAAAGTGATGACAAACTCATTTTTGAATCTGTGATAAATATATACGGTAACTTCCTGAAATTCCTTTTTTGTGTGCTTTATTGATATACACAATCCAATCAATCATTACTATTATTTTCATGTTGCAACCAATGGTACAAAACATATCTTCTATTATATAAAGATTTTAAAACATTTCTTTAAAATAAACATTGATTGGTGCTTGAAAACAATTCACCATCTCAAGGAATGAGCTCTTTGAACAGTACGGAACATGTGGTTGACCTTCAGACTTAATTCCATAGTTGAGATACAGTATCCATCCATCCATCCATCCATTTTCCAACCCGCTGAATCCAAACACAGGGTCACGGGGGTCTGCTGGAGCCAATCCCAGCCAACACAGGGCACAAGGCAGGAACCAATCCCGGGCAGGGTGCCAACCCACCGCAGGAGATACAGTATGGTGTTATAAAAGTAATGATTCAGTAATATTTGTAGTCAAAATATCACAGATGATTTTTAGTTTAGTTTTTGCCAGAAATGTTCTGCAAAATCAAATGTAAAATACAGAAAAAATACTACCTGACCATGATTTTTTTTTACAAATCAGAACTGGTGAGTCTCCTTCACCATTTGCAATTACAGAACCTTTAAATATATTTCATTGGAGCATGATGAAATTGGCATAACTGTGCATCAGCATTTTATAGTCACTCAATTGGACAGGTAGTAGTTCCAGATATGCAAGTGTAACGATTTCTTTTTATCATGCATGTTATTAAAAATCATCCCCTGATATATGAAATATTTAAACTGAATTTTATGTCATTTTAGTTCATAACAAAAAGAGAATCATTAACCGTTAAATTGGGATGCTATTATTTGACTATAATTGAAACTCTGCTGCTTTGCATTTTTATGTTGGATACTTCTAAAATAAAATATATGCTTAGCCTTTGTTGCTTACTTTTTCTTATGTAAATTTGACCTTTAATTTTTTTTTAATCATGGCATATTTTTGTTTGCGCAGCATCTAGGTCAGAATAATGTAATGCGGTCAGAATAATAATATAGAGTATACAGTATATTATTTGTAAAATTAGAAATGAAGGAGAATAAATCTGTTAAATGTTTTTAACCAATATTAATACTAAAAAAAATTAACAAGGTGATAAAAAGGGTATTTTGTATATTAATATACTAGAATAGAACAAGCATAACAGACTTACCTGTTAAAGCAGTGGCACATAATCCTTTTTCACCTTCATTCTAGTTTTCTTGCCCTTAATTGCTTTAACTGTAGTTAAAAGAAGAGCAACTAGTTTAAAGTGATGTTAATAAAGTAGATATATGTGTAAAATACACAGCCAGAAGTTAGTAGGAATGAGGTTGATAAATTAGACCACACATATGTGATCTACCTTACAAAACATTTGGTTTAATTATTATTTTTATTTATTTATTTTGCAGATATCTTTATGCAACATGATTTACATAATCAATGTATGAATACAACACACTTGATTAGAAGTCAGAACACTCATAAGCATTTGGAAACAAAAATTGAAGAAAAGCACAAGAAGCACAATGCTGTATTTGTTCCCTCGGCCAGACAAAAAGTTAGAACCCAGTGCCTACATGGCTTGATGGTTGATTAGGTTAGTGTAGCTTCAGATATCCACAAGGAGAGCCGGTGTTAAAAAGCTTATGTGGTATTAGGATGCTTTGCAAAGAGATTTGTCGTTATGAAGTGCCTGAACAGTAGCCGATTAGTAGCAGCTTGCGTGGTCATGGAAAGCTTAAAGGAATACTCTACTCAAAAATAAGTTTTTTTATATAAGTCAATGTTTCCTTTGGAGGCATTAGCTCTCCGGAAATGTGTTCTTTTGAAATTGCGGCATGTTAAGTAACCGAGAAATATATAAATATGATATAAAAGGCGATATCCCTCCCATAGTAATTACGGCGGTACAAAAATCACGAAATAAAAAGATATACTTTAGCTTTCTTTACTGACGATTTTACGCGGTTACACACGGGAAGCTTATGACAGACTCTATCAAGGTGGGATCTTGATCTATGCAGTCTGCCATCTTTCGTCACCACGCTGAAAGGATTTTCTGACATAATCTTCCACCCGACAGCTTTAAAGTGTATTGGCAGTAGGTCCATCCTTATATACTGGTTGCTCCACATTCAGGCTCTCTTTCTGGTCTCCAAACAAGGACAGGAAAGGACTCAAACCCCACCTTCAAAAAATACAGGAATAGCACAATGCCTACATGCAGTTCTCATTCTCCCAACAAGGAAAGAAGATTTTGTGCTGACAGAGGACAGAAGTATACTATTCTGTCTTTTAGGCTGACTATACAATCCTCCAGTTGTCTTTGCTATCTAGTCCTGTGCTTGGCTCGGCAATTCTAAATGCTGAGCCCCTGCGTACCATACGGTCTACCTGTATGACTGAATCCATAACAGTGTGCACAGAGACAGTGACATTAAACTTAATATTATAACAAACATATTATAACAGTCAAGTAGGGGAGCATGCACTGCTACAGTGTGTTGCCGCACCCACTACATGACAAAACAACTCGGGATCCCGGATGGCAACCCCCCCCAGGCAGACACGCGGTCCAGTGCCACCCTCTGGAAATGACCCTCTATCTGCCGCAGCCAGGTGTTACGTGGGCGACCCCTTGGCCTGGTCCAGCCACTCGGGTCCCCAGCAATGAGGATCTTACCCTCGGGGAAGGATCAACCGCGGGGAAACGCGCCACATGGCCATAGTGGCGTAAATGACGCTCCCTCAAAATGCAGGTAATGTGCCTCATTCGGGACTCCATGAGCAACTGCTCATTCGACAAAGTCAAACCAATGGTACCCAAGGATTTTCCGGAGAGACACAGTACCAAAGGAGTCCAGTCTTCATCTCAGGTCACTGGATAGCGTCCATGTCTCGCAACCATATAGCAAGACAGGAAGCACCAGGACTCTAAAGACTTGGACCTTCGTCCTTTTGCATAGATATCGGGAGCACCACACACCCCTTTCCAGCGACCTCATGACCCCCCATGCTCTCCGAATCCATCTACTGACTTCATAGGAAGAGTCACCAGAGATATGAATGTCACTGCCAAGGTAAGAAAAGCTCTCAACAAGGTCGACACTCTGTCCGCAAACAGACACACTGCTGATGGCTGTGCCCAAAAGGTCATTAAAGGCCTGGATCTTGGTTTTTATCCAGAACAATCGCAAGCCCAGACACTCAGACTCCTCGCTCAGTCTCTCAAGTGCCCCGATCAGAGCCTCCATTGACTCTGCGAAGATCACAGCATCGTCAGCAAAGTCAAGATCTGTGAATCTTTCTTCACCAACAGATGCCCCACAGCCGCTGAACAGAGTAGGAGCAAGAACACACCCCTGATGAACCCCTGAATCAACTGGAAAAAACGCAGAGGTTCTGCCTCCACTCTGCACAGCACTCACAGTACCAGTGTACAGGCCGGCCATGATATCCAGCAACCTCGAGAGGATCCTGCGAACCCTCAGGATGTCCCACAGGGCAGCTTGATCAACTGAGTCGAACGCTTTGCGAAAATCGACAAAGGCTGCAAAGAAACTCTGCCACTATTCACGTTTGCGCTCCATGAGAACCCTCAGTGCTAGGATTCGGTTGATGGTGGACTTCTTAGGCATAAAACCAGACTGTTCCGGACGCTGGTAGGTGAGCAAGTGATCAGAGATCCTATTGAGGACGACCCTAGTAACCTTACCCAGCACAGAGAGCAGTGTTATCCCCCTGTAGTTGCTGCAATTCAGGCAATCATCCTTCCCTTTCCAGATAGGGAAGACAAGTCCCGTTTTCCAGTCAGTTGGGATGATGCCAGTCTCCCAAATGGAAGCAAAGATTGCTTGCAATGCCAGGAGGACAGCCTTACCACCAGCCTGGAGAAGTTCACACCAGATAGCAAAGATCCCTGCAGCCTTTCCCCCCTTAGCTGGTTCACCAACTGTGCAATCTCAGTGAGATTGGGTGGTTCATAGCTAATTGTAGGATCATCCTCAAGAACCGTGAACGCAGAGATGTCCAATGTCCTAGCTGAAGGATCAGCTTTGAACAACTGCTGTGTCATCCATAAGGACCGTTCCATCAGCTGCCCTGACTGCGACTCTCCGAGGAACAGATTTAAATGTGCATAATGCTTCGATTCCTCTGTAAGCAGGATGTGGGTCGCTAGACCACAGATGGTGTGTCACTTGCTCACAGATTCCTCTAACAAACGCTTCTTTATCTGCCCTCAGAGCCCTTGCAGCCGTCCCTCTCAGTTCCTGGTACAGACCAGAGTTGCCATTGAGCCATGCGCTGCGACTCCTCTCGGTGATATCCAGGGTGCCCTGCGAGATGAAACACCTCCTTCTGGGAACACCGGTAACACCAACACAACCCTTAGCAACCTTCAGGGTCTTGTCATGGAAGGTCTCCCACATCACATTAGGATCGGCAGTCGTACCCAAATCTGCAAGTTCCTCACACAAACTGCATGCAAACTCATTAGAAACAGCCTGGTCTTGGAGTCTGGCCAAGTCCAGGCTAATTTTCCTAGTATGTGGTAATCTACTGGACCTAAACTGGATCCTAAGAGTAGCAACAACAAGCCTGTGGTCAGAATTCACAAACTGGGCACTTCTGCCCATGAGGATGTGATTGATAGTTTGTAGTGATGGTCAAAAAAAAAATTAATCTCATGATTTCATGAAAAATGGACATCACACCATTTCTGATAGAATGAGATGCAATGGAAACCAATGTGAAACAACACCAAAAAAATAAAAACCGAATGTTACTCGCACTGCATAATCCACATGTTGAACCATCCAGTCATATTCTTACAATGTGCAAAACACATAATTTTTGCTAAAATAATGTTATTAAATACCTCCAGAAAATGAAAGTAGTCCAGATACAGAAAGCCCCCTTCACATGGGGTTGCGCTTTTGAATTAAACGTAGGATTTTTGACCCAAGAATGGGGAAATGAGGCTACATGACTCAGCAGATGAAGAAATACAGTATGTTGATTACCTCAGTCAGTCAGTCATTGTCCAACCCGCTATATCCTAATAAAGATTTGATTTATAAAACACAAACTGGGCATGAAATTTGGCTTAACGCTACAGCAACCTTCGAGAATCTGTGAGAATCTGACTATTTTGTTGTTTGCATTTTAACGACTTCAGACGGCAAGACAATGAAGTAATAAGAAAATCTCATTTCACTGCCTATTTCAATGACATCCCAGTGTTTTTAAACTAGTTAATACACAGTTAATTGACATGTTCTCTCATTACAGCTGTCTTCAATGTAGGTTATAATGTTTGATGCATGCGTTTAATGTTAATTGCCTTAGTATGTACCCTATCTATTTTGTCTATAAAAAAGGTGTACTGTACAATATAACTGACATTGGCAGCAATAGCAAGAAGCTAAACTTCACACACAGCATGACCCTAAAATAAAGGAATTGTGGGCTCAGCTGGGCCACTTTGTAACATCCTTAGTCAGACACATTTGAGCATCACGTATTAGTTGCATATTTAGTGAATGAAAGTGCTTTCTGTTTACAAAGCAAATTGATTCTGTGATAGTGCCTTTATCACAACATGTGTGAAGTCAATTGCATTGTTCTTATTAGCAATTTTGATCTTGGCTTTGTAGGAAAAAGAAGAGAATTTAACTTAATTAATTATGAGTTTTGCCTTCAGCAGTGCTGGTAATTAATTAAATAATTTGGTAAGGTTCCCACTTTATTTACTGTGCCTTTCTTTATAGGAGGCAGTTTCCGGCCAATACACTAATAACAAGAAAACTGAAGCACACTGATTTTAAAAAAACGTAAGGATTATAGAATTATGATAATTGTATAAATATGACATATGAGACAAGACACAACAAGACTAGACAGACAAACAAGTAAGAGGCAGTTTACTGGCTATTTAGAGTTCTAATTTATCTTGGCACAGAGAAACAGTTTTACAATACCAAGTCTTTAAAGATGGTATCTGATGTAGTGTGAAGTCGCTGCTGCTGTTGTTCTGGGTTCATGCGGAAGATTCTTCTTGTGTTAGAGTACACTCTTTCTCTTTGTGATGTGGTCCTTTGTCCATGGTGTGTTGTGATTTTCTCAGCTCATCACTATTTGCTGTGTCATCTGCAACTTTATAGGAAAAAGCATTACTCTTTCTTCCACAAGAGTTTAGATGTTGAAGTTCTCTTGTTGAAGTAATGGCTTCTTCTCAGGTCTTCTCAGACTGGGCCCAGTTACTGGCATAGTTTGGTCTCACAGAGTGGATCTCAGCTTTCAGGTCCCAATGAGAGAGCGGCTCATCAGCCTTTAGTTTTCAGAGAGTGTAGGAGGTCATTTCATAGACAGTGTCCAAAGATTTTCCAATGTGGGAAATGCAGCTAACTTTTGAAGGAATGCATCACCTCTCATGATTGAATTAAAGTCACTTTCAGTTACAAAATCAGTATCTTCTCATAGGCACACGATTTTGTTGATCACAGTTATAATTTGTTAAATTATCTCTTTGTTTGGACTCAATTGTCTTTTTGGTGTGTTCTGTTTTGAAATGGGCCTCTGCAAGGATATAAACTCAACTCTGATTTACATATTTGGTATCAGATGAAGTACAGGGCTAAGAATGGTACAAACTGCAGTTCAGCCACTTAGTTTGGAATATAAGTGAGGGTTTGGTGAACCTTGGTGTCTACATTCCTGTTAAATCTGATGTCTTAACAGGCCCTGAGTGTCACTAAAGCCTAGTAGAATGGGTAATGCCCACTTTGTCCTACAGCTTGCCCATTCTGACCATAAGGAAATTAGAGCTACCTGGGTAGAATATTAATTATTCCCGGGCTTGTAGTGGTGCACTGTACCAGCACTTCTCTGCTTTTGGGGCAGATAGTAGATGTATACTGGAACAAACTGGTACATTGCATTCTGATCTTGTACTGTTTGTATTACAGCATGACTGAAATACAAGGGGGCCACATACCCCCACCCAACTCTTTGGAGTACTGTATTTTATTTTGTAATGTAGTGCAAAGAATCAAAAGAAGCAGACACAAGAGGAGAGCACACTGACAGTTATTTAGTTCTACATCAAGCACTTATACCATCCCATACATATGGCATGACACAGCTTAGGGATGACCGCATGATTTCTGACTGGTCAGCCAGTTCATGCCGAAAAGCATGCAGCTGTTAAAACTGCATGTTTTCTGTGTGACAGTCTCTGTAATGTAGGCTTCAAACCAGTACACAAGTTCAAGAGGACAGCTCTAGGAAGTGTAATCGGTTTATAAGCTAGTCATCATCTTATGCCAAATAATCATTGAGATCCCCAAAAAGTCACTCCCTGCATAGCCTGTCACACTGCTGTACAGCCCTGCAAAGGTTTGCTCCATTGTGATGGTTTGTGCAGTACCACACAACATAGTGCATAAACATGGATTACCTTTGTCACCTGAGAAAAGCCAAGATAACTGTCCCTCAACTCAATGGCAAATCAAAGAGTTTTGGATGCTGTATGTCGAATGTATGCAGTGCAACGTTGACATTTACATGACAAAATGATTTTTTTGCCCTCTTCACTTTCTCCCACTCTCGTTCGTAGAGAGACTTTAAAAAATAGCGTTTATGATGTCTTCATTTTAGTCAGCAATACCTCAAATTCAAATACCTTGAGTCACTGTAAAGTTGTCACTCAAGAACAGGGCCAAATGTATATGGTGATTAGAGCCTGAATATTCAGAAACAGCATTTTTTAAGCCATGCAGGTTATTGATCAGAGGTGACAGGTAGTGGTAAACAGAGCGTGAGCAAGCATTACGTTTTAAGATGATTTAAAAATAATAAAGGAACTTAGCATGACATATGGTGCACATACAAGTTTATAAATCCACTTTTTTAAGTCCTGCAAGTTGAGAGGTGGGGTATAAATGGATCAGACTTGTTTTTCCAACATATCCTACAAATGTTTGATTGAATTGAGATCTTGGGAATCTGGAGGCTACGTCAACACCTTAAACTCTTTGTCATGTTCCTCAAACTATTCCTGAACAATATTTGCAGCATGGCAGGGTGCATTATCCTGCTCAAAGGGGCTACTGCCATCAGGAATGACATTGCCATGAAGGGTTGTATGTGGTCTGCAACAATTTTTAGGTAATAATAATAATAATTCTTTGCATTTATATAGCACTTTTCTCACTACTCACAGCGCTCAGCAATGGCTGGTTAAGGGCCTTGCTCAAGGGCGCAACAGAGCAGAGTCCCTATTGGCATTTACGGGATTCGAACCGGAAACCTTCTGATTGCCAGTGCAGATCCCTAACTTCAAAAAGTAACATTTACCGTACATAAATTCCGGGACCCAGGAATTCCCAGCAGAACATTGCCCAGAGCATCACACTACCTCTGCTGGCTTGCCTTCGTCCTATAGTACATTCTGCGGCCAACTCCTCCCCAAGTAAATGACAGACATGCACATGAATGTCCACGTCATCTAAAAGAATATTGATTCGTCAGATCAGGCCATCTTCTTTTATTGCTCCAAGGTACAGTTCTGACACTCAAATGCTAATTCTAGGCGCTTTTGGCGGTGGACAAGGGTCAGCATGGTCACTCTGAACAGTCTATGGCTATGCAGACCCATCTGCAGCAAGATGTGATGCACTGTATGTTCTGACACCCTTGTCTCATGGCATAGCATTATCTTTTTCAGCAATTTGTGCTACAGTAGCTCTTCTATGGATTAGACTTCTTTCCAAAACTTGTTCTATAGATGTGGAAAGGAACAGGTGCACCTACCACCCAAATTTTATATTGCACCTGTCTCTAAATTGCCCAATTGCATCAATGAGCCTTGGGTGCATCTGGCCTATGTTTGGCAGTTCACCGGTTATACTTCCTTGGACCAGTTTGATATATTCTAACCACTGCAAACGGGAACACCCCACAAGACCTGCCATTTGGAGATGCTCTAAACCAGTCATTATACTTGCCCATTTTTCTTGTTTCCAACACAACAAGAATTCACTGATTCCATGGCAGCTGGTGAAAAAAAATTGGTTGGGGGCACAGTTTTTATCTATTATATAGTGCCTTACACATCTGTTTATTATATGGTACCTTTCACATCTATCTATCTATCTATCTATCTATCTATCTATCTATCTATCTATCTATCTATCTATCTATCTATCTATCTATCTATCTGGTCATTTCACATTCTCTCATGGTCCTCATCATAGCATCAATGTCTTGGCCTGTCCAGTACCAGACTCATAGGACAAATTCAGGCTAAAATGTATTATACCTTTTTCTACCATGCTGACCAATCTGATGCCAGCTTTCCCATTTCTACTGTGCTCCAAAACTTCAGTCCATGACATCCACAGTCCCCTTATTCTTTTCAAAACTGTCCTATAGATGGGTAAAGGAACAGGTGCACCTGTCACCCAAATTTTATACTACACCTTGCCGAATCCTCTGTCAATTTGCCCAATTTCTCATTCTGCCAAAACCCACACCACATTGTCCACACCCCTACCTCCGTAATCTTCCAATATCGTGCACTTCCGTCTGTCCTATTACACACCTATAGCATAAATCCAATCCAAATCTTATTCTGTCCCTGCTAAAAGACAGTGCCCCGTCTGTATTCCTTAAATCTACATCATACAATCACTAGTCCTCTGCTTTTTTCTCAAGTCTTGCATCCCAGTTTATAATTTACCACACCCACAGAGTTACTCCCACCCTAGTTTTATTCTATACTTGCTGCCAGTGTGCCCAGTCCAATGCAAGTTGGCTAGACTTACCTCATCACACAAATTCACACTGTAATATTCACAGACACCCCCACATCTTAAAACATAATGCCTCCAACCTGTCTTGAACTACACTTACAGGACAAGTTCAACCTAAATTTTATTCTGCCTTTATGATCAGACTAGCTGTGTGTGGTCTTCAGGACAAAAAACAACCTGAAGACGGCCTAGCAGTTTTACTATATTCGTGAACTTAGAGAGGCGTCGGCTAAATCTTAAGAATTACCTGGTGCAGAGGATGCAGACCCACATGTGCTTGCTGCCCCACTGGCTTTTGTAAGAAGACATTGGCAATGCCATATCTTAGCTGTATTGCTGGCATACAAGTTCTATTAATCTTTGTCTCGAAATAATATCTCCAGATAAACAATGTTTTTAGTGAAAACTTAGTTGCTGAGGTGTTTCACTTGCATGTTGTTATGCCGCAGCAATTGTTTTGTTTTCAACATTGTGTCTCTTCATCTGTGTCATTAGTATGATGTTGTTGTTGTGCAGCAGAATTTTTAATTGTAGCAAGCACCGAAAAAATGTAAAAAGTGCATGCATGCGCCATCTAGTGGCTGTGGTTGAGTGTGATCAGAGTTGACTGCCCCATACACACACGGGTCTTTTGTTTATATATGTCTAATTACCTATATTTCCTTGAACATACATTTTGCCCTGCTTTCCTTCAGGCCTGAAAATTTCACAATTACTTTCTGATTAAATTGATTCATTTTCACTAAGCCTGACAAAAACATTTGGCGTCATGCTGTTGTCTAGATGACTGTGGCCACTTTTATGCTGCTTGCATTTTTTCAGAACGATGTTTTAGGTCTTGTATCCCCGTTGTTGTCCACAAATAGCAAAAAGGGAAAGCAAAAAGAGGCACTATTTACACCACATCCATTTATCAAACTCCATTTGTCATAACAAGAGCAGGAAAAAGTGAGTGTGTAAGCTCATCCTCGAACATTTGCCTGTTGCTGAATTCATACTGACCTTTAAGTATTTTGACACTCTTGATATCCTTCTGCTGTGAAACATTCTGACCTGTCATTGTTTACACATGTCTTAAACAACTATTATCATATACTGATAATTTCTGTATTATCTATATCTATTATTTATTTATTATATTACATATCTATTGACTATATTTATGTATCTAGATTGCAAATACCATACATTGCATCAATGTTCATACTGCTAAGTACATGTCAATATTGCTGCTACTTCTTTGTCTTGTCTTTGCACAATGTCTTGTCTTGTTTGTGTTTTAATTTTAAATTTAAATTTTATTTCTATTTTTAATTTATTATTTGCACTTCATGTTGTTACACTGTGGATCCTGAGCTTCGCAATTTTGTCTTTCTGTATATTTGTATATGGTTGAGATGACAATAAAGTTCACTTTGACTTTGAAAGTTGGCCTGGTCCAAGCTCCTTTATCTTCTTTTTTTCTTCAACTGAATGATTTATAAAGGGGTGTTTCATTAAAGAAATAACAGAATTTTCTTTGATTTATGTAGTTGCAGTTGAAGTTGCCATCTCACTAAAGTCATCTGTAGTTACATTAATGGTGGGTTGTGAACTGTGAACCGTTGACGTGAACTTGAAATAGTGTGTCAATGGTTGTCCAGTCACATTAGACTGAAAAAACCTAAAACAATACTATTTTGCTGCCAATTAAAGTGGGAGTGTCAGCTCTCTGCATCCCAAGAAAATTCTGAAAGTAACCAATTAAAGGGCAGCCTCAGGTCACCTGCTTGTAAAAAGATCAAGGACTTACATAAGCTGTCATTTGGCCGGTGCCCTTCACTCAGGAAATATAGGTATTCACACTGAAATTAAACAAGTACAAGTTGGGAACTATTTTTAATGGATGTTGACATGCATTGATACCAGGCACATTGTGCAAATAAACATTATTTCAGGATTATTTTGCATTACCTAACTAATGAAAGTAGAGTTTCTAAAATATTTGGAGGGTAGCAGCACCCCACAGTACAATGCGCCATAGGTTGCCATTGTAATGAGATAATAAATGTTATTTACCTCACTTATCAGAGGTTGTTGCTTATCAGTCCATATTTATATATTGTCATTTATCATGTATATTTATATATGTTTTTTACCTGGCATTTTTTAGCCGGCAATCTCCACTTTTTCCAGATCTACATGTATACCATCATGACATCATAGTAGTCTGTCTTAATGCTAATGAACATTACAGGATGCAGATGTGCAGGCAGTAATTGTGCTTTCTGGTCAAAGGCACACATGTTTCTGGCAGTGTGAGTATAGTGTAATTATTTTTCCATTTAAATGAATTTGGAAATGCAGCAGAAACAACCAGCTTCTTTTTCAATCTTACAAAAAAGGTTCCAAAATGTTCCAAATCTGTTTTCCATTTTTTTGTGTTCAGTATGTTGCCCATTTGAGCTTTTTTATCCTATTGTGAATTTTGTTAAGGTACCATGTGTATTTTGATATTTCTTTCAATATTGTGGTATTTTTTTAATTCTTGATAGAAGGTCTATAGACAGGCACTCACATCTGACCACATAGATGGCCAAAGCATGTCCTTGCAGAGTCAAGTAATATATTTTCGTTAAAGATATGCAAATTGTTTTTTATAATTCAAATTGTGTAAAACAATATAACTAAAATACTAAGATACAGTTCATAGCAAACACATACATGCATTTGTAAGTCACCCTGTTTGCAATACGTGTTGCACTCCTGGCATTGTATTTTGTAAGTGCTGCTACAAACTATACTGTCTGGCTTGCATTTGTTGTTTTCATAGGTGGCTGCAAAATGATGCTCAGTTAGCATGCTTGGCAAGTAAAAGCAACAGATGCTGTTCAATGAAAACGTCATATGATCAAAACAGACGCCTGAAGCGGGCGAGCCTCAATTTACTCTGCGCCCTTTGCTGCTATCTGCAAGAAAAAACAAACAATCCACAGCAGACTTTTTTAGGAACTTTTTTAGCAACGGTTTTTCAACTTTATAACTGTAGATGTCCACTTTTGTCAATATTCACCTTGAAAGGTTTAATCTTCTGTTAAAATGAGGACTTGAAAGGGTTTTAAGAAGCACATTTTATTTTCTGTGAGACTCTCTTTCTCTATTACTGTAAATAACATCGGAAATCCAGCATCACATAAATACCCACAGGAAATTTTATTTTTTATATCTGCTGTGTTACAATACAAATCACCAAAGAACAAAATGTAGTCTTTTCTATATCCAAAGAAAATAAATTCTTAAACTGAATTATTGACTTTTCTTCATGTTTAGGTGCATGGACAGAACTGTAGATAGCATAAACTTATTTTCAAGAACATATGCAAAACATTTTTACTGCCCAAACTATTGCAAATAGATGTGTTTAACACTAGAATTACCAGAGCCTACGAAAAAACTCGTAAATCCGTTCCACCTTAAATCGCGTCTTAAATCCGTTTGCACATCTCCGCCAGTCTTTTGTCATCTAAATGTGCTGATAAACAAAAGCTACTAGCAGCCAGCTATTCCATCCCCCCACCGACTTAGAATGAACTTCTCCTAGCTCATGCCTTGCCTTGATTTGATTATCTGGGATTGAAGTGGAGTTTTAGAGTGGAAATAATTCGAGCGTTATTTGGAATACACGCATTTCATGTGTGTTCCGTTTCTACAGTATAGTAGTCTGTGCAAACACATTTTTAAAATGAATAACAGCATAAATTTGATTTCAGTCTGTAACAGCCGGTGTAACTTATGATACTGGTAAAGGTTAGCTTTTTTTTTTTTTTTTTAATTCACTTTTCATTCTCGCAGTCGATGCATATTAACGCCCCCCAACCCCAAAAGGGTTCTGAAACATAAACGCTGGCGAAGCTGCCTTCTTCGTATCTCACCGTCACTTGATTTTCTTTTTATTCAGTGTTATTGAGTGTTCCTGCCAGTCCCCACATGTTGCTGTATGCTGTTTCTTTTGTACTCCAGGACATTTTTTTTTTTTTTTAATTCACTTTTCATTCTCGCAGTCGCATTTAGAATCAATCCATACAACCCCATCTGACATAAAGACGCGCTGATTTCAAGTGACGGTGAGATACAAAGAAGGCAGCTTCGCCAGTGTTTGTGTGTCAGAACCCTTTTTGTTGCGGGGGGGGGTGGTAGTATGCATCGTGGTACACTGCAGACCTATAGTGACGGTGAGATACAAAGAAGGCAGCTTCGCCAGTGTTTGTGTGTCAGAACCCTTTTTGTTGCGGGGGGGGGGGGGGGGCGGTAGTATGCATCGTGGTACACTGCAGACCTGTAGCGCGTCTTTATGTCAGATGGGGTTGTATGGATTGATTCTGAATGCGACTGCGAGAATGAAAAGTGAATTAAAAAAAAAAAAAAAGCTAACCTTTACCAGTATCATAAGTTACACCGGCTGTTACAGACTGAAATCAAATTTATGTTGTTATTCTAAAATTGTAAGAATAAGAGCAGTTCATTTCTCGAAGTGGAGCCGTGCGGGATCGAACTCACCACCCTCTGATTCCCAGTCAGGAACTGATACCATTACGCCACCGCGGCGGATATAGCAAGAGTGTCAATGTGGCATGCTAACGCGGCTTTTTTTTTTGTGTGCAGTTATATTTTTGAATAAAAGCGCACGTGTTCTCTTATTTGTACCTTTTGTGAAAGTGTTTCTTTGATATATGGACTTCAGGCTTCATACGTTATATAGTTTATGCCTACATTTTGTCATTTACTATTAGAATATGAAAAACGTTTGTTTTAAAAATGTGTTTGCACAGACTACTATACTGTAGAAACGGAACACACATGAAATGCGTGTATTCCAAATAACGCTCGAATTATTTCCACTCTAAAACTCCACTTCAATCCCAGATAATCAAATCAAGGCAAGGCATGAGCTAGGAGAAGTTCATTCTAAGTCGGTGGGGGGATGGAATAGCTGGCTGCTAGTAGCTTTTGTTTATCAGCACATTTAGATGACAAAAGACTCTGGCGGAGATGTGCAAACGGATTTAAGACGCGATTTAAGGTGGGACGGATTTACGAGTTTTTTCGTATGTATGTGGTTCACTTTCCCAAATTTGATTTTCTGATCATATATAAGAATTATGAAGTTAGTGCACAGGCACTGCCTGCCCACTCACGTTTTTTCCTTTAATTTAGCACTGTCTGTAGTGTTATTGCTTTTGCTATACACTCTTGGAGAAAGGAAAACAAGGGAAAGAATGCTATATGCCCCAGAGTGTGTTTGTTTTCCTTCTCATGAAACAACCAGAAGTCTCAAGTCCAAGAATTAACCCAGGGGAAGTATAAAAACCTTGACCCCAGCTAGGAAAACTGAGAAAGGATGCAAAGGACTACAATGTCTAGTGTCATTCTGTCCAGGGCTACAAATAAAGGAAAGTCCTCTTTTTAACTCCAGACAAGGTATTCTGGTCAGTCTGCAATGAGAGCTAAGGGTTTAGTTTGCCAGTTGCTCCAGTGATCATGACAATTTCAATACAACTGTATCCTCAGAAAAGACTAGTAAATTCCCATAAGTTCCATCACATTACAGGTCAGCAACTGTGTGTTACTGTAAGTAAGCTCATTTTTGCACCTGCGCCTCTCTCTCTCTCACACACAATAAGTAACATTTCAAACATCATCATCTAAAGCCAATGCAGTCATGTCACCCTAAAAGTATGTATAAAATTCTCTCTTTCCGCACATACATACATACATACATACACACATACATACATACATACATACATACATACATACATACATACATACATACATACATACATACATACATAGATAGATAGTATTTGATATGTTCCAAAGGGAATACAGTATTTATCTTTTACAGAAGCTGCAGAAATCTAGAAATATTATAACAAACCCCTATAGAAACACACAACTATAAAAAAATAAGAAAAACTTCTGACTTTGAAAATATATACACTATATCAGTATTTACAATAACTTTCATTTTTATATTTTTTGAATAGAAGTGGAGTTACATAAAGCTCCTATTAAACACTATAATTTTTACACAGCCAGTCAGTATCTTCTTAAGCATTTATTTAGATGATTAATTGATTTTACAAATTAGACTTTCTGGGTTTGAAAAATGAATATACTTTGTTGTGATCCTGCATTTCAGCTTTGACTAAATATGTCTTTAGTGGAAACAGGAAATTGCTACGAGAGAAGAGCTGACAACAGACAGATGAAGTTAATTATAGCTTTGCAATGGAAAAAAGGAAATCAAAAGACACCACAGACAGCTTGATTGTGATCTAATTCACAAGAGCAACATGGTCAAAACTAGGAAACCAGAAGCTGTTTTGATTAGGCGAGATCTACTAATCACTGAAGATGATGTATGACATTCAACTATTTCTGAAAAGTCTAAAAATAAATATAATTTAGATCATTGGTGGGAATTCATTTTCATGAATAACTTATTTCCTACTCAGAAACTGAAAGTTTATTCCACTAGTGTGAAAGCTTTTAAAGGTCAGTGATACTTTTTCTTTTTATATAAATAATTAACACAGTAACAAGGGTATTTGGATATAAAGATTTTTAAGTTTAAGGGGTAAAAAAGAAAAATAACAAAAAAACAGTGCATTTAAACTTAAAAATCTTACACTGTGCTTCAATTTTCAGTTACTTAGTTGGATGTTGCTTCATAGTTTACGCCAGGTCTATGGCATTGAGTTCTGGCATTTTGTTTAGTATTGCATATATATTATCAGATATACTATATGTCCATTGAGAGATGAATTACAATTCAAGGTGCAAGTCAAATGAACTTTAAACTAGATAAAGCAGTTTATTTTCCTTCAACAGACTCTTGAAAATACATGCATTACAGTCTAATGATATTTAAACAATATAAGGTAATACTGTTCTGTTCTAACTATATACATTTAACCAAGTTGACTCATATCTGGAGGCACTGATCCAATGCCCACAGGGAAAAGAAACTTATAAAACAGTTGTGGACAGTTGTGAAGAACTGTTGTACATATTTATTGTGAAACAGCACAATGACAAATTTGACAACCCCGTTGCTTGCCAGCTTCAGAGACCCCAGTTTGATGCCCTGCACAGTCAATGTCACTATGCAGTTTGCATTTTTGTCATTTTCATATTCTGGGTATTCTGGTGTCCTCAAACTCTGCAAAGATGTAGATGTTGTTTGGCCAAATAGGATTGAGTGTCACAAATGTGACCTGCAGGTGCTGGCTTGAGATGGCTGGATAAAGTATATTAAGAAAAAAGATGGAAGAAGAAATTAAACTATAATGTATTTTTTCAACACAGTCCAAAAGAAAAAAAACTGTAACATGCTATTCATATCTGAGTGCAATTGCTAGATTCACATCAATTACTAGCAAAAGTTAATTTCTGTATGTTATAGCTAGCACTCTGGGAACAACCAGGCTGTGCAGTGGTATCGGCTACTAGAATGCATTACGTTGAAGCAAAGCACTACACAAGAAGCAGCTGATATACCGCTAAAAATCTGAAATTGCTTTTTTAAATTGTTGGCACCAAATCAGCACTGTCACAGCTTTTGCAAACATTTTGCATTATGGACCAATGTTTCCATTTCCAATATATTTAATAAGATAGGCCATGTCTTCATGATGTTTCCTAATTCTGACACTGATCAAATCTTGCAGGGCAGAGAGTGAATTTTATGTTAGTGGGAAATGAGAGATGGGCTCTAATAGAGCCAATGAAAGCACAAAAGTACTCAGTGTGAATAAATAACCAAAAATATTGATACTTATTTAATTTGTATATTAAAGATTATTCAACTTCTGTAACTCTGTGATTGCCAGTGCCAGTGATTGCCAGTGCAATTTTTTTACATTGTGGTGTGCTAGGCTGGTAACATCACTTCAAGAGAGGCTGACTAAATCAAGAAGCTAATTAAAAGGGCTGGCTCTGTTATGGGATGCACTTTGGACCCCCAGAGGTAGCAGCAAAGGAGAGAATGTAAACAAAACTGAGTGCCATTGTGAACAATGCTGCTCATCCTCCCACTGACACACTAACACTAAGCACTTTCGGTCAACAAATTATTCAGCAGGAGTGAAGAAATGCTACTTGGGCTCCTTTCTACCAACAGCAATACACCTGTATAAAGACTCACTGTGACTGTAACTGCCAAGTCAGAAGTCTTACTTTCTTAATTTTTTCCGTCTTTTTAGTCATTCTGGTGCGTGTTCAGGGATAATCTTCAGAACACAAGAGTTGAGTTGCAGCTCCTTATGTAAGTTTTGGATCAAAAAGGAAGTGCAAATTGAAGTCTTTTCTGATTCATCTCATTTTTGGATAATGTTCTCCTGCTTCTTTTGAAACTCATTTAATTTTGCTGTGTTTTGTGTATCACGCCTTCCATTATCTTAAAGTTCTTTCTCATTCTCTATCCAATAGTCCTAGTATGTTAAACTGTCACAGCTCTGGGAGTGTGCTTATAATAAAAGTAAAAAGAAGAACAAAACATACTGAACTTGGCAGGTTTAAATTAATACTTCTTGTCAGTTTGAACACACAGGAAGGTAGCAGGTATGTGATGAAAACCAGAGTGAACACAAGTACATGCTAGAAGCAAATTGACAAGAAACTTGAAAAACTGAAGGAATAAGTTAAAAGTTGAAAACCCAAAAGAATCCGAAAAAAAAAATCCACAGAGCAATCAAGTCAAAAGAATTCCATAGGACTGCTAATATTTAAACCTTTGTAGACTTCACAGGAAGAACATTGTTGAACCAGCAACCATACATTGGAAACTACAAAAATGTCATTATTTTTTATAAATTACCATCAGAGTAGCATTAGCGCTTTTAAGCCCACAGGTCAGTGTTTAGGCTTGAGGCCTGAACATAAATCCATCAGCAGCAGTTTGAAGGTGCACTCTTTAAAATAATGGTTCTTTAATGGCACTTTACATTTTTTGCTGGGTTGCATGGTACCTCATAGAAGGTTTGCTTGACAAAACACCATTTTATTCTGCGAAGGGTTCTTTGCATATGAAGTTGGTTCTTTGTGATTTGAAAAACTTCCTAATAAGTAAAAGAAACCTGAAATCTTTAATTTATGGCAGGCTACCTTGTAGGCCACTAAGAGATTAAGAAAACCTGCACTTAGCCTTTGTTACTGTTTGTATGCAACAAGAGCCCTTTTAAAATTAGGAATCCATTGGAATTTCACAGATGTTACTATCTATTCATGATTTTTTTACTTTATGGAGTCTGTTATGGATCTAAATATAGAAAGTTTCTTTCTGAAACTTTCATGTGGGGTGGGTCTTTTGGCACCCTAAAATGGTTGCCCTATGGCAGGGGTGGGCAGCATTGGTTCTGAAGGGCTGCAGTGGCTGTAGGTTTCAGTTCCAACCCATTTTCTTAATGAGAAATCAATTATTTCTGATGAAGCACTTATTTCTCAAGTGACATTTTAATACTTCATTTTAGTGGTCTCGCTTGTTACAATTCCCCACCCTTAATTGCTTATTTCAGTCTTAAATGGCTGCATTCACTGTTTTTTAATGGCTCCTTATCTATCTATCTATCTATTAGAAATAAGAGGCAAATGACAAAAGAGCCAGCAGTTCTCTATCTAACTTGATTCCTTTTACACCTGTGGATGATTCATCATTCTATATTTGGTTTAATAAAACACTCAAGAGAAAATAGTGATAGACTGAAGATTATCCATTTTAGTCTTCTAATCAATTGGATAATATTCTTAGAAAGCAAAAAATCTACGACATAAGAACCTAAATTTGCAGACTAACAAGTGTAAGAAAGGCCGGCGACCCGACACAGACTTGACACGGGAGGGACGTATAAAAATAAAAAGACTTTATTTTTCTTCAGATGAAGGGCGCGTCTTCCCCATAATCCCTCCAGACACAACACAGTCCCACGCACTAAACACTGAGTCACCATACTCCTCTCTCTTTCACCACCACTCCTCCACAGCTTTGTCCTCCTTCCACCCGACTCTGGACCCTGATTGGTGGTTACTGGCTCCCTTTTATTAGGTACCCGGAAGTGCTCCAGGTGTTTGATTGCCGATACCCGGCTACACTTCCGGGTAAGGCGAAACCAGTGTCCAGAAGGGGCCAGCCGGTCCTGTTGCAGCACCCCCTGGTGGCGCCTGCGGAACCCCACAGAGCTGCACAGAACTCCAACCCCCATGAAGCCCTGGGGGAGTCCAAGGCACCACTGCAACCCAAGGAAGGTGCCATCTAGCGTTCAGGGGGTGATACTGGGCTTCCCACCCTTGTCCCCCTGGCAGATGTGGTGAAGGGGCATCCTGGCCAGGCATGGGCCCCGACCATCCGTCACACAAGCTAAAAAATTAAATAAGGTTTAAGAATGGCAAAAATTGGTTTCTAATTAAGCAATCGGGTTGGAACAAAAACCTGCAGCCAGTGCAACCCTCCAGGACCGACTTAGTCCAACCCCTGCCATATGGCATCACTCTAAACAACCCATTCTGGCATGTTTATTTTTAAGAGTGTGCTTTAACAAGGAAATAAAAAAACTAAAAAGGTAGCCAAAAAAATATCTCAATGGAGGTACTGGTGGATGACATAATATGAGTTTCACTTCTAAAGACGTCCGAGATAGCTGAAGTTAGATTAGGTGGTATAAGACAGCACCCAACTAAACTATGGTGCATGTCAAGAATATTTGCTTAGTCCATGTTTCTTCAGCGGCTAATGCATGAGCTGGCGATACGTGACCCACCAAAAGAGCCAAATGATCCATTTTAATTCATGTGGTACTCAGACCTACAAGAAGATAATTTTCAGTTCTAACATTTGTTATTGATACCTTTGGCACTTTTAATAAATCTTTGTTGGGTTGCTGCAAAATTCTGTCCAAAGGTCTTTCTTACCAATATGGTGACAAATTATAGTTGCATCACACCTAAAATGACTTATGTATATTGCCCTTTTTGGACGTATAACTACCTATAAATCTATGCTCCTTACTTACAAAACTGTCTTAACTGTAAATTCCGTATTAGCCAGTCACATACCAGAAGGTCACGTTTACCCTATAACAAAGCTTCATAGCTGATCTACTAGCAAAAGTTGCTCAACTTTTTGATGTCTTTTCCAAGAACACTCTTTTGGGGTTAAATCTGTCATACCCTTTAAACTATACTACCTGAAAGTCCACCCTTTCTTTCCTGTATTGTATCATGGCCTATTATTATGTTTATTCCAAATACTGATCTACCTGTACAGTCTTTTGATTGTTTTTTCTTATTAAGTCCAGTTTACAGTCTGTTCACTTTATTTTATTTTGTCTGGACATTGCTGGTTTTATCCAGAGTTTCAGTATTACTGGAATATTTAATTATTCAAGTTAACTGTGTATAGCTTACATCAAACTTCCTTCTGCAGTTAATTTGTTTTAAGTACAGTAAATCTGCTGGATTAAATGCTGTGCAGTGTAAACAATTGGCCTCATAAAACTGAAAATGGGTGACATGGAAGCACAGTGGGTAGCATTGCTGACTAATACCACTAAGACATTAGTTTCATTAACATCTTTGGTGCCTTCTGCACAGAGTGTTCATGTTATTGCCACTCCTTCCTGAGGCTCTAGTTTCACAACATTTTCCAAAGACATGTTGTTGTAATGATTGGAAATTATGAATTGAACAGCAAGGATTTGTTTTGAGAGAATATTCTGCAATGACATATCATTTTGCCTTTTGCATGTTACTGAAGGTATAAAAACTGACACCCTGTGACCCTGCAGTGGAAAAGTGGACTTTGATTCAGTGCAAAGTTTGTCTAGATATGTTTGGAACTTGAGTGGACTATGTTAAACAGCTTTGCTATGTCACCACTGTAAATAAGAGTTGCTTTCAACTTATTTAACTTGTAAGATGAAGATTAATTAAAGTCCAGAATATGAAGGTGTTTTCTTATAGGAGGCTCTAGCTCCCTGGAAATACGTTCATTTTGCAATTGCGGCGTCTTAAGTAACCTGAACCTAAATAGATATATTATAAAGTGATAACCCTCCTTTAGTAAGAAATCACATAAGAGAAAATAACTTAGCTTTCTTTAATGACGGTATACGCAGCACAACAGACGGGAAGCCATGACAAGACCTTTGTGTAGAGTCTCCATTTTCGTTGCTGCGCTGGAATAATTTTCAGGATCAGATGATGTTTTCTCCCGTCTGTCCGTTGGCTTCAAAAGTGTGCCGGGCAATGTTCCAAGGTTTTATACCCTTTTCTCCGTGTGCAGGCCCCTACTTAGGTATATCATGCCATTCCAAACAAGGAAAAGAAGATCCAATGTCATGCTGACTCTGTCACACAGAAATAGTACAATGCCCATTTTCGTAGTTGTCCCTTTCTTGTCTTCTAATGCTTGCCTAGCAGTTCTAAATGATGAGCCCCTGTGTGCTAAATCTGGCCTTGTGTTAGCTGTACATGTGAGAAGAAGCAGATTTATAAAATATTATCTGCACAGAGCACAGTGACATATTAAACATATAAACTTATTACAAAAGGTTTAAGGAAAATCACTTAAATACTAACAAAGAGAGCATCAGGAGAAATGTGGAAATCCAGATTATGGTTACTTACAGTCTTTCCTTAGTGCTGAAAGTTTCTGCGCTTTCACAAAATTCACACATGTGATTTTGTGTTGTATTCTCCTCTTGGGTCTCCGAAATCAGACTTTCAGATAGAGTTCCACTTTGTTTCAGATCCTGTAGCATACTGTTCTTTCACTCCAATGATTTTTTTAAAGGCTTTATCAGGCTAATAACCAAGAGTGATGTAGTCATCTTGCCCTTCGTAGGTATGGTGGAGCTCTCTGGAGTTGCTGAGGTTTTTCTAAGAAGTAGCTTAGGCTGTTTGTTTCTTTCTAATTCCAGAGAATAGAGAAGCATCGAGTCTGAGGTGTCTAGATCTCTTAAACTCTTCCCTAGTGTTTCTTTCTTTTCAACAGGTGAAGCAAACATTGACGTCTTCATTGCAACACATTTCAGACAATTAACTGTATCATACTATGTTTTCAGACAATTAAACTCATGTTTATACAGTGTTTTCCTATAGTAAGTACTGCTGTGGATATGCATTTACGATTAAGCCTACTTGTTCTCCTGTTCCATCTATTCATCTGTACAGCAAACACATTACAGATGATTATAAGTAACATAATCTATTTTTAAATAGCACCTTTGGAAAGAGAAAATCTTCTTAATTTGCATTATTATTAGTATCAGTAATTATAGCATTGTCATGAAGCATTGTTTAAATAAATTTTTTACAACATATGCCTGAATTAGTGTCAGCTTAAGTGATTTTCCCAGGATTAAACTACAAGTGGAAGATTGGGAATGAACAGACAATCCTGTGGTTTAACATCTAGTGCCTTTACCACTAGCCCATACTGCTGCTTTGAATTTAAATATTGTGATTATCATCATCAAACACAGGCAACATATACGGTATCCTTTTATCTACTGTATGTGTGGATGATGGTGACTTTTTAAATTTCACAAATTTGAATTTTGCATTTATATTCTGAATGGTTAAAAAACTGCATAGCATTTTAATATTACATGCATTACAAAATACATTCCCATACTTTAGATGGTGTGTCGCAAATGTTAACACTGAACATGCTCGAACAGGTGTAACACAGAAATCGGCTTCTATTATACAGATACTGTATATCAGCTTTTTTCTTTGTGATTTTTACTTTATTAATTTAAATTTTCAGTTCATCTGTTACCACAGTTATCCTGCATTTGCTATTGGGTTCTTAGCAGCAGTGGTAATGCTTGTGATGCACCCTGTAATGGAATGAAAAATGCATTGTATTTTATTATTACATGCATTACAAAACACATTGTATTACATTTTACCTGAAGAAGGGGCCTGAGTTGCCTTGAAAGCTGACATATTGTAATCTTTTTAGTTACCCAATAAAAGGTGTCATTTTGCTTGACTTCTCACTGCATTCACAATGGCCAACACGGTACAACACCCTAGTATATCAGACCGTCAAATACCTTTACCATTATAAGTGAAGGTGTCCTTTGAGTTGTATTTGTCCTTCAACACACATTATATTTTCCAAAAAGTTCTCTTGCAATCTTTTTTCTTTTTCATCTGCCGTACCACCTCGCTTGCCACCTGTGCTCTATTTTTTCTTTATTTTGCCTGTGCACAAAACACAAGAGCAGGGCACTACTAAATCCACACTTGGTTGATAAAATAATGACTTTGTCATTAAAATTATTTGACATTACATTCATTTTATGCTTCTGAATTGTTTCGCAGTTGTGATATATTTTCTAAGAAATCCAAAAACCCTCAACCTGCCAAATCAGCATTTTCCTCATGGAATGTTGGCTTGTAAGCTGTTTGGGTACACATCATATGCAAACGTTATGGCACCCCCAAGTAATCATGGACTATGGCATGTGTTGATTCATACTTGATATTCAAATGTGCAGCAATAGTGGAAAACATAATCTGTCTTCTCTGATGAAGGCATTCGTCATGTTGATGTGTGCTTGTAGGTACCATGTTAATGGTTGACCAGATCGAGCTTCGTCGGTTACACTTGTTCTTCCCACTTTAAACCTTTCTGCCCATTCATAAACTTTTAGGTGAGTTATGCTGTTTTCACTTCTGTACTGAGAAACATCTTTCAGTGAATTTCAGTAGACTTTTATCTATTTGCCCAAAGAAACCTCATTACAGCACATTATTCAACAATGGTGCCATCCTTCAGGGAAGTGTTCATGTTCATTTGATCTTGGCTTCAACTAGACTAAACACTGTGCATGTTCATATTTACCCATAAGCCATTGAGAAAGAGCTGTATTGCATCAGCTTCTATCCATTGCAGTTACCACATAATTTTCAAACTGCCTTTACGTTTTGATTTTCCCTCATAACAACTTGTTAACATACTAATAATTCAGCCATCCACCAGTCACTTAGAATATGGAACCAATGCAGGATACACTTCAAGACAGGGAAGCTTTTATCTATTGCTCCACTACATGATAATCACCTTTGTCAGACTTCATAAACCTATGTGGTATTTAACCTATGAAAAAGACTCGGGATTAAGATATTTAGAGAAATGTATATAGATAATATACTTGTATCTTATAAGCAAGTACACTTCAATTATATCTTTCCAGTAACACAATTTTTCCACTATTTTCAAATTAGAAATTTTGTTAAAAGAAACCTCAATTTTCCACACCTCCCACAGATTTTTATTAAGGAAGGAATACTGGTCAGTCTTGAAGACTCAGACAGCATCTCAACAATATATAAAAGCATATATATAAGCACTGCTCGTCTCGAACCACCCTTACTTAAAAGAAGAGGACGACATGCATCAAGACTCTTTGCAGTGTTGGCTCCTCAGTGGTGGAACGAACTTCCTCTTGCTGTACGAACAGCAGAGACCCTCGCTGTCTTCAAACGTCGTCTGAAGACACACTTCTTTAAACAGCACTTGGGGGACTAAAGTCCCCATACTCTTTTCTACCCTTTTCTCAAAAAAAAAATTTTGTACTAACAACTTACTATTTTCTTCTAGCATGGTTTTGTGTACAACTTGGTCAGCGGTAACTTGTTTAATGACAGTAGATTTAATCCTAGCCTTAAAGACTGAAGAACAGTCGTAGATTACTAAGCACTGTTGTAAGTCGCTCTGGATAAGAGCGTCTGCTAAATGATGTAAATGTAAATGTAAATAAAAACATTTTAAAGAATGTACCCTTCACAGATCCTAAGGAACGGTGGGGAAAGGACCTCTAAAACGAAAACGTACAGAAGTCAGGCATATATAGAATACACTCTAGCTCTAAATGTGGCAGGCAGTCAATAATTCAACTTAAAATCTTTTATCAATCACACTTTAAATCTGTCCAAAATGTATACAGGGCATCATTTTGGACAAAAGTCTTTAAATATTTATCAGACATCCTTGGTGTCACAATCACTTCTGACCCTTTGGTGTTCTTTTATATCTCAGTGGGTAACTGACGTTCTATATTATTTGAAATTGGAAAAAACAGATCAAGCATTCATATACAGGTAAAAAGGATAGGTTCTTTCTGCCATTTGCTCTCTTTCTCTTGAGTTAGGATGAATTCTTCTTATGTTTTTTCTGGATTTTTTAAAATCTCTAGATTGATTTTGAAGGAATTTGTTGTGTAAGTTTTGCAAATTTTATCTGCTTGATTGTATGCTATGTTACTTTCTTGAAATAAAATGAATAAAAAAAAGTGAGTTTTGTGAAATGAATAGAATTTGATCATAAAGTGATCAAAATGCTACAGTGATGCTACAAAAACATAACACATTCTTATAGGCGTCACTTTACCCAAATGTATATAATTTGAATAAATTATACTAAATAAATTTAATATTCATGTGTTTAAACAATTTACAAGTATGGGACACTGTAAAATTAAAAATTCACTAATCAACCCTAATAATTCATGTGGAACCAATCTCACAATTCAATTAAGTAAATTCAACAGATTTTGTTTTTTCAGTGTACACAGACGCATGTAAGCATTCAACTTATTCATGCATTTTTTATCTTTCTTTTGCGCTTACAGCCATAAGTGATGTGCACTCATCCAGTATTACAGATTTCTTTGGATGGAAGGCAGGACATGCTGTTACGACTTGTCTATCAGACGTGCAGGGCTGGAACTGGGTTGCACTTTTATCTTTACTTTAAGTATTGTATGTTTATTGTCACACATGTGTGAATAGGAGGCAGCTGAAGGGCTTGGAGAATAATGGTAACACATCTGCCCAGGGCGTGGCGGGGTGCACTAACGGTCTTTCTAAGTTCCCTGCAGACCTTTCCTGGGAAATCCCACCAGATACCATTGCCTCGACTCAGGACACGCCACTTCTGGTCCCGACCCTGAGGACGACATTACTTCCGGTCCCGGCCCCAAGGACGACATCACTTCCCCTATAAAACCTCACTCCCTTCCCCTGGAGGGAGTTCTGTTTTGAACTCTGGCTTGTAACTACTACTTGCTTGCAACTTTTACTTTTTGCAGCCAGGATACAGATTATATGGGTGGCTGCCCCAAACCTTTGCAATGTCTCGGGTCTCTTCTTGTCACACTATGTAAAGGAAAAAGAATATATTATTCTCATTGAGTTCTCCTACAATATTTCTCACCTGCTGCACCACCTTGCCCCTTACTGAACAAAAGTTGGTTTACAGTTGCAAGACCTGCAATTTGAGCACTTACAAGATGGTATCTAAGTGCACTGTGCCATTGCAACATTTTTTTTCGAGTTAATAAAGTTGGAGGATTTGCTTGTAGGGCTGGATGGGGGTTAACTTCTTGGTACTCCAGCCACTGTAAAAAGCCTCAAACTGTTCATTCCATCCAAACTAGTGTGGTACTGAGGTGTCAACCATTGCACGGCTGCACTTGGGCCCTAATTGGGATCTTGAGATGGTTCATCGTGTGTTTAGTGATGCAACATGCTGTATCGGTGCATGCTCCCAACCTCCAACACCACCAAAGTTAATAAAGCTACTGTAACAATCAAAGTGTGCATGTCTTTTTTCAAATACAAACAACTGTTAACCTACTTTTGCACACCCCTGTATGTGTATTCATAACTAGTTAATGTTCCATTTATGCTGGATTTAAGTAAAAGTGATGGTGAGGTATGAGAGTGTATTTAATTTTGGCTCAGCATATATGAACTGCTTTGAGACATTAGTTATGCTTACTGCAGATGTTATAACTCCTTTAGAATTAAATCCAAGCCAGCTGAAGCCGGAAGGTTTTTCTCAAGTGCAAGTGAAGACTGAAACTTTTTAGTGATTTGCAATAATGCTATGGATGCTGTTGGGACATCATGTCTTATTTTATAAGCGTTGTCTGAGATAGTTGGGCACTATCATTACAAAGGCGTCTCTAAAGAGTAGGGTGAAAAGGTATTGCTTAATCTACTAAAACAGGCTTGAGCCCATGGAAAGTGAGCTGTATTTGATGGTAAATAATAGATTTAATCATAACTTAAGATCTTAATCATTTTAGGCAAAAGTAGGTCACTACAACCTTCAACAACCCTTGCCAAAAAAATTATCTAAGTCCATTTGTTCAACTTCCTGGCTTTACGATATATTAAGAAATATGTAAAGCCTTTAGAGCATTCTCCCTTTGCTCCTTTCTGTGAAGTTACATTATAAGTGAAAAAATATCTCCCATACATTTCAAGGCTCCTTAAACTAGCTAATAATTTCAGTAGTAATACATTAATTTAGATGGTCAAAATGTGCCTAAGAACAGTTAGCCAGCAAGCATAACAAGAGCATAAAGTGTAACATGAGACATTCTAATTATAGAGTATAATGTAATGTATATAAAACCTGAGGTCCTAAACTGAAACATTTTCTGAAATATTTGCCAAGCAAACACAGAACATATTCACAAGGGAAATTAACTAAATATTTTCATGTTTTGTTTGGAATTAATGTTTCCATAGTAGTAGTAGTAGTAGTAATGTAGCAACCAAGATGAAGGTAAAAAATGGAATATAACACTTAGGCTGTTTATTCAAGTACATGGGAAACAGAAGAAACAAATGATCACGAAATTAAATTCTTGGGCACAAGAACTACTTATCTACTCTCCACTGTCACTGGCTGAGCTTGGCGCACTATTGGTGGCCAATGTCTTGCTACCACAACTGTACAAACAGAAACACAGCCCCGGAACATGTGGCATTCTCTACACTATGGCTGCTCTGTACAATGAAGTTGTCCCAGTGTCACAGCCCTGCAACAAACCACGTGAATCATTTTCTACTCGTTTCATCCTCACTTTCTATGCCCTCTTCTGGGGAGTGACTCCCCCTATGACTTCTAGCTACCCTGTTTGTATCCCATGTCCTCCTCTCACTGGATCTGTGACTTTGATTGGTCCACTTCTATTTACAGATCGGTCGTCTCATTTGGTAGATTCAACAGTGCTCTGACATAGCAGATGCACTGCTTCTTCCCAGATTGATTTTGTAGTCAAACTTTCTCTTTCTGTCAGTTTTGTATTTTAGTTTAATTTAGTTATTTTTTATTTGGTTAATTTAGCTATGCTATTAAAAAATAATAATAATAACAAGTCACATAAAAGTAAAACAGTAGGACCATTTCCAGACATTAGAACTCAATAAATAGTGAAGACTCATTTTTGTAAGCAAACAGTCTCACCACACCAGGCTGCAGTCGCGGTGGAGTTTGCATGTTCTTTCATTGTATCATCGGATTTTCTCCAGCTACTCCAATTTTCCTTACACATCTCAAAAGGATGTATTGCTGTGCTAATTTAAATAGCAATTATACATTAGCCTTATGTGAATGTGAATACAGGTCTGTACGTGAGTAGGGTCTGTGCTAGACTGATACCACATTCAGGGCTGATTCCTGCTTTAAGCCCAAAACTTCTGAGATCGTCTTGTTCCCCTCATGACTCTGAATTAGATTAATCATAATTGATCATTTTAAAATATGTTACTTTATTCATTCTTGATATGACCAGAATTCATAGCTTGATATATCCATGTCAGTAGAACCAGGTGTGATGAACGCTAAAGCCATATTAAATCCTTTTTATAAACAGTTTAAGTTACAGTTTGCTTATTTTTTAAACTGTGGACAAATTATTAATGTACCTCTACTTTAAGCCATCCAGACAATGTGGATTTCTGTCCAGTTTCCAGTGTTTCATGCCAAATGTTGGTGCTATTTTGTTTTTTAAGAGCACTAAGACACTTGTCTTCTAAAAGTCTATTCCAAGTTTCCGTTGTTTCTTTAGGATGTACTGATATATATTATTTTGAAATTATACCAATTTTTATTCGAATAATATATTTCCATATTTCAACAATGAATGAAATAATAGATTAGTTTTGGTTAAGAAAAACACAATCACAATGAGTAGTTATGTGATAAGCCTTCATCTGTATAAAAATTATAAATTAAACGGATTCTATTCTTTAAACAGCAAACAATACACATCTGCAAGAAACAAAAATAACTTCTGATTTGTCATTATTATAGGAAAAACATGCCTCAGAATACTTTTCAACTATTATATTATCACTTAATTTGCAAGTGTCACATACTTTTATGGAGTACCAAAGTCATACATTTTACAGCATCATGCCCCGCCAATGGATTCTACAACTTTACATTGCTGTTTTAGGTAGCTAGCTATCTTTAGAAGAACATTTCACTGTTGACATACTAGTTAGAATTTATGTGTCAGACTTGCCGTATTTATAAGCTCCCATGCAGATGGCTCCTAAGCCATTCATTTAAAAGAATACCTGTTAATACTGTTGGTGACTCATCCCTATAAATGATTTAGTGGATATACTAAAAAAATAATGCACAATTGCCAAATAGTCAGTGCTTGAAGTGGGCCAATACTCACTGGTACACAGTACTGACACCCTGTTCCAGTTTGTACTTAGAATACCAGCAATGTTTCTTAGCAGTGTTCGAAAATTCACAGGGGGGGGGCATCACTCTCTTCCTTCCCCTTAGCATATCCACTTTGATATAGTACTAATGGTTAATGGTTACTAATGGTTACAAAAGAGTGCCACCAGTAATTTGGTTATACTTTAAGTACTGGAAATTGTATAATTTTTTAGTAATACATTAGTTTAGGTATACATTATAAACAATTGTTAATAATCTATAAACACTTTTTAACTATACTTTGAATAATAATATACAGTAATCCCTCGCTATATCACGCTTCGCCTTTCACGGCTTCACTCTATCGCGGATTTTTTGCTGGTTTGGGGATTTCTGCGGACAATGGGTCTTTTAATTTCTGGTACATGCTTCCTCAGTTGGTTTGCCCAGTTGATTTCATACAAGGGACGCTATTGACAGATGGCTGAGAAGCTACCCGACATATTTTTCTCTCTCTCTCTCTTGCGCTGACATTCTCTGATCCTGACGTAGGGGGTGTGAGCAGAGGGGGCTGTTCGCACACCTAGACGATACGGAAGCTCGTCTAAAAATGCTGAAAGATTATCTTCATGTTGCTCCCTTCTGTGCAGCTGCTTCGTGAAGCGACATGCTGTACGGTGCTTCGCATACTTAAAAGCTCGAAGGGCACGTATTGATTTTTGGTTGTTTGTTTTTCTCTGTCTCTCTCTCTCTTTCTCTGCTCCTGACGGAGGGGGTGTGAGCTACCACCTTCAACAGCTTTGTGCCACGCGGTGCTTCGCATACTTAAAAGCCAAACAGCCCTATTGATTTGTTTGCTTTTCTCTATCTTTCTGACATTCTGTGCTCCTGACGTGCACTCCTTTGAAGAGGAAGATATGTTTGCATTCTTTTAATTGTGAGACGGAACTGTCATCTCTGTCTTGTCATGGAGCACAGTTTAAACTTTTGAAAAAGAGACAAATGTTTGTTTGCAGTGTTTAAATAACGTTCCTGTCTCTCTACAACCTCATGTGTTTCTGTGCAAATCTGTGACCCAAGCATGACAATATAAAAATAACCATATAAACATATGGTTTCTACTTCGCGGATTTTCACCTTTCGCGGGGGGTTCTGGAACGCAACCCCCGCGATGGAGGAGGGATTACTGTATAACTATTAAAAACAGGTAAGACTCTTAGAATATGTTTTTGTCCTTTTACATTATGTGACATTTAAAATAGCTTATGTTTTATAATGCAAATTATATCTAAAGCTATTAAATATTGCTTATTTATTTATAAAAATCTGTTCTAAAAATCGAATTCAAAGAGGTATTATAAAGTGGTAATTGATATGTATGGATCTGTAATGTATTTTAGGTTCTATTGTTGTTTTTGGATGATTATTTTCCATAACTGAATACATGTTCCATTCTGATTGTATCTATGTATGGTACTGTATCATTAAATGTGATTACATTTTATGCACTTTGTGGGTAGAACCCAGAGGCGGGACCACTCTGATGACGCTGTTACTGGGTCTTTCCTCTGCCTTAACTGGAAGCTTGAGTGAAACATGCTGCCTGTGTATCTATTCGAGTTGTTTCAGAGTATTTTAAGTGTTGCTATTTTCTTTGATTTTGTCTGGTTCGTTTATCTATGGATGACAATCCTGGATGAATGTTTTGGTACTTGTTTGCTCAGGATTGCCTTTTTGGGCAATTCCTTTTTTGCCTCTTTTTTTCTTTTCAGAATTTTGTTACATTTTTCTGTTTTTTGTAATAGATATTTTTTCCTTTATAAAATTCATTCTGGAATATATCTCTACTAGGTAGAGTTTTCATGAGCTTTATCTCTCTAGTAAGGCAGATTTGTATATTCTGTAGTCTTTTTAAACTTTCAAAGTCATGTTCCCATATTGCCGCCTGCTAGACTGGGGGTCAGCAGATGATTTTCAGGACCAAGCTTGTCTGAAGTAAATATCTCCTGGGCTGGCAAGGGAAGGCTCCAGGCCTACTTTATGGTAAATTCGGAGGTCTCAGACTCCTTTTTTCATGTTTACTTCTCCAATTCGCAACAGTAATAGAATGCATTACACACTTGTGTCATACTTACCTTTTTACAATATGACACAGTGCATTTATTGCACATTTATAGTTCTCTAAATATATTTATAATATCTTTTTTTAATTAAGAGACAGAAGTCTCATGATCTCTGTGTTGTATACAGCTATAAACTGTACATAAAAGTGTTTTTATCAATACACCACAGAAAGTATCGTAATTGATACTGTTACCATGAAATATGTAAATAAAGCCCCACAGGACATTCAGAAGGTTGTGTAATCTACTCAAAAAATAAAAACTCACTTATCAATAATTGGCTATAATTTAGCATCTTTGTTGTAAGTTAATGATCAGACAAATAGGAATAGGAATATAAATTGTTTCTGAACAATGGCAGTGATGAGAACATTTGGGACCTACATTTCTTGAATTCCTAATTATAGCTTCACTTCACAACTGTAAACTTTTTTTTTACAACTGATGGTTAGCTATTTAAGAAGCATGCTGGTAATGTGTTTTATTACATACTTCCTAAAATGCATACCGATTTTAAAGACAATATGTTACAAATGAAGTGATGGTATTTAAAAAACTGGGATATAATGTGTGTCATAATGTATATTATAAGCCTTTTCAACATAATATGTAATCATGCAAAATAACAATAACTTTTTTCAAGAATCAGTTTTTCATTTTACAATAGTTTTCCTTTATAGGTAGCTTTCATATAATGGGTGGTATTTATTTAGAACATCATATTCATTACATTCCAGAAAGTAAATAATCTTATAACATTACTTTTGTTCTAACAACATTTTGTTGATTTCTTTGACAGTATTCTGAATTTCTCCCTTAATATATTTCATGGGTAAGGACCTTATTAGCCTTTTCACAATGTTCATAATAAAAATGATGTGCAGTTTCTCTTGTGATCAATAAATTCTGTTTGACTTGTTTTGCCAGAGCTTGGCTGAGAGAAATTTTGAAAATTTACAATTGATTTTGAAAACTTGATTAAGTCATTTTGGTACCTTTTCTCTTTGCAATTTATTTATGTGTGAAACATAAATTTGTCCTTTCAAGTATGCTGAACTGTTTCCTGTGGGGTTATGGCAGATATCTTTGTATATATGTTAATTTTAATAAAAGTATTTTTGGAGAGAAGTTTAATCAAATCTGCTTGCAGCAATGGTTTAAATTTATAATTACAAGTTGAATAGCAGTGTTTGATACTCTTAAGTTCTGACATCAATGGAGTATGGATCACAATGGTAGCATAATTGCAGGATTTGATAGACATTTGATGCACTGAAGAAAAAAGAATATTGTCTTTGATATGGGTGGAGAAACCTCCAAAGATTAAGGATTTGAGAAGTTGTTAATGCTGTTTTAGGGACCGTGTTTAAAGTTTAAGGTATCATGATGTACAGCGGGATTTACTTAACAGTTAAAATCTTCAGCCATTCTAGCCTTTGATTAGATATACGAAGAGCTGAAGGAAAACTGTACATTTCTTATCATCCCAGTTTCATTGCATATACATTGGCTACAACTAGACTAGATTCCTTTAGTGTTTCCACTACTTTAATATACAATAACGCTGACAACATTGCACTTCAGAAATTACCACAATGGCAACAAATGGCATTGTTTCACAAATCAATTTCCATACTTCTCTGGTTATCTTACAATAATTGAAATTAAACAGCTGTCCAAATTATTCTTTCTGTACCCTTGGTTTATCTTTAATATTTAAATGTGTATTTCATAAAATGGTTACGTGTGATTTAATGAATTGAGAAGGTATAAGTATTTTTAATGCATGTATGAGACCCTGACATTCTAATAATGATTAGAGTTATCTGGTCTTTGCTTTTACACTCCATATTTCTTAGTAACATAGACCTTTTTATCATTTTTAATTATAGGGCTTTAGTTGACCTCATAAAAGAAAGCATAAATACTATAGATAAATTAATAGATAGACAGATCAATAGTACTTTATATGTCCCATATTTAACATTTACAGAAGCTCAAGTAATATCGAAATCCTATAAAGAACATTACAAGAATTACAAGAAAAATGAAAAAACGTCTGACTTGGCTTAACACAAAAAGTGTAGTCACAGTCACAGTGAGGCATTGCAAAGACATATTGCCATAAGTATGAAGGAACACCAATAGCGTTTTTTGACACACTTCTGTTGAATGACTTGTTGGGTAAAAGTATGCAATGATATTGTGTCACAGAGAAGAGGGACAGTATTCTTCATTCTCTCCTCTGCTACAACCGCCAGTGGGTCAAGAGTGTGCTCCATTACTGGTCCTGCCTTCTTAATCAGTTTGTTGATACAGCATAGAAAGTTGCACTGGCCATCACTGAATTGTAGAACATGTAAAGGATGTCACTACCCATATTAAAGGAACGTGGTCTCCTAAGAAAAAAGAGCCTGCTCTATCTTTCTTATGTAGTTCCTGTGCATTACAAGAATAGTTCAGCTTTTCATTGATGTGGATCCACAAATACTTGTAGTAGTGAATAAAAAATATAAACTGGGTAATAGTAATATTTACATTATAATCATATACAGGAAAGGGTTGGTAAAGTTTATGGTGCTGCTGCTTAGCAGTCTTTTACAATAATATAATTTTGACAGCTATGAAGTACAAATAAGTACAAATAAAAGAATTATACAATGGAAATATTATAACATCAGCCTGTGGTAAGTTGAAGCAGCCTTGAAATCGAAGCAGTGGTATTTATATGATTGTAAAGAAGTGTGCTTACCGTTTGTGTGTTGAGGGCAATGCCACAGGAACGTGGGACTGTCTAGCGGGTGAGCTCTGTGAGGCGCGGTGTGTCTGGACAACACGTGGGGCCGGTATAATTGCCAGTACGGGCTCCACCGCATGTGTTCATTTTTACATGCCGGTGTTCTCGCAGCCTGCCCAGCTTAGGCGGTTTGAGGTGCAGCGCGCCTGAAAGAAAAAGCCAGCATTAGCTTATGTTAACTAGGTTGAGTCAGAGAAGGGGATGCCATATTGTAAAGAAATCATTTTACTTACTGGTGAGGCAGCAACAGGTGTGCTTGAGCTCAGCATAGCCGTTGGCCATCCTGGGAGGTTTATACGCATGCAACCCACAGGGGTTCGAATTTAAATACATAGTTGCCCGGGGCGTGTCGCGGCGCGTGGTGTGAACATGCTAGTGTCCACCTGGATAGGTGCGTGTGGTAGACGGGTTGGCAGATTGGCTAGACAATCTTGCTGGTTATATTTAAAGAGTCACCAGCCAACAGGAGTCATCAGTGGACCTAAAGGCGAGGGAGGAGTAAGCACTACTGAGCTATTTGGAGGAGCAGTTGTGATTTTGGCGGATTTTTATATATTCTTTTGTATATAGAGTTATATATCTCCTAGTGATCATTTTTGGTGGACGTATATATACTTATTGGGTGCTGGGATAGTTTTTGATTTTGGGTTTGGTGCAATTGTTTTTGTATATACACACATTTGTTTTTGGTGCATTTTTCTTTCCTGCTGGAGGAGCGTCTTGAGCCAGGGATAAAAGAAGATAACCTTCATTATGGGAGTGTGTGTGTAGTTTTTGTAGGAGTGCACTGTTTTTGTAAATACTCCATATTTTTTCCTTTTTTTTTTGTTTTTATTTATTTCTGAAGAAGTGCCAGTGCTGAAGGACTGTGTCTCAAAGCCCACCTGACACTATTGCATTTTTGATTGTACAGCACTCTTGTAAATAAACTTGCACCATTCACCCTTCAATTTTTGTCTGTGTCTCATGTCTCCACTGATCCTGTTCGGTTCATAAACTATCAGATGTCCAGAGTGTAGTCTGGGGCCACTTCCCACTACATGGGATATCACACAGCCAGAGTTTATCTTCAATATTTATATAGTATTTATATAATAAATATATATAGTCTTTGATGCTAATTGAAATTAAGGCATTCATCAGAACTTGGCAGATGAGTTTCCAATGTCTTCTCAGCTTCCTGAGGTGTGTAAATCCATACATTTGATCCCTGTTATGGTCAGTTTAGATCCCCAGTTCAAACTGACTATAGTGAAGTGACTTGTGTAGTCCCTGTTTAATGTTATCATACAATTCTAATATTTTTTGGAGATATTACTACTTACATAAGGACAAAAGTACTCCTTTAATTGCCTTAATACTACAAAGCATAGTTTCCTTATAAAGAAATTTATGGAACTTAGTAATAAAAGCTCTCCGGATATGTCTGCTAGGTAAGCAAAGTGCTCTTTCAATTATTAGGATTTCCTTAATTAAATTGGATTTTCTTCTTCTGTTTTGTTTGGGATCCCAGTAATTCTCAGGTTCTCCTGTCACCTTTTAACTTTCAAAATTTATCCTGCACATTGCTTATGTAATGGGCTAGAATTCAGTATTCTAAAGAAAATGACATTTCGGTGTGTTGCTTAGTGTAATGGGCTGTAAACCAGCGTTTTAAAGAAAAGGCAGAATTTCTGGAAAATTCTGCTACAGGTTATTGCTGATGGCTATCTACAGGACATAAATATTTACCTGTCTTGCTAAAGAGTCACCTGCTTTGAATAGTCAGACTGCTTTGATTTAGTATCTCATCTATGCACAATGTGGGGATACAGAACTTTTCTGCTTCCTTGGAAAATTAACGAGTTCTGGGGACATTGGTTTCTAATCAAGTACTCAAAGTAAATGTGTTTACACTAGTTGTTATACAGAGGAAATTGGCTTCAACCATTGTTTTCACTGATTACCATGTTGATCTATGCAGAAATTGAAGCATATATATATTTCTGGGAAAAGGAGAATAAAGAAAGAACAGAGAGTATGGTCTGAGACTTATGACTGCTGTCTGTTTCTTTAATGCTTTACTCCATATCGCTGTGGCTACACCCTGTAGCAACAGTGGCTTGTACCTGGCCCAGGTTCCCCTAGGCCTGAGGTCAGTAACACTTAATTAGCAGTTTCTAATACAGTGAATCAGTCTCTTGTTCCCATTCCCATTTGCTCAAGTTATATTTATTTATTATTATTAACATGTTTTTTGAATTTTCTAGTTGAGTGGTTTACATTCCATACAATCGCTCAGACCATGGAGCTCTCACTTAAATTCCACTCTAAACCTAATTTCATGTCTTTAAGTTCATTACTATATCCCCATGTGTATTCTGTACCTTTTATATTGTGTTCTGGTGGAGTATTCCTATTGGAGTCAAGGATGACAACTCTAAGTAAACAATTATTGGGAAAGAGCATGGTTATTAAGCACAGTTGTATGGCTTGACTAGTGTAGTATAGGCCACTTTTATTTGATGGTTTTTGTGTAGCTTGTTTTTTTTACATAAGAATTTCATTTTTTGTTAATATTCACATTGCTTTTGTTTTATTGGTGTTATTATTTTATTTATTTATTTTTTTTGTTTTTACTCAACTTTTTGGAGTCTGTGAGCCACCACGACTCCATTCTCATCATCGCAGACATAGGAGACAGATCAGTAACATCAACAGTACTTCTGATATAAATATGTCTGTGAATGGAAGGTTCAGTGTTCCTTGGTAGATATTATAAGTTAGAAGTAGTCCCGTAAAATGTCACGAATAATGTGCACAATAGTTTCTCATATAAATCAACATAAATGTCTGTTGCTATATACAGTCCGCTGTCACTATGTATTAACTGTCTCTGGCTGTTGCAGCAGCAGTTGCTGGGGGGCGGATTGGTGGGGGAGGGAGCCGCTGCCTGGCTGTTTTCTGAAAAACACACATAGCAATAGTTTCTCACATAAGTCAACATAAAATATCTGTTACTGCGTGCAGTGCGCGTCAACGCATTGGACCCATATCTGGCTTCAGCGGCACTGGCACTGGCAGCGGCAGCATGGGGGATGGGAGGCTGGTCAAACGGTGAGCAGCTGCCGGGCAGTTTTCTGAAAAGCACACAAAGTAATGGTTTCACACATAAATCAGTACAAATGTCTGTTGCTGGTTCTGTGGCCTCTCTTGCTGTGTGTTCACCATCTCTGGCTACAGCGGCAGTGGCTGTGATTAGGCGGCAGCGGCGGATGGGTTGCGGCAATGAATGGATGGTGGCGAAGGTCACAGTACAATGAAATCTGGTTTGTACCTCTTGTCATTGTAAGTAGTGGTCCTCCCAGGCGAGTGTTGCCATAGACGCATCAGCTACATGAACATGTTCAGCTCCACGATCAGATGAGGACCAAACAACTGATGCCAGTACCTCACTTTTGTTTTCACTCTCGATATCCAGATCACTTGCACCAAAATCGAAGTCTGACAAGTCAGAGTTGAATTCAAAATAATAAAATATATACAAAACGTCATCCACTGACTATTTTGCTTTGCGCATTTGCTTCGCACTCTCATGTGATGAGTACGGATGTACTTTTTATCAGCACTGTCCTCAATTAAACATTCTTTAAAATATTGTGTCTTGTTTAATTGCTGTTATTTTCTCTAGACATTTTAATAGTGTTCATCTATTTTGTTTGCAATTTTTAGATTTTCTTTTGTTTTTCTTCAATTTTTTCTACTCTTTTCTCCTTCTTTACTTCTTGTCTACTTTTTGTAGTGTTGTTAATGTGTGTAAAGTAAAAAGTTTATAATTGCATCTACTAATTAACTGTTTTGTAACCCATTGTACTGCTGTGGTTGTATTTAAAATTAAAAATGTATCTTAATACATTTCATTGTGTTTCCTTGCCATTTATTACCATAAAAGATGTCATTTTATGCATTATTTTAAGTTAGTTAACAATCCATCTAATTTCTTAAATTGCTTAGTCCAGTACATGGTGTTAGTGAATTGGAGACTCTTCCTGAAGTCATTACGCACAACGCTAGGACCAACCATCAACAGGGCACAGACAAGCACATATAATTTAGAAGTGCTAGTCATCTTAAAAGGTATGCGTTTGTGATAAGGGAGGAAAATGGCATGCCAGAAAATCTTTGTACATACAGTACAGTAGAGCAGAATTATAGCTTTGCTACTTGGAACGGTGAGATGGCAGTATTAACCACTACATCAGTCCCCTAGACTGTTGTTCACTTGATTAGGATGTTGTCTTCTGTAAGCTGCTTTGGGTTAAAGCGTCTACTAACCAAGTAAATGTAAATGTAAATGCATGAATGTGCTACCTGGTTCAAAAATGCTTTTTATAAGCTGAACGACAGAACACAATGTCATTAAAGCCTCTTTTAGTTTTTGTTTGCCATTACAAACGGAACCAGTCTCATTAGTTTTGTGGCCACAGAACAGTGCCCATTAATACATTTCTTTAATTTATTGAGCCCCACAGAGAATTTTGTGAGCCTACAGAAGTAGCTATAAAATTACAGCACCCAATGATTTTTCTGATTACCATTTTAAATTGGCAGCAACTAAAGTTATTAACATTCCCACTTATAACTTTCACTTATTATAAACCCAGGAACTACGGTATAAAACATGAGCTCAGAAAAGTTCAAGGAGCTGGATCATTGGAGTACTGTTTTTACCTTTTCATCAGTCGTAGGAAATCTCTTTTTGACAACAGTAGGCTGTGAGGTGTTATCAATGCTGGCTTGTTGCCTTTTGTCTGACAAGTATTTCCAATAAGATGGGCTGACATATCTGAATTGTGGTCTCGCTCACTGATGCTGCAGAGAGGAATAGTAAATCAAGCCTTTTGTGTATTTATTGAAAGCTTTCTGAAAGAGTGAATATATGACTCCAGCTGCAAGATATAATGCTTAATATTGAGTGAAATGGGATTAAATCTGTTGGAATTCCAGACATGTAAAGGAATCTCATCCACTTCCACTCAATAATTCATTTCATTGATTATTATATAAACATATGAAGTCCGTCTCCAGTAATTAATATACATTATTCTTCTCTTTAACAGAACCAAACAAAGCATAGGGTCTTTCATTTAAGTATATTATATTTTGTAGCATATCATAAGATAAAATCCATTGTCTGTATAATTCTTATCTATTGTTCTGTGGGGAGTGTGCAGTACAGTAACAATGAAACTTTATTGAACATATAAAGTAATATGTTTGATGAGAAATACAGAAGAAGTAACGGTGAGACTCACATGAGGCATTTTATTGATCTGAACAATGCACTTACTACAATGGAAATGCACATAAAATGCAATTTAAACAATTTAGTGTCTGATTTGGTCATTTTTTTTTAAGTCAAACAGTAAATTGAGAGTTGCCCATATCTAGAAAACAATTATAAATGACTAAAAAGAATGTAGCGTGAAGTAGCTGTTAAGTGTTTAAGGAAGATTAGAGGAGAGACAGAAAGACTACACTCTCGTTCAGCATGGGATAAAAAATGAATCCCACAGTAGAAGTAAAGTGAGTAATAAAACTAATATATGGACAGATTTATTGTGAAGCCAGACTTAGACAATTTGAGGTACAGTGGAGTAGTGGTAGCGCTGGTGCCTCACAGTAAGCAGACCAGGGTTTGCATCCTGGGTTCTCTCTGTGTGGAGTTTGCATGGGTTTCCTCCAGGCGTTCCAGTTTCCTCCCACAATCCAAAGACATGCAGGTTAGGTCGATTGACATTACTAAATTGTGTGTGGGGCTGTGTTTTTGCCCTGCAATGGACCTGAGCTCTGTCTAGGGTTTGTTCCTTCCATGCGCCCTATGTTAGCTGGGATAGACTCCAGCACCGCCACCCAGTTCAGGACTAAGCAGGTTAGAAAATGTCTGACTAGAAACATGGTATGGTATGGAAGAGGCCCACCTTTATGTTGACTGAATGGGAATAACGTAAAGCTAGACTACCAAAATGTGAACTTTTGTTGAGAAAATATTATGAAAGAGTTTATGAAACAACTTACAAACACAAATCATTAGATGCCTACCTGCCTCTCCCTGGGTCTCCTCGCTTCATTCCTTCAGATCTCACTTTGTTTTTGCTATCTTCTTCCTACATGAAAATCTGGCCAGAAATTACTATTTAAAGAAAATTTTGGGGTTACTTCCATGGCAAGACATAGGATTACTTTTGGAGTCATATGCAGCTCTGTAAAGGCCACCCAACCGGAGGACTCACAAACAGCAGATTATATTTACTGCATGAAGAAAGGTTTGGAGTTGTGAATTGAATAGTAACAGTAACAATGCCCATGTTCTTAAAATACTTAGCCTTACTGAAATTGGTGTTATTTTTGTTAGGACAGAAATGGATTCTTTAAATCATCAAAAGGTGTGTTATGCCTTAAGTAATGGCATCCTTGCCAAAATTCAGTTCCAGGTATCAGGAGTCATAACTGAACAGATCGGTGGATGAGAGAACTGAGACACAGGCAAAAATAAAAGTATAAAACACTAATCTTTTATTTACAAGTACACTAAACAAAAATCAGCGTCATGTCATCAGTTAATAGACATAGTCTAGATGACACACAATAAAAAAAATAAATGGAAATGAAAAATTATTTACAAAAAAAAGAAAAAAATCCTTCCTTTTCTTCTCATGACACAAAAATCAAGGAAAAGGGCTCTTCAAAAAAACTTTTTACAAAAACAAACAGATGGATAGGTCACTTCTATCAATCTGATTATCCCACTCTAGGACTTTTAAATATACGCGGTACCTACAGTGCACTTTGTTCTCTTTTCATAGCTCAGAAGGTTCTCAAAGTGGTCAATAACTTGGTCAAAAGACAACTCCTAGCATTGGCTGCTTAGTTTTATATGAGCAAGGTATTGTCGTGTCCAGTCCCTTACGATAAGAGAACACATCATGATGTTGGCTACATGCAGCGTTTCTTTTGACAGGATCTCAGTACTTAATTAGGCACACGTCTGCCAATAGATAGACAAATCTCCACACCCTGCTCTCACTCTGGTTAGTTCTCTTACTCAAACATAAATGAATTGCTGATTTACTTCTTTTACTTTGCAGTTGCAGACTACTGCCTGGGTGGCAGTGGTGTTTATTGCTCAGCAGTAAGTGTGGAGCTGTAGGCGTCCCTGGACCCACACATACTTTGAATGCCACTCCACCCAAAACCCACCGTCATGCACCTGCACTGCCGTTTCTTACGGGAGCCTCTCTTCACTCCTTCATATGGAAAATGTAAGTGCTTTGTAATTATTTAGAAAGTTAAGCTATAAATAATTGCATAATTTGAACCCAAACTACGTGAAGTAAACAGAATGGTCTGTGAACTGAAAAGGTTTAAAAATTTAAATGCAGAAAAAGTAGCAGAGCAGTACTTTCTCCAAAAATGCAAGGATTCATCAAAGATAGGACATAAAATGGATGGGCATTTGAGGATGAGTTTGCCCTGCTTATATTTCCCCATTCCTTATCTACCCAATCACATAACTGTTAATAATTAAGGGTGTCATGCGATGAAACAATACAATCAGAGCAAATGACACAAAGCACATGAAGGATGTGATCAGTAGCAGGAAGCATTCAGAAAAAGGATGAGCCAACAAAGAATTCAGGACTCAAAACATCGAGATAGTGCCAAAAAAACAGACACCTCGGTGAAAGTGAAAAACATGTTTTTCTTTTTGGCTGTAAAATGTTTTGTATAATTTACTTCTGTTTTTTATGTGTTTCAAAAATATGTTGCTTGTGCAGTAACACAGTTTTCTCTACACCATTTTATGAATACTGTCTCTGTTTTTGGTTCTGCTAAATTTTACTAGGGCTACAATTTCTTATTTTACATATTCAAACTGAACATTGTTGTTGATAGTTTGGATTCTTAAAGAAAAATGTAATACTTTTAAAAACTGATTTCCATGAATCAGGAAGAATGCTGGGAAGATTGCACTGCCAAAGGGTTAAATAGTTTTTTATTAGCAGGAAAGATATGTGTGTGCTTGACTTTAGTTTAGTGTAGCCTGTTATGAAATGATGCCTCATCTATGTTAAGGGCAAAATGTAATATCTACAGTATATAATAGCCATCCCAGCTTGATATCTGAAACATAATATTGCTCTTTGGTCTTTGAAGTACTAACAAGTTCTTGCAGGTTCCTACCATCCCAGATTCTGTCTTTTCTTCCTGCATAGGCTTCAGTTCCCTCTTACAGTAGTTTAACAAGTAAAGAGAGCAGATGGATGAATACGCGTCTCTTTTATAGATAGATATAAAAATGTTATGATCCTACGTAAAAAATCAATAATTTTTTAAAGCTTCATTGTATATAGCAACATTATTCAGGGTACTCTTCAGAAACAGTATATAAAATTTAATTGGGGTTCTGGTAGATAAGGGGACTTTTTTAGGCTCACACAGTGAGTCAGAGGTGAGAACTGAATTAGCAGCCATGTGTTTTATAGTCAAGCACCTTGGGATCTCAGCCATGCAATACAAGTAACATACAGTATATGAAAGTCCAAGTTCCTTCAGTGGAACAATCTTTGTTTTATTTTGTTTTTAATGAATTTTCTTGATTGTTATTTACACCTTAATCCAGTCAAGACACTGGTATAGATGTTCATATTGTCATGAATTTCTACAGGTGCACCATGAAGTCCGTCTCCAATGTCAGGACAACATCCAGGTATGGCACTTGCTCGGCTCAAGATCATAAGCCACTGCGGATGATGGTGAAGGCAGCACAGAATATTACCAGTATCCAGTTGCTTTCTTCTCAGGACATACATATACAACACTTATTGCCTTAGAAAGTCAAACAGTATAAATAACAACCTCAACCACCCTGTAAAACCATTTTTCTCACTCCTTCCTTATGGCAAAATGGCACAGGGCCATTGGCAATTGCACAAGTATATTCAGGAAAAGCTTTTACTCTCAAGTTGTAAGGTTTCTGGACCGTCATAAGATTTGAACTATTACAATATGACAAAACAGTATGTATTAACACATAATATTTGCAAATAACTGTATATATAATACTGTATTTTGGTCTGCTTTCCTAAGAAGACACGAAGGTACACATTTCATTGTACTATGTACAAATGACATTAAACTTCAATTGACTTGCTATGAAAGCTTTTCATTATGTGTGGTCCCCAGGTTACTCAAAAGCAATTTGGTCCTCTGCCTTATCAAAAGATTAGAACTTTATTTTTAGTAGTGTAAATACAATCGTAAGGCTTTTCTAATGACTTTGGAGATATGATCACTATTTACTTGAAGAATAATGGGAGTAGTCCCGAGGGAAACATTAACTGGCAGAAACAGATGTCTAATAAGTAGCCAAAAACTCAAAAAGTAACCTAGTGTGGGCAGATGGTGCTGACAAAGGTCACCAGACATCATCTGCTGTTCTCAGCCAGCCAGGGATCTAAAGTATTTCATATACAGTAACTAAAACTGGGAGAAAAAAATGTTTTGACATAACTTATGTAGATGGAAAAAAAAATAGTTAATTCATTAGGAAGACACAAAATGATCAGCCTCGATCTCCAAAAACAGACCTGTACACAATTGCAATATAACAGTTTAGAGTGAAATAATCATTTGTATATAACTGTTCCTACAGATTCCATTGTGATATATATATATATATTTGAAATGTAAACCATATGAACTCCCATTTGCTGTAGTTATTATAAAATTACCAATAAGTTCATAGTGTTAACAGAATAACATCATTTTATAACTAAAATATTTTCATTCAAGTGATAAAATGTAAAATCTTTCATTACAGACTAGAAGATTGTGTTTTAATTTCCTGCTAAACTTTTAAGTGTCCTGTATATCAAGTATTCTTCTTCTTATTATTAGGCAGTTTGATGAACAGCAGATTTAGGATGGGTAGTGGCCCATTACTTGGCTGAGATGCCAATATGATGAAAGAACAAGGGTGACAACTGGACATGCTGTAGCTCCAGTCTCCCCTGATATACTAGATGGCAGCATCCATGGGTTTCGGTACCCATATGGACACAGACATGGCATTCAGGGAACTATAGTGCTGTGGAGTAGCCCTGTTGAGCTCCATGGATGTCGCTAGGGGGTGCTGTGGGGATTTGTGATCCCTTACTTTCAAGTGAAACAAAATGGTTACAAAATGAGCAGTCACAGGTAAACACCAAAATATTAACTTAAAGCCATGGGGGTTTTCCGTTAGTATTAGAAGCTTGCTTTGTACTTTCTGGGTGAACTGGAGGAACATAGTTTGATTCTTGGATGGGGAAATGAGGGCAATGTTAAATGGAAAAAAACTATGTAGTTGCATTAAAATTTTGTATTCAGTGGAGTGCACTAAACGGAGAGGCTGTGATGTTCCATGCCTTGTGATCCCAGGCACAACTCAGACTCCATCATCTGAACTCATGCCTAAGTGGTTCACTAGTGTAAGAACTTCAGACACAGACAACTTAAAAATTGTAAAAAAAAATATGCTCCTTTATCAAAAGTACAAAAACAAGTAAAAAAGTAGTTATACATAGTCAAACAATCCAAAGAAAATTTACAGTCCGGGTGACATGATTAATTACAAAAAGAAGAAGATATTAACAAAACTTACACAGCCCCTTTCTCCTTTTCTTCTCCAAAACAAAATCAAGGAATGAAAAAGACTGGTACTTATTTAAACAAATTGTTTCATGAGTAAAACAACATAAAACCCCGCTACCTCACTCTAAGGCAGCACTTTCAATACTCATATTCCTTTAACTCTCACTCAGATGTTCCTCACTAGTGGGCACTCTATACACACTCTAGTGCCTCACCCCATCCTTTATAAGGTAAGTGGATTGCAATTTATTCCTCAAACAATCAGGCAATGTGTAAAAAGTGCAGTGCAAATTGTTCAATAAATAAATGAATAGAGGTTAAAATCCATAACCTCCATGTGGAGGTTGACATCCAAAAATCAACAGTTAAACCCCAGTCAGAATCATCAATTTTTTCCTTTCTCTGATTTGCAATGTTTCTGCTCACCATTTGGGTCCACTTAGCAGATGTAAACACAGGAGAGTGTGGTCAATCTCCTTCGACTCTTGTCCCCACCACCATCCCATGGCGTATGTGCAAACCTCCAAGCCCTGCTCCTTTGTCTCATCACGATCCTTTACCATTCGTGAGACAATCTCAGAGTGATCGGCTGTTCCTGCTTCTCCCCAAATGTTCAGCAGAAGTGCCCCTACCCTGGGGTCTATTCCTCTCACTCTGCACAGTACTTCTTTGACAGTATTTCCTCCATTCTTCTGCACCCTTTTATTAAGTTTAATGTCACTGTTCTCTGTGCCCACTGTTATGGACTCATTCATACAGGCAGACCAAGTATGGTACACAGGAGCACAACAGCAGCATTTAGAATTGCCGAGCCAAGCACAGGGCTAGAGAGAACAGTAACATTAAACTTAATAAAAAAACACATAGTATAACATCTTCTCACCTTTGATCTCGGCATTTTTTCTCCGCTCTTTCTATCTTCCTTGATTTTATCTCCATCTTGTCTCCGGCTTACTTTCATTTTCCTTTTTGTTCTCCTACTCTCTTACTGTTAGACCCCTTTTATACCCAGTGAGAGCAGATATGCCAAACGACCCACACACCTCTTCAGGATCTCCACGGCCACATAGCATTCCTCTCACACACCTTGTACACTTATGGGGTCTGCGCTGCTTCATACTTTTTATTAAAACAATCCTGCCCTGCCACAGATCCCTAATGTACTGCGCCACATTCCCATACACACCTCAGCATTTCAATGTAATTTCACTGATTAACAGTCTTTTCCCGGGGAACAAGCTCTCTGTCAGTAAGAAGTCCATCAATGTCGAAAAACACAATCGTCATTGTCTTTTGAAAATTTACTCTGGTGAGAAGGAGAAAAAAAATCACCAAGTCAAGTACAGAAAATGTAGAATAAACACTAAAAATATGCATTCAATCAGCTCAGTACAATGACACTTGGTGGGCTGATTAACCAGATTTGTATGCATAAAATGGCAGAGGCATATTTGATAACTACACTATACACCTGAACTACGTATTGACCAATTCCAGGAATTTTTCAGTCCCCTTCATATTACTTGCATTGCACCTTGTGGGTGGAATCTTGGTGGAACAGACACCCCCTGATGTCACAGCTGAAAGACCATCTCAGTCTTTATTTGAAGACCAATGTTCAGTGTGATATTATAGTTTTCTTGCTAACTCACCTGTTTCGGCTTTCTTGTGATTTTGTTTACAATTGTAAGCACCCTCTTTTCTAATTTCTGAAATATGGCTAGGTTTTAAGGATTGGGGTTTTTGGATTAGGAGTGCTATTTTACTCTGTTTTTGATTCCCATCTTTTTTGCTTTTGTTTTTAAAAACTGTTTCACAATATTTTTTAATAATTTTTTGAGTTATGGATAAACTTTGTTTTGCTATTATGGTCCAGGAGTATGACATTTCTACACATGCTTATTGATCATAATTAAGATGTTGAGTATTATTTTCCTTTCCTAGTGTGTGAAGACCGAATTGAGTTATGTACAAGCTCATTTTAAGGCCTCAGAGGAGCCTGCAGCTAAATTCTGGAAGTAAATCCTCATTGTGAGAAGAGGGCACAGGATTCTTAACAGCCAGGTGATCCACTTAATGGTTGTCGGTTAACATCAACTCCTGAAGATTGCACACCAGTGTGACCGGCTTAAGTAATCTTTACCAGATGGAAATAAACTGGGAGTCCACTGTGGATTCCCAACACCTTTTGCACCTTCTTGTGTTTTTGTTTGTAATAGTTAGGATCAAGCACAGAATATAGAACTAGAGTGTGAGTCTGAGAGGGGACATCTCATAATGAGGGCACTGAAACAAACAAACACACAAGTCTTCAGATTAATGATAAAATTTAGGAGTTCAGTTTGAAACATGAGGCTGGCTGAGGAGGTTTGCAGTTTGGGTCACAAAATGTTAGAATACAACAAAACCCCAAGTCTTACTTGAACAACAGGAGTCCTCCTTAACTTTAAGTGGCTTAGAATCTTGGTCTTTCACTCTCCATTTTGGGAGCAGGTGTCCCAGAAGGACTGCTACTTGTAAGGACATAAGGAACAGAGTTTACTCTTCTAGAGCAGTTCTGCTTGCAATACTCTAGTTGTAAAAAATAAAATCTTTTATTAACAATAGATAAAAAGAGTATTTTTTTGCACATAAAATATAGGTGGATTTGGTGACTTGTTCAGGCTTACACAATAAATAGACAGAACTTTATTTGTTCAAGGGGGGGAAATTTGGCTTATAATGAAGCTCACTCAATTAATAGATAGATAGATAGATAGATAGATAGATAGATAGATAGATAGATAGATAGATAGATAGATAGATAGATAGATAGATAGGTACTTTATTAATCCCAAGGGGACATTCACAATATACGCATACACACACACACACACACACAAACGTAGTATATAGATTATATAGAAAGAAAAACTTCTGACCTGGTAGTTCTTGTCACAGTGAGGCATTATAAAGGTGCATTGCTGTTGGTATAAAGGAGTCCCAGTTGGGTTTCTTGACACACAACTGCTAATTAATTTCTTGGCTGAAAGTACAGAAAGATGTGCAGTACTGTTCATAATGACGTTTTGCTTTGTTTTAATGCTCTCCTTCTCTACTTCCTCCAGGGTCTGCAGAGTGCATCTCAAAACAAGAACAGCCCTTTTGATTCAGTGGGATTCTCTTAAAATGATGTTACCAGCCCAGCACACCACAGCATAGAAAATTGCACTGGCCATTACAGAATTGTAGAATATGTGACAGATGTCATTACACAACTTAAAGGAGCACATACTCCTAAGAATAAATAGCCTGCTTTCTTATAGAGTGAACATCCTAGTCTTTTAGGGGTGCTCACTTCTACATCCACTTCCCCGAATCATGACCGGACATTGAGTCCCTTTGGTATGGTGACATTCAATAACCAGTTCTTTGGTTTTGTTGATAGTAAGTTACAGTAAATTTTGTCTGCACCTAGAAAGAAATTTCTCCACCTGATTCTTGTACTCTGTCTCATCTCCCTTATAAAAACTCCCCATATGTGCAGAATCTTCTGAAAATTTCTGCAAGTGAATTGAAACTGCTGTTTTATTTAGAGAAGGAGATGTATGGAATAAAGAGAAAAGGAGACAGGGCTGTTCCTTGTGGTGCTCCAGTCAGAGACACATTCCTTGAGTCTCACAAACTGCGGTCTGCCCAACATATAGTCCATTATCCAAGACACTGATAAGCTCATCCACCTGCGTATCTATGACCTACTCCTTAATAGAGATTTCTGGATGGTATTAAAGGCACTTGGGAAATCAAAAAACATAATCCTCACAGTGCTGCCAGGTGAGGACAAGCCTTGTGGAGCAGGCAGATAATCACATCCTCCACTTCAGTCTTTGCCTGATGGGCAAACTTCAGTGGGTCCAGGTGGCCTACCACAACAGAACTCATATAGTCCAGGACTAGAAAATATTCATTATGTGAGATGTAAATGCCACTGGACTGTGGTCATTTGGTGATGAGGTGCCTGACTTCTTTGGAACTGGAAAAATGCAGGATCTTTTCCACAGTAGTGGAACATTTTGCAGCCTTAATGACACCATAAAGTTGGTTAGCACATGCCTTAAGAACTCGAGGATTGACTCCATCTGGACTTTTTTTTTCTGTGCGTAGCTTCTTCAGTTGCCTCCTCACTTGCATTCTGACAAGCTCAGTAATGCCCTAGTCACTCAGCAAATGTGATTTTTTTCAGATTATTGAATAACAGTTTTCTGTTTAGCATAAGCATCATTTTTTCACTTGCATTATCAATGAATAATTACTGATCTCCATCTTCTACTCGCACAGCTCAAAACCTCTGCTAACTCTTTAGGGCCCTCTTGAAAAAGTGTTCCAATCTTGTGTCTGCTTTAATGCCCTCCAGGCCACAGCTAAATTCTAAGCCTTGTATCATGTTTTTATTTATAACTCCTCTGGCTTCATCATTGATGTCATTGCACACTACCCCTCCTTCACCCACTCATCTATCATCAAACCCGACCATTAACACAGCTACAGCACTACAGAAAAACATACACAGAAGAGGGGTGCCCTCTGCCTTAATATATTCAGTTCTTTAATTGGATCTGTAATGAGACTAACAATACTTTACTTTCAGTACATACAAGTATAGAGGTATGTCAAGCTTCATCAGTAATACATATTTTAAAAAAACACCTCCACATCTTACCCACATTCATACACAAATGCCGCATCTGTCAAAGCAAATCATCTTTCTGAAAAGACACATAATTTAATATGAAAATAATATAAATGAAAATTGCTTAGTTATCATCCTGATGAGAGACTGTGACTTGTCATATTGCCATCAAATGAAGTGGATAGGCTGAGCACAGACAGATTAGGAATGCTACATTCAAACTAAATGCAGACTAGAGGATTGACAAAGATGTATTTATCAGGTAAGGTTTTGTAGTTTAAGGATAAACAGTAGACATTGTGTCTTACATAAATTTGAATCCATCCAGGACATCAGAGACACTCTAGGCATTTGGTCTGTGACAGGTGTAAGAGGAGAATGGCAGAAATGAGAAAGATGTATTACCCAGATGGGAGGCCAGAGAGGAATAATGGATGGATTGGCCAGCTGGACAAAAAGATAATTTTGTGCCCAGCTGGTATAAAATAATAGATGAACCCGTGGAAGCTGGAACTTAAGAGCAGTTCTATCCCCCATACAGAAGGTGGCAGTGGTCCTTGTGTGGAAGCCCAGTTGGGACACCCTCAAGGAATGCTTGGGAATTGGAGTCCAGAAGTGCAGCCTTGTTGGGGTCCCTGGGTGTTGATAGAGGGTGTTGTCGAGGGAGAAGCTCCTTACTTTTTTACGGCCTGGAAGTGCTTCTAAGGAGACATGGCACAGCACTGGAAACATTCTACACATTCTACACTCAAACACCCACACTCATTCATAATTAATCATGGCAAATCATCTAACACACTTGTCTTTGGGATGATGAAGAATACAACATAAAATGTGTAGGCACAAACAGAAAAAGGAACATGTAAAATCAACACAACCAAAGTTAAGGCTGAGAATTAAACCTGGATATAGAGAGCTGTCTGGCATACTGTACATGCATGTATCCATTATTCCAGCCAGTACTGGGTCATGACTAGTGCTGAGTAAATAAACAGTCTTTGACAAATGACATGGTGAGTGTGCCATGTGTGCCTCAGGAAACCAAATATAATTGTTTAGTAAAGTGGAGGATTACCTAATTGTAAAGCAAAGAAGACATGCTTTTGTTTTAAATTAATTCTAGCATGTAACCTGTATCAGGAAAATTAGGTTTGAACTCTTAAAAAAATAAGAAAAGAAACTGGGCCACTAAGATAATCAGCAAATTAGTAATGCAATAATCCAACAGCAAAATGGAGCAAAACAACTTATAATAGCAGTATTTAAATGTAAACTAAACTGAGGGCTATTAGAAAGCAATGATGATTTGAATTGAGCTAGTGTTCATTTGTACTGCCGTCACTAGATACTGGCACTGATGACTAGACCAGTGCAGCATTCGTTCATGATCAGATGCTTCTTTTGTGATTCTTGCCATGGTTACAGGGCATTTCCTTGACAACATGTAATAAGATTAGGACTGCATGAGAATTTGCTTACACCATCTGTATGCATGATATGCTGCTATTCTCAGAAATGAACCTGATGCACATTTTAATGTGGAAGTATGATCTGCTAATGGAAAACAACAGTTGGCCGACAGACAATGGATCGGACTCCCTATAAAGCATAAGAGATGCAAAGTAAACAGCAGAGAGAGAGAGAAGAATGTTGGAACTTTTAATCTTTGTCTTACATACACCTTATGATGAGGCAGTTATTTAATCTTCTTTCAGCTGATCCTGTTAGGGGGTGCCACAGCGGATCACCTGTTTCCATATCTTCCTGTCCTCTGCATCTTCCTCTGTCACACCACCACCTGCATGCCTTCTCTCACCACAACCATAAACCTCCTCTTAAAAAGACCTTCCTCTTTTCCTCTTGCCTGGCAGTTCCATCCCTAGCATCATTCTCCCAATATACCCAGCATATTTCCTCTGCACATATCCAAACCAACACAATCTCCAAACCATCCAATCTGAGCTGACCCTCTAATGTACTCATTCCTTATCCTGTCCATCCTTATCAAACCAATGTAAATCTTAACATCTTTAATTCTGCCACCTCCAACTCTGACTCCTGTCTTTTTGTCTGTGCCACCATCTCCAACCAATATAACATAACTGGTCTCACTACCTACCATCTTGTAGACCTTCCCTTTCACTCTAGCTGGTACCTGTCTGTCACAAATAACTCCAGAGACTCTTCTCCACCCACTCCACCCTGTCTGCACTCTCTTCTTCACCTTTCTTCCACACTACCCATTACTCTGTTGATCCCCAGTGTTCAAACTCATCCACTTTTGCCAACTTTACTCCCTGCATCCTCACCATTCTACTGACCTCCATCTCATTCACACACATGTATTCTTTTTTGGCCCACTGACCTTCATTCCTCTCCTCTCCAGCGTATATCTCCTCAACCTGCTAACTACTCTCGTTACAGATCACGTTGTCATCAGTAAACATCATAGTTCATGGAGTTTAATCTCCTCTGTCAACCTGTCCATGACCATTAAACATGTGTGCACAACTAAGCAGATTTGACTACCTCTTATTGCCACCTAAAAACCTGTTACCAGACAGCAGCTGCTGTGTTATTACCTAAGCCAGAAGTATGTGTGCATGTGTTTCGGGGGACGTAGTTTTTATAAAATGAATATTTTTCTTGAGCTTTTGTAAAGTTCTAAATTCTTCTTGGGGAAGAAATAAAGTATAATCTATCTATCTGTAATTTCAGTTTGAGTGTATTTTATTTCTTGTTTTGAAAGGACAATATTCTTAAAAGAAACCTCTACCTGATCATATGTAAATACGAAGGTAAAAAGATTATTTTTTGTTATGGTGACTTAAAGTATACTTAATGTCATGCTATACAGTATTCTTAATTTGTAAAGTGTTACCTTTCCTATTTGCTTTTATCAAAATGTTCCAAATGAATGAGTTTTGTGGTTATTACAAAGTAACAGACAATGACTGGACCAGAATTCAAAGCCAGGACATTGGGGTTTTGGGATAGCAGTGCTAACCACTGTGCCATCCAATTTCTGAATGTTGTTCTGTAATTAAAAGCATTTGCATTATTATTTGCAATGACTTGCAAGTGAACACAACTCAGTCATTAGATTTGTTTTTTCTTAAAAAGTTATCTCACTTATTAGAATTTGCTGGTGGCAGCATGATATATCACTATTCTTGACTTACAGCACTTAATTTAATTTCATACAAACTGGGGCCTCCCTTTTATAACATAAGGAACAAATTCTTGTCTTTGAAATTTATTTATTTCATCCTTCCAAGATTTATTCTGTGTACCATCTGCAGGTCCCTCTGTGATGTATTTTATGATATGCTGCTTGATTTTCAACACTCATTGATAGTTCAATCTTGATACAATTATCATCAACCATTTTTGTTTTTGTTTGTAGAAAGTGATATAAAATATTTTACCTTAGCAAGCTAATCTATTTGCAAAGTGCTAAAGAGTTCCAGTTTCAAGAATATGTCACTCACATCTTTTAGTTTCCATTACGACTCAAAGGCCTTTTGCATAACTGGTTTGGCTCAAATATGCAGAGTTTAAGAGATAGTTATAAATAAAACAAGTGAAGAAGTTTACCATTGTTTCAGATTTTAGGGCTATTGTGACCACATGTCTTATATTAACCTCTGCCCTTGTTGTTACTATAGAATTCAGTTTTTCACAAACAGTTTAAAAAAGCATAAGCATGTTGAACAATTGTTTTGCTAAAAAGATGCAATTAAACAGTTCATTCTATACTTTAAGGTATTGTTTGCAAGATGAAGTAAACATTTGTAAAGCTTCAGGTTAGGCCTGTCATATAAGGGAGTCACAAAAGAGGAAGAGAGGCCTCAAAACAACCATAAAGCAGAATAGGATCTTTACTAGAAAGCCTAGAAGAGGCTCACCCAAGCCAGCAAGTCCCCCAACTGCTACTTATAGGTTATGATCTAGACAGGGCTATAAATGGGAAATTGGCTTTAAATATAAGATAGTCACAAATATATCTCTTCGAAATGCCTCACAAGGGAGAGACAAGTCCAACATGTAGTCTTTGTAAGGTGAGGATTTATTTAGCAAAATAAGAAAACAGAGGAAAATGCTCAAAACAGTAAAAAGGCAATCTATAGTGAACAAGTCAAAAATCTGAAGGCAGAATCTAAGAAAGCAAAGCAAGAAACCTCCTCCCTCAAAAAAACCCAATAAATTCAAAGAAATAGCAATACTCACAAAGTTCCATCACGGTCTCAGTGATCTACTGCTGAGTCTCTCTTTTCTGAATGAATATAAATCCATTAGTGACATCAGCGTGGCTCCACCTCCTTAAGTTCCACACACAAAGTATGGAAAATGCCTTTATATTTAAAGTCATAGAGCTCAAACAAAAAAATAATACGCAAAATTAACGAAAATAACATAAAAATATGAAAAATAATTCAGAATTAACAAAAAGCTAAATAAACTTAAACATGAGCTAGGTAAAGAAGTCTGGGTGTAACATAACAATGCTGTGTTTGAGCATAACAAATAACCAAAGTGAGGACACATGTGACACATTGTTATTTTGTACTTGACCTTCTGAATATATAAGTAGGGTTAAAATCTTACATGAGCAGATCATAATTTGACACTGTAAGCTTTCTAAGTTGAATATCATGACACCTTGAGGTGTCATAGCATGACTTGAGGGGTGTCAAAAATGTAATTTTCTAATTTATGAAAGTTGAAAATTTCGATCTCCGGTTTCTGACAGATCTTGATCCTTTAGGGACCCCTGATTCTGAAAACATTGATATCTTGATGATGGGTGTTTGTATGTCAGTTTATTGAGGACGGTCTAGAGCTTAAATGACTGGACGGAAAAATACCAAACTCGAAACTTAAGCCTGTTATGAGCCAAATCATGCAAGACAAAGAGGCACTCTAGAGCAGTGGTCCCCAACCTTTTTGACAGCAAGGACCACTTTATTAGATGCAAATTTTTCCACAGACTGGTCGGGGGGGGGGCAGTTTTATACACGATTTACATAACATTTCTATTATTATTAAGCAGTTCGCATACGTTTGCAACCCGAGATTTTTCTTCTTATTTTGCATATAACAAAGACATATGTTTTGCATTTGCCATTCCAACAGACTGCACATCACAAACATTAACACTGTTATCGTTTTTTTTCGTGTCTGCCGTTTCTATAGGAGGGTGACAATGAGTTAAATTCCAATGGATGTTTTTCAGAGGTTGACAAGCAATAAGCAAAAGGTATCACTGAAAACCACAGAAAACAAAAACATCAAAAAAAAAACAGTACGAGGAAAGTTCAAAGAAAGAATTTTTTTTTACAATGTTTCTGTTTGGGGATCGTTGTGTAGCCTAAATGTGTACAACTGAGCTGCGGCCACAGATCTAACTGCTCTGTGGATGATTCATTCAAGCATTTCAAGGTCACCTCGTTGTAATGAAAGCATCTGCTGAATGTACTTCGTAGTAACGAGATTTCTATAGTCTCGTGTTATATGGGGAAACTGTCGGGACCGTAAAAATACTTTGTTGTAATACTCTCTCACCTCGGTCTCTCTCATCTCTCTGGGCCGCTGCAAAGCCCCGCCCACCAAGCATTCTAAAAAGTCTGAGTGAGTCTCCGTTGCCGGAAGTTCTCTCGCGGCCCGGCTGTCAGACGGCTGCGGCCCGGTAGTGGGTCGCGGACTGGTGGTTGGGGACCCCTGCTCTAGAGGAACCCTCAAATACACTGATTCTGCACTTAATTATAAATTTTTCTCATCAATTGCTATTGTAATAGACCTCAGTATGTGCGTCTCGGGAACTGCAGGTCTGACATTGTGGTCAGCAGCACAGGAGCGCCACAGGGTACTGTACTTTCTCCAGTCCTGTTCAGCCTATATACATCGGACTTTCAATACAACTTGGGGTCCTGCCACATGCAAAAGTTCACTGACAACACTGCTATCGTGGGCTTAATCAGGAGTGGACAGGAGGAGGAGTATAGGAACCTAATCAAGGACTTTGTTAAATGGTGTGACTCAAACCACCTACAACTGAACACCAGCAAAACCAAGGAGCTGGTGGTGGATTTTAGGAGGACCAGGCCCCTCATGGACCCCGTGATCATCAGAGGTGACTGTGTGCAGAGGGTGCAGACCTATAAATACCTGGTAGTGCAGCTGGAGGATAAATTGGACTAGACTGCCAATACTGATGCTCTGTGCAAGAGAGAACAGAGCCGACTATACTTCCTTAGAAGGCTGGCGTCTTTCAACATCAGCAATAAGATGCTGCAGATGTTCTATCAGACGGTTGTGGCGAGCACCCTCTTCTTCGCGGTGGTGTGCTGGGGAGGCAGCATACAGAAGAGGGATACCTCACGCCTGGACAGACTGGCGAGGAAGGCAGGCTCTATTGTAAGCATGGAGCTGGACAGTTTGACATCTGTAGCAGAGCAACAGGCACTGAGCAGGCTCCTGTCAATCATGGAGAATCCAATGCATCCACTGAACAGTATCATCTCCAGACAGAGGAGCAGCTTCAGCGACAGACTGCTGTCACTGTCCTGCTCCACTGACAGACTGAGGAGATCGTTCCTCCCCCAAACTATGCGACTCTTCAATTCCACCCGGGGGGGTTAACGTTAACATTATTCAAAGTTATTGTTTGTTATACCTGCATTTTTATCACTCTTTAATTTAATATTGTTTTTTTTTTATCAGTATGCTGCTGCTGGAGTATGTGAATTTCTCCTTGGGATTAAGAGAAAAGCCAAGCAAAATGACACTTTTTATTGGCTAACTAAAAAGATTACAATATGAAAGCATTCGAGTCAACTCAGACTCCTCCTTCATTTTGCCTGAAGAAGGGGCCTAATCTAATCTAATTTAATAATATTCTATATTACTTCCCCATTATCTGAATAAATCTTGTCTATTTGGATACTTAGCAGTCACTTACATAGTATTCATTCATTTATCGAACCCATTCATCTATTCGCTGTCAAACCCAATTCCGGGCTTTGCATTGTTCATTGCCTATCCCATCCAGATTAGCCACAAGGCACGAATCAGCCCTGAATGGGGCACCAATCAATTGTACGGCACACTTATGTGCAGATATACAATCAGTCATAAGATGGCCTATTTGAAGTCAGTAATTACTCTAACATGAACATTTTTGTGATGTTGGTGTAAAAGGTCCTCCCTGTGTGGAGAGCACTTTGAGTAGTGAGAAAAGCGCTATCTAAATGTAAAGAATTATTATTAAAACCATATATGTGCAGAATGCACATATATACCATATTACATTTAAAAGCAAATTGACAGCAGGGTGGACCACAGTGTCACTGACTTTTCTTGAGTTACATGTCAAATATTATGAAACACTAGAATGTATAGATGGATGTGTAGTGTTCTCTACAGTTTATACTGAAATAGTACTTATAGAATAGGAATGCAGGCAGGCCGAGTGACTTGCTCAGGGTCGCTTACTGAGCCAGCAGTGGGAATTCAACCTGTAGCTTGTTCGTTTCCAGTTTGCCTCCTTAACCACTAGGTGACTTTACTTAGTTAAAAAAACACATTTTGTGTAGCCAATGTCTTCTACATTTTGTTAGCTGTGCTTCCTACTTGCAAGCACATGGCTGTTAAGGAAACAACACAGACGACAGCTAGTTGACAGCCCTGACAGATGAGTAGGAAAACAGATCTGTCACCAAATGTCCAGGAGATGACAGAACCATGCCGTAACCCTTGATGTGACAGGCATTGACACAGTTTCAAATCTAGCACAGCTGTGCCTGAAAACAAAATATTTGTAGACTGTGGAGCGACTTTGCTAAAAGAAGCGAAACTTCTTAATTCCCAAGAGATCGACTAGCAGTTTAACAAGAATTAAAATGAAGCTTTACTTTACCAGCACTGTGGTATTTAGACTTTAAAAATGTGGAAGGCTTTCAAGGAGAACTGTAAATGTACAACATTACCGATGGTATATGTTCAACAAAAGCTTGTTTCAGAAGCTTATTAGGCAGTGTAGAAAAAGTCATGCAAACAGAAAAGGTGCTGTTACATTACTTTGCAAAGATGGGGAGTCTATATATTTTGTGGTTTTGTTAATTCTGTGACAAAGCCCTACTGCTTTGAGTTGACAAGTCCTTTCACTTATCTCCTAGTGCAAAGAATCTCTAAAAATAGAATATATGAGGCAAACATGAACATTTGTTCCAATTAAGACCATTGGAAAAGGTTACATATCTTCTGAAAAATTTAATAGTCATGAGGCATGTCATACACTGGCAATCTGGTTCAATTTAGAGTGTTGTGTTTTATTCATGTATTTATTCAGGTAATTATTTTAAGTACATGTGTTGGAGTGTATTATCAGAGGACATAGAAATCTAAAGTTGGTGACTGTGGCAAATACAAGGCTCTTTCACTCACAATACAGTCAATGTTGAATTCTTGCCTCATTGTGAATAATTTTGAATTTAGGATGGAATGTTTCTGTGTGCAGTTTGCATGTCCTACCTGTACTGTGTGGGTGTCTTTAAGCCTCCTGCTTTTTTCTCTGCCGTATAAAAACAGACAGGCATCTGTGACAGTGCAGGTTAACTCCTTACTCCCTCTTTAATAATGGAAGCCTCTTGAACCGTACACCATTGATAACTTAACCTGGATGAGCTGAGCTGATGAGGAAGAGGCTAAAATCAATAAATAATCAAATAAAAACAAGGTTTAAGCAATGCAGAAGTCCTTTTTAAAATTCTCATCCCAGTACTTCCCTTTAAAAACTGATGCCTTCTAGAACCTCGTGGCACGGAGAGACGTCTACCAAAAGGCACAGACCTTCATCAATCTTGGCCCGTGTCTAGGGTTACCAGATACCTACGAACCCAAAGGTCATAAAGGAGGACAAAGGAGTTTGTATCCCATTCTATTCACGAAACACAATGTGAACTGTCAGTTACAATGAAAACTTTAAAAACAACTAATTTCACAGGTCACAAAATGAGTCATCAAAATTAAAAGTTATAACTATGCAGTTTCATATTTTTCAGATGAGGCGACCTTTCACAGCAGTTCATCGTTCCCGGCAACATAGCTGTGGAACTCCAGACAAGAAACATTGTTAAAATTGTACTTTGTAAGAAGAATTCCTCTGAGAGAGTCAACAGTCTATTTCTTTCTTTTGTCCAATGTGTGTTGATCAAGGAAAATACTTTTTCAACATTGATATTGTGCGCAGGAATACAAAAGAAAAATTAGCAAATTTTAAGCAGCACTGAGTAACTGGCTTCATTTGCACAACGTTGAAAGTATGAACACCACTGTTCATGAAGGACACTTTCAAAAAACTTGTCATCTTTCTGTCCTGCGAATGATTTTAGGTTACAGTACTGGTCAAACAAGTAAACATCATCCACAATACCCTTTTCGCTCATATACTGTACACATGGCAACAGATCATCGAATGTACTGTCGTTTAGTTTGTTTAAAAAAATCCAGCGAAAGCACTGATATTCATTGAAGGGTGTCATCCACTTTTCCAAATAATCAATGCACCCGTGGTCTTGCATTCTTCATCTTGGCTGTCTTCACACAGGCTTTACAGAGGTTCTCTCACTTTCAGGGAAATTAAAGTTTCACTGTGTCTGCTAAGCAGAGTTTACTGTATTGACTGTAGGATGATGCTACAAACCTTCAACGTCGATGTTTCTTCCCTTTGAATAGCTGCAATTTTCTCCTGAAATGGCGATATCAGTGAATGCAAAAACCACAAATATACTTCTGAAAAACTGTTCTGGAAAAAATTCTTGAACAATACCGGTGGCTGAAATATGTTCTGTAAGTATGCTTTCACCGCAGCAAATAACTGCAACAGCCTCTCAATTGCTGGAAATAGGCTGAGTAGCGCATAGCTGTGTTTTGTTTTTGATAAAATATAGATGATTTATGTTAAACAATAGATATGATAGTGTGTGATTTCAGCCAATAACATGGTCAAGTCAGTGATTGATGAAACTTTTTACATCACCTTTTTAGGTAATGCCTGCCGGACAGAAGGCACATCGCCGAAAAGGAAGGCATGTCTTCCTTTTGCCAGATGTCTGGTAACCCTACCCATGTCCCTGCTGTCTGATCCATGGCATTCCATGGGGAGCCACCGGACCCTGCTTCTGTGCCCACCGGTGCCAATCCAAGCTCCACCCGGCAAATGCGCAGCTTCATCTCATTGCTGCCAGTCACAGACTCCACCCAGCGAGAGTATCCTTCTGAGTGTAATGATTACACCTGCTCCTGGCTGCTCAGCAGGCGTGATCCTCGTGCCCCCTTGTGAGCGCCGGCTCTGCGCTACCTCCTGGGGCACCATTCCTGTCTGCCTACTTCTCTCCGAAGTACCGGCTCACCACGGCTCCTGCCTTTCTCTCCATCCTTTAATCTCCAATCCTCATTCATTTGTTCCATTTCTTTTTCCTACACTCCCCTTTATAGGCTGGGGTTGCAGGTGCAATCGCCTGATTACCACCCTGGGCTGATAACAAGACAATCAGACTGCCCACAAGTACCGGCAAGGCAATGCACAGACAGCTGAATGCCTAGCACCAACCCGGAGACAGGGTGTCTTCAAGGCAGATCGCTTGCACTTGCTTCCACTCCCCAGCACAAGCGTGTTCATTATTTATTAATTAAAGCCATAGCATCTCCACAATGGCCTGGTATAAGTGTATATACTGTACTTTTTACAAGTTCTCTGCAAAGTACTGGCTTTTTATCTTTGCAGCTCACTCATTGACAGACAGCAATGGAGTGATAGATAGTTAGATAAACAGAAAGATCCAAAAAGCCTATCAAAATGAATACATTCATTTATATGTTCATTTATAGTGCCTAACATTTTTGGAACAAAATTAAACACATTACATTCCTTCTATGGCTCCCATTTCCACCATAAATACAATCTGTGACTCGATAACTGGCCCAAAAAAGTGTTATTTAGAATTTGTGTAGTGTGACACTTAATTTAAGGTTATTTTTTGAATGTGCAATAAAATATAATGGAACCAACTCTGTTGCTGTCTGCTTCCAAGCACATTCATACTCCATGAGTGTTGCCACTGTTGTCAAGTATTTATGTACATATTTTTGGGCATGAACGGTTTCAGCATACTCAGGGGTGTAATATCTCTTTTTTTCAATATATGGTATAGTCCGTAGCACCCATCATTAAATTAAAGCACCATTGACATTTGCTTTATATGCTTGGCTAAAGATTATTGCTTAGATGTGTAGCATTGTGAAGAAACAGACCAGTACTTGGAACTGTGCTCTTATTTAGAAAATTGTGCTGTATACTGTAGTTTGATTCATGCTAATAAAAAAAAGTATAAGCACAATCAACAGATTTTATGTGCCAGTTCTGGGCTATGTTTAATGAAACATTTGATTTACTGTCATAAACTATATGTTACTCACAAATGCACTATAAGAATAGCAGATCAGGTTTCTCCCAACAGTTTTCCATAAAGATGTCTAAAGTAGCAGCAGAGGCTCAAATGCAGTATAAATCTCTGTTAAATTCTGTTGTGCTTATAGGGATTATGAAAACATTGCTTATAATTTACATAATAGGATAGAGGGTATCATAGTGCTACAATGGTTAGTACTGCTGCCTCACAGCAGGAATTTGGTTTAAGTTCCAGGCTTGTCGCAGTCTGTATTGAGTTCATGAACATCATTGTGAATTTCATTAAGGTATTTTGCATATCACTTTCACATCTCTTAGACAAACAAATTAAACTTACTAGAAATTGTAAGTCAAAACTGTCTTGGCTACATGAATAATGATGTGCCTGACCTTCTGCTATATCTTCTGTTCTATTTTACTTTCAATATGTTTACATATTTAGAAAGTCTAAAACATTACATATAGAATGAGGTGTATACTTTGATATGTGTATTAGAATCATAAATCACATTGACATACTAAGTATTGACAGCTTTTACTGCACACTTCATTCCATGTTTGGACTGGATCCTTGGACCTGTTACCCTTTTTTAAAATGGAATGGAAACATTCTTTTTTTTTTCTTTCTTCACTTATGGCAGCTGGTCAATGGTGCAGGGAAAAGAGAAAATTAGGTGGTAAAATAGTAACTGCTTCCAGGTGTCTTTCTGTTTTTTCATATATGATCAGCAAGTAGTTAATAGATTCTACTAGCCATGCAAAGGTACAGGCAAAATCAGCTTCTTCTTTCTTGAACGAAGTAAAAAATATATAAAAATAAGGGTTTTTATAAAACACAAATTAGTAATTGAAAGGGTGAACTCAAAAAGACCCCAATTATTCCTATGCAAATGAAAGCAATAGTGGATTGCCTTAGTAATTACTGACAGGTGACATACATTCCAGATATGATGAAATGCTTTGAGATTATGGTGCTGAGACATAATAATTCTAATATTTCAGAACTCTTTTTTTATACCAAATAAAGTTTTCATATCACAGTACTGGTCCACCGAGCTGCCATATTTATTGAACTTCATACAATTCCAGCAAATGCTACAGTTTATAGACAATACCTCAACATTTAACACTGTTGTACCATCAAAACAGATCACCAGGCTCCTAGACTTGTGGATAAGTGCCAACCATTCCAAATGGATTTTGGACTTTCGAGCTAGGAACCACCACCATATTGACAGCATCACTTCTTACATACAGAACTTCAGCCCAGACATCCTACACGGTACTGTTAAGATGGTCAGAAGATGGTCAATCATTGCTAACCTAAAGTTGGTACAGCACATGTTGCCCATTGTCATGAAAGGAGTACTGCCAGGATGGACTAAATGTAGACCTGAAGGTCAATTAATAACAATGTGGAAGAAAGAAACAAAGCCAAGAATGTGCTAAGGTCAAAAATCAGTATGATTTTTTTGTCTCAATTAGAGCGTAAACTAAAATCCTAGTCAGAAAGTACTATCATTAAATTGCAAACTTAATTCAAAACCTGAAAATTGGTCAGCAAAGGTCAATACTTGGATGATTATTAGTTCCTTCTGCCGGTTTATAAACCACTGCACTAATAACACCATCCAGTGTGACTCCTTAGGACACACACTGAAGCAACCATGCAACATGCAGCGGCAACGGGAGCACAAAACAACAGCAAACTATTTCCAAATCAAACATAAATAAGTTTCATTGAATGAAACTGCACAGAATAATGTGGAAAAAATGCACAATTATATAAAAATTAACAAAAGAGCTCATTCATAACAGAAGGCTCATTAATGCCTTTACTTTCTCATATATTTTGAAGGGCTGGTTATCTATATCTATGATCATGGATTCCAAGAAGTGAACAGCAAAGCATCCTGGTGAGACTCGATTTTATACAATAAGTGGCACATAACCTGATTTGTGTTCTTATAAATATTGTCAGGTGTTGCATTGACTGTAATCCATCATGGGACAAGCAATCCTATCTATGTACAGTATCTGTCTATCTGTATTGTCAGTGAGCTCTTGCCCAAATTCACCTACCAACAATAGACTCAGCCTGTGTTGGGGAGGAAATGATCTTTAACACCCTCCCCACTGGCTTTATTTTTATGACAGACTTTGGAATCACTCTTCTTGAGCACCATTAAAAAGACAGTCTTTGTTAGCTCCTTAGTCTGTCTTCTTTCCATAAATTGCAGCAGTAACTCTTTTGTTCCTATAGTGAACATAAAAATCCTTGATTAAGAAGTGAGGAATACCAGACCAAGAAATAATTAGAGCAAGAGCAACATGAGATTCGGGCTACAAAAAAGGTCATGGACAAACCAACAAAAGACTTTCTTAACAAAACTTTTATTTTCCGAAGTGAGCCCGATATTTATAAGTAGCTGTCTTTTGTAGTCACAACTAACTGGTAGGAAAACTGGTATTAGGATGGTGTTTTATATACAGAGAATTAATTGAAATTAATTATTTAGTGGCTATCAGGTTTTGTTTAAATATTTTTAACATCTTTTCAGAATGTCCTTTTGGACACTGTCATTTTGTTGCCATTGCCCATTGTGTTGCTATGTTCGAGTGGCCGGTAGTGAACAGCACGTGACGTCAATCCCACACTGGTATAAAGGTTCTTCCTAGTCATCCAATATCCTAAATAATTCAACATAAAACCTTCTTTGTTATCATATGATTGTCATTATGCAGTTTAGTTTTGGACCACTTGCTTGATTTCTTGACTTTGATTTCTGGTTAGTGTTTTGATCATATCTGAAAGTAGGACTGGCTTCACGGTAACATCTTTTGGCTTGGTTTACATCTATGAACTTGTTGCTGAATATACGCCAAGACTGTACACACCTACATGGCAACCATCAAAATGGTCATAACAAACAATATGGCATGACAGTTTCCAAGTGGAATCCCCAATGGTCTGTGCAACTTTCTTCCAATTCACCTTTTACTTCTTTGACTAAAAGTTAGGTCTTTTTGAAAATTCTCTAAATAAATATGACATACCGCCCCAGCAGTGTTCTTCCTCTTTTCCTGTCATACCTGGTGTTGTTCTCCATTTTTGAGGGCTATAATGCAATTATACTGTATATATTGATAATTTGGCTCATGCGTAACACATAATTAATTTTGATTTGAAATAGGAACAATAAGTTAATTGGAAACAAACAAAGTCAATGAAAAACAATGCAGAGAGACCAGGGGTTGTCATACTTTTTTAAGCCAAGGCCCCTGAAAATGTTGTAGCACCCGGTTAGTGACACACAATAATATAAACCCAATGCCACGAAGCTGGGCGTGATCCTGGATCTTGGTTTCTGTTAACAGTAGTCTTAGAACACAATTTTGCACAAATGCAAAGAATTCAAAGCAAATGCTTAACTACAGCAAACTATTGATGAATATTTAATATAGATATAGGCTGGGTTATTCAACCCTTTATCTTGATGTACCATCTCCAGGAATTGAAATGTTTTGAAGTAACACTCCTTTAAATTAGGAAGCATTGAATTCTATACGTACAACTAAAGGTGATATTTCTTCAACCCTGCACCCAGGTCAGGTCAGGTTGGGCAGCATGCACTGGTACAGCGCGTTACTGCATCCACCACACAGCTCAGGATTCTGGTTGGCAGACAGAAGGTCCATCCCACCCCTGGAAAGCAGCCAGGTGTAATGTGGGCATCCCCTTTGCCTGATCCAGCCACTCAAATCCTCAGCGATGAAGAACATTCACGGGGAATCATGCCACATGGGTGTAGTGCCTTAACCGATGCTCCCTTACATCGTAGGTAATGTGCCTCATTCAGGAATCCATGACTCATCTGATACAAAGTCAAACCACTGGTACCCAAGGATTTTCTGAAGAGACACAGTACCGAAGGAGTCCAGTCTTTGTCTCAGGTCACTGGATATTGTCCATGTCTCGTAACCATATAGCAAGATAAGAAGCACAAGGACTCTAAAGACTTGGACCTTCATTCTTTTGCAAAGTTATCGGGAGCATCACACAGCCCTTTCCAGTGACCTCATGACCCCTAATGCTCTCCCAATCTGTCTACTGACTTCATAGAAAGAGTCACCAGAGACATGAATGTTGATACCAAGGTAAGTAAACCTCTTGACAAAGTCAACATTTTTTCCACAGATGGACACACTGCTGAAGGTTGTGCCTCAGAGGTCACTGAAAAGGTCCACCCACACCCCCCAAACAATGCAGGTGGGGATTTTAATGATTTCAATAATTTACATTTACAAAAATGTTACAGTTACATTTGAATTCAGATCAGAAGCAGGAGAAAAGTAAATCACCAGTTACATACAACGTATGGTCAAAAGAAGAGAAAAATAACTCACAGATGGACCCAAGCCAATTAAAGGCTGAGTTTGCTTCATGTCTGTGCAATTCTGTTTCAAGGTCCAGCCTGTTCCTGTATTTATTATTTAAAGAAGGATGAAGGTTACTGAACATTAGTAATTATAAAAGCTTCCTGCTGTTGATTAATCTGTGTTAATAATATTAAAATTTAATGTTGAATACATGCATTTTACTATTAATAATTGTTAACAATTTTCTTTATCCCTCATTGTATATTCTACATTAATCTGCCAATTTCTAAAAGTTTCTAAGAATAATAATATACAGCAAATACGTTTACCAAAACCTGTGACAGAGGGAGAATGAGAACTGAGTGAGATGCTTTGGGGTCTTTGGAGATTGCTTTAGTTGGGATGATTAAAACAGCACTGGCCTGTTGTTATGCACTCTTTCACAAAAATCCATCAGTTTTGGTGCATTGTTCCCAGGCAGTCTCCATCTTGGAGTCAATTGGCTCAAAGATGTAGGGAACAAGACAGAGCTGTGAACTTGGATTCCACAAGCATGAATTGGCATGGGTGGTGGGGACAGAATAGGAGAATGACACAAGGTGAGCGAGACAGGAGTGGAGACTCACTGGAATAGGACAGAGATGAACCCGTAAAACTGTAGGTCTGGCTGCTGTATAAATAATGATCCTTTATAAGACCCACTCACCAGCCCTCCAGCTGAGAGCTCCAGCACTACTCTATAACTACATTAATACAGGATTACTTTCATGAAACCACTGCAGAACATGTTCAGTTATGTTAATTTAATATCCACGAGAGGACATTTAAACACAGTCTTCAAAATTGGAATGGATTTGTTTATTTTTAATTGAATGTCAACCTCTCCAGGAGTACTGTGGCCCCACAAACACAGTCTGGTAGACTCCCAGGGGGCCATGTTCCCCAGTTTGAAAACCTCTTGTATAGATAACTAATAGTACAAATTTTAAATACATTTAAAATATCAAGATTCTCAAATGGTAGGCCTTGTAACCATAGGGTGAGTTTTTAAAAAAATCTGTTCTTGCCTTCTGCCGTATGCTTTTTGTTTTAGGCTCCAGCTTCCCCACAACTCTGCTCAAGATGAAGCAGGTTTGAAAGATGGATGGATAGATGGAGCACAAATGTTTAACGCTTCACTGTCATCTTCCTCATTTTGCCTTTATAAAAACATCTTCTGAACTGATAACTTTGCTACAATGCAGCAAGGAATTGAGGATCCTGGCTTCCTCTTTTTCTTAACTATGCATCATGTCAACACTCCATATAGTTATAATTCAGGCTAAAATTAAAATGAAGTCAGAGTGTGGGAATTTTTATACTCCAGGGCTCCTTACATACCTGGCTCATTAAATGAAGAATCCCTGTAAATGGAAAGAAAAGCCAGGAACATTAAATAAAGATTGAATGTCCCGAAAAGCCTGGAGCCCCACACAGAGTGCAGCGGGATTGATAAATGCCTTATATTTATGAAAGCTTTGAGCTACATGTTTTTGTGGTACAACGCTCTGCTCATAACATATGTTCTATTTTCCTAGAGCGACAGTCCCTTTTTAGTGATGTGTTTATTATGTCTGATCAATCAATGCTTCTTATTTTGAAAAAGCAACTACTATTGTGATTCTGTATAGAAAAAGAAATATTGATATTAAATTAAGAACAGCATTAGTAATTTAAATGTGGCAGTTGCTCAGACACCTTGCAGAAAACATTTCTATACATCGTAAAGATTTAGCTGAGAGGTCTAAAATCAAAAGAAGTCAGCACCAGATTCCCCTGAGGCACTCAAAGATGGAACAGAAAATTAAAGCAGGAATTAACCAAAGAATTTAGTGTTCAAGGCACAGGCATACATAATAGAATAAATAAACCTGCTCAAAGTAAATGATGTTGTGTGAAGCAATTTAACACCAAACTTTAGGCATTATAAGAGTCACACACAGAGAGCTGCATGAATACACTGCAAATGAATGTTGTCATAATAGATTTAGGGTTAATGGAAACCCAGAGAAAGTGTTGAGGAAAGAAACAAACAAATAAACAAGCAAATAAAGACACAGAAAATGTACTTGGTATTGCATGCTTAATAGTCTCATTATTTTGTCTTTATCATCTTTACTTCAACAGCTTGACTGCCCATGGTCCCTACAATGATAATGACAAAAATATATGAATATAGCAAGTAAAATGTTCATCGTGGAGCAGTAGGCAATGTGAAAATCAGACACAAGTAAAGACAGCAAAGGCACTTGTAAGAAAGTCTACGATGACCACAATCATGGATTAAAAGATTTCAGACAATTGATTAATTTAACCATAATCATCTGATAAACTTTTATAAATAATTTGTTTAGAATCAAAGAAATATAGGCTGCTAGTGGAAAAAGTGAAGCAATTTCAATGCCTTTGCTTCACAAGTAATGCAAACAAAAAATTCTTTGCAGCACATAGGTTCAAAAATAATTCTCAACTCAAAGTAATTATTAAAATCCCTTTCTTAGTGGGAATGTGTGGTCAAGGGGCTCACTTGTCATCATGAAAAGTAAAAAAACTAATAATGATAAAATAAATATGTCCACTGGTCTGTGCTATAAATTTGTTTTCTAAATGATTGCAATAATTTTGATCATTTTTATAGTCAAAATCGCTGAATTGGCACATTTCCTGTTCAAATACAGGGGAGAAACGTGAGGTGCGGCAGAGAAAAGCCTTTCATTACCTTGGACTGCGCTCTCCTTCACACACTGGGCTGATGCATGAAATTGGCACATGCTTGTTGCTGTCATTCTGTATGTTGCCAATATAATTTTTGCAGACATTTTTATTATATATCCTGACTTTCCACAGTCTGGCTAATATCTTTAATGAATGTATCCCCTAGGCGCCAATAAGTTAGCGATATCAGAAAGTCAAGTGCACTGTAGCGGTCTGTTTATTTTTATTTTTTGTTTCAATTGACTGCCAAAATGGAACATTAAGATTTTTAAAACTAAAGGAAAATAAGGAGGACTTTTAAAAGAAAGTGAAGGAGATTTTTGTGGAGAAGGATAGGCGCATGGACTTCATTTACAAATAAAAGTAAGACCGTAAACGGTTTTCAATTTTATTAAAAAATGGGATCAGACTAAGAAAAAAACAATCCAATATTTAAAAACTAAATTTTGACCTTAAATAAAATATTCTTTTGTTTTTCTTGTTATCCTTTTGTTGGACAGTCTGTATTAAAATTGATTAAAGCATCAGAATTAAAAGCTTTTAAAAACAACTAAAAATTTCAATTAAGGTCAAAAATTGACATCCATTTTTTTGAACACAACTCAATACTTTCATTTCTATTGAATGAGTATGAATTGTGGAATTGCAACGGCAAATTTAGAACACATGGAGGGTGCAGAGCTAATGTGCTCTCTATCACTGCTACTGTATAAATGTAACGTTCTTTCTTGCCCAAAACAGTGTGTAACGAATGCTGGTAAGATATGAAACATAACCAGTAGTCAATGTGAATGCTGGCTGCCAATTCAATAGTTAATAAGCTACAGTTTTGGGTTCATATATTTGTAAATCTGACTCTGAAGGAGTCAGTGCCTCACCAGCTATGAACCTCACCACACGTCACTGATTCTTAGTGTGCTGGTTCAGAATCGCTCCATGCAGTCATTTATAGGCTCAGGTATAAACCTGAAAAAGGAATGAAATCAAGTGTGACTGAATCACTCTCTTATTGATATTCACTTCTGAAATCATCACCGAGTAAAAGTGGCCACCAGTACCTTTGTGAAGTACAGTAAGTGTAGTAGAAAAATCAGAAAATTATGTCAATAATGCTGCCTATGTAACCAAACATCTGTGCCCCAAACTGTTGTATGTGAGAGTCAGAAATATGACAAAAAGAGTAAGAGTTTTCCAAAAATGAACATCACAGCAGATCAAAACCTTCACTAGCCTTGCTGTACTACAGTTATCCCTTTGACATTTTACACACATTGTTCACTTCTGCTAGCATAATGTTTTTGTTTGTTGGGTAGTTGTTGATCAATCAACTCCGGTCTTTAGCAAGATAAATACATGGTTTTAACGTACAGTCCCTCTTTTGATCATGATCCTTGCTTCACTTTAGCAAGGGTTTGTCTAGTGGCATCTTTGTGGAACTCCACATGCAGATGGTCTTCCACTGTTGCCCTTCTGAGTAACTAAAATCACTCCAGCCACACACTAGGCAATGGGGTCCCTGCTACGAGCAAATGCTAAGGCTGGGCTGAAAGCATTGAGCATGTACAGAACATAACTGGTGCTTACAATGGTTTTTAAAGGAATGTTTTCCATTGTTTTCTTGGGGGCACATAACTTCACCCTTTTGGTTGACAATTAGTAAAAGGTTTTGCCAATCAGAGTTACCAACTGTTGTGTTACAGCTGTTTCTTCACTGATAAGTGTTTAGATGGTTTATCAAGGAGGCATCCCTGGGGTTTCACTTTGGGATTGATCACTTTATCAGACAAAGCCCAGAGGCTGCATTCCAAAAAGGCCCTGTAAGGAAAACTGACACTTGAGCAGGAAATAAGAGTGTTTGTCAGCTTGCTTTTTAGCAAAGCAAATTAATCCAATAAACACCAACCAGAAACAGTAAGAGAACCCCAAAACCAAAAAAAAACCCAAAATGAATCAAATACAAAATACAACCATTATACCAAAGTGCAGAACACTCTAAAGATACAGCATAAGTACTGCTTGGGCTGCCAGTACCCCAGCTTCTTCTCTAGGTGGCCCCACCTCCTTAGGTTCCACATACAGGTACCAAGTCAGTACCCAAACAACACAACATAGAAAATAAATAAATAAATAACCTTAAAAAAATAAATGGAAAAGAAATAATCTTGAACCAGGGCAACAACCCCGGCTGTACCATAACAATTTTTTGAAGTGTTCACTTACCTTCAAGGTTTATTTTATTAATAATATTGCAATGTTTAGTTACTTTTGTCACCTTGACAAGAAGTAACCCCTCAGTAGGATCAAAGTAATGTGACCATGCATAAAACACAAACTCCCAACTTACAGTACCTTGGAAATTCTACCGATGGGTGCCACATAAAATTAGATAATATTAGAAAATAAGTCACAAAAGGATGCAGTAAAAAAAATCTATAATGTATTACAGACATGTTGTTTATACTAAAAAATTGTCAGCAGATGTTTGTCTTGTTCACTTCATATTGTTCTGGAAAATGCAATTTGTATGCACAGTCATGAAACAGTCATCTTATTATTATTATTAATCTCTGGTTGTTTTATGCCTCACTGCTTGCAGTGCTATGTAACAAAACACTAAGATGTGTGCGGGTGTGTGTGTGGGTGACCTGTCCCTTAGAGCAGTCTGACCGGTCAGTTTGGCTTTGGTGATGCTTACCTTCCATCCTTAATACTCTTAAATTATTTGGAGACTCTAAATTGGCCCAGTATAAGTAATTATGGGTTTGTGGATAAGTTTAAACTAATCATCTCCTACATGATTGGGTCTAAGAAGGATTAATATATAGATGGAAGCATGGATAAGAATGTTAATGTACAGTATACATATTAAGGAATGAGTTTATTAAATAAGGAGTGGGAGTTTAAGCATAATATTGAATACAGTGCATCCGGAAAGTATTCACAGCACATCACTTTTTCCACATTTTGTTATGTTACAGCCTTATTCCAAAATGGATTAAATTCATTTTTTTCCTCAGAATTCTACACACAACACCTCATAATGACAATGTGAAAAAAGTTTACTTGAGATTTTTGCAAATTTATTAAAAATAAAAAAACTGAGAAAGCACATGTACATACAGTGGTGTGAAAAACTATTTGCCCCCTTCCTGATTTCTTATTCTTTTGCATGTTTGTCACACAAAATGTTTCTGATCATCAAACACATTTAACCATTAGTCAAATATAACACAAGTAAACACAAAATGCAGTTTTTAAATGATGGTTTTTATTATTTAGGGAGAAAAAAAATCCAAACCTACATGGCCCTGTGTGAAAAAGTAATTGCCCCCTTGTTAAAAAATAACCTAACTGTGGTGTATCACACCTGAGTTCAATTTCCGTACCCACCCCCAGGCCTGATTACTGCCACACCTGTTTCAATCAAGAAATCACTTAAATAGGAGCTGCCTGACACAGAGAAGTAGACCAAAAGCACCTCAAAAGCTAGACATCATGCCAAGATCCAAAGAAATTCAGGAACAAATGAGAACAGAAGTAATTGAGATCTATCAGTCTGGTAAAGGTTATAAAGCCATTTCTAAAGCTTTGGGACTCCAGCGAACCACAGTGAGAGCCATTATCCACAAATGGCAAAAACATGGAACAGTGGTGAACCTTCCCAGGAGTGGCCGGCCGACCAAAATTACCCCAAGAGCGCAGAGACGATTCATCCGAGAGGTCACAAAAGACCCCAGGACAACGTCTAAAGAACTGCAGGCCTCACTTGCCTCAATTAAGGTCAGTGTTCACGACTCCACCATAAGAAAGAGACTGGGCAAAAACGGCCTGCATGGCAGATTTCCAAGACGCAAACCACTGTTAAGCAAAAAGAACATTAGGGCTCGTCTCAATTTTGCTAAGAAACATCTCAATGATTGCCAAGACTTTTGGGAAAATACCTTGTGGACTGATGAGTCAAAAGTTGAACTTTTTGGAAGGCAAATGTCCCGTTACATCTGGCGTAAAAGGAACACAGCATTTCAGAAAAAGAACATCATACCAACAGTAAAATATGGTGGTGGTAGTGTGATGGTCTGGGGTTGTTTTGCTGCTTCAGGACCTGGAAGGCTTGCTGTGATAGATGGAACCATGAATTCTACTGTCTACCAAAAAATCCTGAAGGAGAATGTCCGGCCATCTGTTCGTCAACTCAAGCTGAAGCGATCTTGGGTGCTGCAACAGGACAATGACCCAAAACACACCAGCAAATCCACCTCTGAATGGCTGAAGAAAAACAAAATGAAGACTTTGGAGTGGCCTAGTCAAAGTCCTGACCTGAATCCAATTGAGATGCTATGGCATGACCTTAAAAAGGCGGTTCATGCTAGAAAACCCTCAAATAAAGCTGAATTACAACAATTTTGCAAAGATGAGTGGGCCAAAATTCCTCCAGAGCGCTGTAAAAGACTCATTGCAAGTTATCGCAAACGCTTGATTGCAGTTATTGCTGCTAAGGGTGGCCCAACCAGTTATTAAGTTCAGGGGGCAATTACTTTTTCACACAGGGCCATGTAGGTTTGGATTTTTTTTTCTCCCTAAATAATAAAAACCACCATTTACAAACTGCATTTTGTGTTTACTTGTGTTATATTTGACTAATGGTTAAATGTGTTTGATGATCAGAAACATTTTGTGTGACAAACATGCAAAAGAATAAGAAATCAGGAAGGGGGCAAATAGTTTTTCACACCACTGTAAGTATTCACAGCCTTTGCCATGAAGCTCAAAATTGAGCTCAGGTGCATCCTGTTTCCCCTGATCATCCTTGAGATGTTTCTACAGCTTAATTGGAGTCCACCTGTGGTAAATTCAGTTGATTGGACATGATTTGGAAAGGCACACACCTGTCTATATAAGGTCCTACAGTTGACAGTTCATGTCAGAGCACAAACCAAGCATGAAGTCAAAGGAACTGTCTGTAGACCTCCAAGACAGGATTGTCTCGAGGCACAAATCTGGGGAAGGTTACAGAAAACTGTCTGCTGCTTTGAAGGTCCCAATGATCACAGTGGTCTCCATCATCCGTAAGTGGAAGAAGTTCGAAACCACCAGGCCTCTTCCTAGAGCTGGCCGGCCATCTAAACTGAGCGATCGGGGGAGAAGGGCCTTTGTCAGGGAGGTGACCAAGAACCTGATGGTCACTCTGTCAGAGCTCCAGAGGTCCTCTGTGGATAGAGGAGAACCTTCCAGAAGGACAACCATCTCTGCAGCAATCCACCAATCAGGCCTGTATGGTAGAGTGGCCAGATGGAAGCCACTCCTTAGTAAAAGGCACATGGGAGCCCGCCTGGAGTTTGCCAAAAGGCACCTGAAGGACTCTCAGACCATGAGAAAGAAAATTCTCTGGTCTGATGAGACAAAGATTGAACTCTTTGGTGTGAATGCCAGGCATCACGTTTGGAGGAAACCAGGCACCGCTCATCACCAGGCCAATACCATCCCTACAGTGAAGCATGGTGGCGGCAGCATCATGCTGTGGGGATGTTTTTCAGCGGCAGTAACTGGGAGACTAGTGAGGATAAAGGGAAAGATAACTGCAGCAGTGTACAGAGACATCCTGGATGAAAACCTGCTCCAGAGCAATCTTGACCTCAGACTGGGGCGACGGTTCATCTTTCAGCAGGACAACGACCCTAAGCACACAGCCAAGATATCAAAGGAGTGGGTTCAGGACAACTCTGTGAATGTCCTTGAGTGGCCCAGCCAGAGCCCAGACTTGAATCCGATTGAACATCTCTATAGAGATCTTAAAATGGCTGTGCACTGACACTTCCCATTCAACCTGATGGAGCTTGAGAGGTGCTGAAAAGAGGACTGGGCGAAACTGGCCAAGGATAAGTGTGCCAAGCTTGTGGCATCATATTCAAAAAGACTTGAGACTATAATTGCTGCCAAAGGTGCATCAACAAAGTACAGTATTGAGCAAAGGCTGTGAATACTTATGTACATGTGATTTCTCAGTTTTTTTATTTTTAATAAATTTGCAAAAACCTCAAGTAAACTCTTTTCACGTTGTCATTATGGGGTGTTGTGTGTAGAATTCTGAGGAAAAAACGAATTTAATCCATTTTGGAATAAAGCTGTAACATAACAAAATGTGGAAAAAGTGATGCGCTGTGAATACTTTCCGGATGCACTGTATGTCTATCTTTTGCTTTGCAGAGTTAATCCTTGGTTTCTTTTAATATGGACAATGGAACTGATTACATCCTTTCCAACTGCCATTGCTATTCTGGCAGATTGGAGCACTATTCATTTCACAGTTAAGAAAAACAACATACAGTCTTTTCTAATTCTTCAATTTGATGTTAAAATTATCCAAGATAAGAATACAAAGACAGAGCTAATAATTCTACTTTGCTTGTTTTCATATAAATGGCAAATGCTTTTTTGTTGCTTATTGGTTTACTGAGGAGGCTTTTGTCATGGCCAACTGCTATTCTGTAATCTATCTGAATCAGACGTGTTCTTTTCTTTCTTGGTTTTCAAAAGAATGCTTTTAGCGCATTAAAATAATTACACATTCATTCCAGGTTCATCAAGTAGAAAAGTGAAGTATGGCAGTTCATTGTTTAACTTATATATTATTTCAAAAAGGTACAATGCAACTTAAGAAAATGTTATACTACAAATTATTCAGAAAATGTAGGAGAGATACTCACCTGCCTATATGCCATGTTTTGATCAAGAGTTCTGCTTCAAGTACACAGTAGAAAACTGAAGAAAGAAAAGTAACTTGTATAGATCATTTGCTATAAAACAATTGAGTCTGGAGTCCTTATAGTTAAATTCTTTTCAACAGTTAGGCTCACCCTTCTTGTTAACAAAAGGGTTGGACAAACTTTTTTGGTAGTGGGCCGAATTGTCAATAATGATTCATAAGAAATATCATATATAAAAAATCATATGTGACTATGAACTCGGGTCGTAATGCATAAGTGTTAATGACAAATAGTAATTTTAAAAATACTGCTTCCAAGAAATGGCTTACTTATAAAACTTTTTTTAAATTAAAAACTATTAACTGTAATGCTCAAATGCCAATAAGAGAGCAATTTTAAAGCTCATTTATTTCACTATGGCATTGTTCTAGTCATGAACATGAAACCGCTTGCTTCTGATAATATCAATTGAAAATCTTGTCATCAAAACAATTAATTAATTGCACAACTTTTATCTGTTAGTTCACTTATATACTTGCTTTTATTGATTTTAATTTCTGAAAAGACTTGCTGACAACTCTATGTGCTACCAAATAATGATGCCTTGAGAACACCACACTTCCAAAGGCTTGGGAACAAATCCTAAATAATGTACTGGTTGTAGAAATGAAGAAAAGAAATTTTGATAAGCTAATTTTTTAAGTGCACAATTGTACTGGAGTTCAGTTACTTTCAGCCACAAGATATGTGTAACACTGTCCACATCGACCGCAAAAGGGAATGAAATAATTTCAAAATCTGTCTCGTGGCATCTAAACTCCTGAATGTGAGAGTCAAACTCACAGCAAGGACAGCAACCTGAGCTACATATCACTCAACATTCATACTTCTGTCTGAACACTGATACTTAAAATTATGAAAATGAAGTGATTTTTGCTTATTGCAGTTAACTCTGATAATTGTAAAGAATGAAGATTGAAAAAAAAAAAAACATAAATTAACAGCATTATACCAGAATTGAAGTGTGCTCAAGTAGAAAACCGTTATATACTGTATCTTCCTTTTCTGACTCGGTGATGAAGTGTTTGAAAAGCACACATATTTCCTGAAGGATGTCACCATCATTAAATGCATTTTATTCACCAAATACACAAGTTGAAGTACTTGCTTGAAGTATATGCTCATATATATGCCTGTATATGAGCATAACTGCTAGATAGACATAATAAACTGTTTTTGTCAAAAACTATTCTCCTTCTAACTCACTTCTTTCACATATGTAAATGGAGAACTTTATACTGATTTGTACAAAGAACTGGAGTCACGCCCAAAGATATACCTTAAAGCAGGGGTCCCCAACCACCGGTCCGCGGCCCACTACCAGTCCACAGCCATCTAACAGCCGGGCCGCGAGAGAACTGCCGGCAACGGCGACTCACTCAGACTTTTCAGAACGCTAGGCGGGCGGAGCTTTGCAGCAGCGCAGAGAGAGGAGAGAGACCGAGGTGAGAGAGTATTACAACAAAGTATTTTTATGGTCCCGACAGTTTCCCCATATGACATGAGTCTATAGAAATCACGCTACTACGAAGTACATTCAACAGATGCTTTCATTACAATGAAGTGACCTTGAAATGCTTGAACGAATTATCCACAGAGCAGTTAGATCTGTGGTCGCAGCTCAGTTGTGCACGTTTGCACAACGATCCCCAAACAGAAACATTGTAAAAAAATCTCTTTCTTCAAACTTTCCTCGTACTGTTTTTTTTTTTTTTGCTGTTTTGTTGTCTGTGGTTTTCATTGATTCCTTTTGCTTATTGCTTGTCAACATTTGAAAAACATTCATTGGAATTTAACTCATTGTCACCCTACTATAGAAACGGCAGACACGAAAAAAAGATAGCAGTGTTAATGTTTGTGATGTGCAATCTGTTGGATTGGCAAATGTAAAGCATATGTCTTTGTTATATGCAAAAAAAGAAGAAAAATCTCAGATTGCAAACGTATGCGAACTGCTTGATAACTTTAATAATAATAGTAATGTTATGTAAATTGTGTATAAAACTGCCCCCCCCAACCAACCCTCCCCCCAGGTCCGTGGAAAAATTTGCATCTAATAAAGTGGTCCTTGCTGTCAAAAAGGTTGGGGACCACTGCCTTAAAGGATGCTGGTACCTTCCAAATTAGTTACAGATAAAATCAACCACGTGTAAAATGATACTTTTTAAAAATGCAAATATAAGAAAAAGGCAAGCAAAGAAGTGCTGGTTCAAGATAGTTTTCAGAATTCATAAGGAATTAGTTGGATTTATTTTATTTTGTGAGTTGAATATTTGAAATTTTTACTTTTGGTTTTTTGTATATTTTATCACAATGGTGTAATTGCATCGCCATTTTATTTATTTCCTTTTTATGAGTGCTGTCATTTTGTGTTTCTAGATTTTCTGGGCACATCCATTTTATATGTTTGATTGTTATAATGCTGGGTAACTGCTAGGCATGTGATGCACATGCCATGTGACTCATGACATCATGAAGGTCATGATGACCACCTACATTAAACAAGTGTCTGAGCTTTAAATTGACTCAAGGGAATTCCCCATGAGACTGGTGCTGGATCAATAAAAATAAATTTTTAGGAAAAAAATTTGCTTTTGATTTTTCATTGTTTTGACTTTGATTCTGATTTGGTTAATTGTTTTAGTAAGATATCTAAAGACCTTCTGTAATACTGACTAATGATACTTACCTAACTATTCTCCTGTATTAGCCTAGCCCTTGAAACATTATTGGATTGTTTCTCCCATTAACAACATATAAACCTGTCAATAAGATTTACCACTAAGTTCTATTATGATGTAAGAGGTGGAGATTCAAAACCTATCAAAGGGTTATTAACTTTTTGATTTTCTGTTATGTCATGTTTTCAGAGAAGCCATATTTGTAGCTGTATACAGCTCCTAGTAGATGATGACTTACCAGCACTTAACTGGTCATTAGATAATCCATGTGAGCCAAATATTCTCCCCTTACTAGCTACTTTGCAAGGTTGTAACGTAGTACAGAAAAATACAGAATATCTTGTTAATTCTTTTCTAATTTCCTTCTATCTCATATCAACTTTTCTTTTCTAATTTCCTTCTATCTCGTATCAACTTTTAATCTGTTGTTTGTGTCTTGACTTACCTTCTTATGATGAATGCTAATGTTAAATCTCTATTTACATTGTCTTTCACACTGTTTACTGTAAAGCTATCTATGACCAAATGGGGAGTCATACAGTAAGGACTAGAACCTGCCATAACATGATGTGCTCCTATCTCTTTGACCATATTCTGTTCTTTATCTTTAATGGTTTATCCATTTTTTACCCGTATATGAGCATAACTGCTAGATAGACATAATTTATTTTTGTTGGACTTTACTCCTTTTTAAGATGTATATCTCGTCTCTATATATATAAAATCCAATGTGTGTCTGTCTGTCTGTCTAGTTTTCATGAGAGAACTACGGATTTAGATTGGATTTTTTTCTATAATTTGCTTTAACATTCCGGTTGATTTTGAGACTTCTTTCATCGCACTATCATAGTTCGCTTGCAGAAGCAAATCAATCGTGCTAATCCAAGACAGAGGCTGTGGGCTGAGGGAAGGGGGAAGCGGGATCTCAGATGTAGGGAACCGGGCGGATCCATCCTCACTCACGTGCCAGCCTCTGTTCGAGTCGGTCTACCTCTTACAATGTGTTAGAGTATACCTTGCTTTCGATTAAGTAGCGATACCTGTTTGTTTCTTTATTTTTAAAGTTTGTCCTGTTTCACTACTACGCGGGCAGAGCTGCGGGGGACAGCTAGTCAATTAATAATAGAAACCGAATTACTTAATGTTTTGAATTTTACCCTTTGGTTCAGAAATTGAGATTATCTGAGTTCAGTGGTGTTTTGCCAATATAACAAGATTAAGGTTACTATGTGTGTTGTTTTTAATGATAAAACAGGAAGAAAAGCTGGTGCTGAAGAAGCCATAAGAAAGCAAAAAAGCTAACCAAAAACCTGGAAAACTGATAGGGAAAAACTTTGAAAGGACTAGAGTGAAATGTGATAAATACAAAAGACTCAAAACAACAAACTAAAAATTTAATTCCATAAAGGAGTGATTAGTAACTGTGATGAACCTAACTAAACGCTAATGTAATTAAGGTAAAATGGGTCTCAAGTGATGCCTAAGTAATCTTGTCACCAAACAATGGCAACCAGGAAATATGTCGACAGATGTAATTCAGTGTGAGGCATGATGCAGCTTCTGTGAAAATCCATATTCTAAAAATCACACCTTTTAATATACAATGACACATGCAGAAGCATTTCAAATAGCCAAAATGTTCATTATAAAAGCATGCATGTTATGTAAACTAAAAATTAAGTTCAGCAGAGTAGAGGAGATGGTGGTGTTTCCAAGAACTTAATAAATTCCTCCAAGCACAGCAATTATTTCTGATTGCTTATACAGTATGCCTTAAGCAGACAAATGTGTAACTTCCTAAGTGAATTATATCCTAACCCTGGATAGCAAAAATACATTTGCTAAAAGATACTAAATAATGAGTAATGTTAGATTCCAGCAATTTCACTGTGGCTACATTTCTTAGCTTCCACTTATTTTTAAGATAATAGCTCTTACTAATCACAGGAAAACATCTTAGATAAGTGATGATTTTTATATTATTTTTTCCTTTAAATTCGCACTACAAAATGGAGAATATTCATGGCAATCTTGGTACATATCAATTTTCTGAAGCGTCTTTTCCATTACAGGTTCATAGTGTCACTTTGCATTTTGATCAACTTATCCTGAGGCAGGGCTTCACTCTCTCTATTAAAGCTGCTGCACTTTATTTGTCTGTAGTGTCAGTGGTGACATTAGCAAGCCCTAACTCACACCTTATCAGGGAAAAACTAACAGGTGCCCTACAAAGCAACCTGTATGGCTCTTCTTCGCCCTTCCAATTCAATGACACACGATACGTTTCTAATACTAACGTACTTCCGAAAGCAGATAAACATTATCTGCAAATATCAGGAAAACATAGAAGAAGCAAACATTAAAAAAGTGCAAAAGTTTTCAGGTCACAATTTTTTTTCCCAAACAGTTATTTCATGTATGCTGGATTAGTGTGTCAAAAGAAAACATCATACTTTAGAGTAACAAACATTTCTTCTGCAAATAATGAATAAATACAATAACATATTGGAATGTTCTTAAAGAAAGAACATATTAATGGACCACTTTGAATTACCAAAAAAATGACATCTTTGTAGGCTTACAATCAAGTGTTTGAGTAAGCAAATATAACACACCAGTGCTAATGATCAATCACATCATGTGTATGAGGAACTAAAGTAATTAACTGAACAGAAACATCTGTGTAGAAGCAATCAAACTGGGAAAGGGGCAACCACACAAAAAGGCAAAGCTTCAAAAGATGTGCCAATTAAACCTGTAGATCTTACACCATGGCAAAAGTAAGGATAGCGATAATAGGTGCATCCTGCATCATAACATTTCTCCCAAGCAGAAATTTTGAGGCAGACAAGTGTTTCTAGATGTGCTGTCCAAGCTCTTCTGCAGAAGCACAAACAAGCAAGCAAATCTGAAGATGGAAAACTCTGTGTAAACAGAGTGCAGCAAAAGAGAAATGCATCAACCTTAATTCACTTTGAAATCAGAAGATGTCTGGCACTGTTATCAGGACATAACTGTCAGAAAGCACTGTGGACCTTGGTTAAACTCATCTATAGACCAGAGAAGTCTTGTCAGAACTGGTTTTCATGGTAGAAATGTGACAAAAAGGTCATTCCTCCAAGGTGAAAATAAGCCAAATAACTCACCCATGTACAAAAACACAAGGACTGGGGTGCAGAAAAATGGCAGAAGGTGCTCTGGACAGATGAATTGAAAATTTTGACTCTAACAGAAAGCATTCTGTGTGCTGAAGGGCTGGAGAACAGCAAATGGATAAATGTCTGCAGGCAACTGTGAATCATGGTGCAGATTTCTGCAGGTTTGGGGGTGCATTTGTGCAAACGGAGTCAGTGATTTGATCAAAATTGATAGCCCCTTCACTGTTGAGAAGTACAGACATATTATTATCCATTATACCATAATACCATCAAGGAGGTATCTGGTTTACGCAAAATACACAACCAAAATCATAAACTATCTGCAGCAAAAAGAGGAATGGGGAATCCAGCAACAAATGCTATAGCCCCCACAAAGCCTGGAATTGCTTGCAGTAAAAGAAGCAAATAAGACAGCAGAAGTCTTCAGTGGACCTGTGGCAAGTTCTCCAAGGTGCTTAGAACAACTTACCACATTTGGACCTTCAGAAACGGTATGCAAGTGGACCTAAGAAAATTAATTTAATTAGTTTTTTTTCTACTTTTTGGGCTTTCTAGGAGGTTTATTAATTAATAAAACATATTCATGGAAGTTTTATAAAAGTGCCTACAATTTTTGTACAGTACTGAAAAAAAGCAAAATTTGAGATAAAAGGTAAGCAAAAGATAAGAAGTATGAGCAATCAAAAAACATTAAAACTCTGGAAAACAACAGTAAAGATGGCACAAACATGAAGTCCATCTGCTCTATTAAAGAGATTAGGAAAGTGGACAACTTAACCTGTTTTAGATTGCCTCTTTTAAATATCAGTGGCTGCTACGTCACATGCCACTGTCAAGATTAAACTGATCAACACTCCAGGAAGCAACAGGTGAGCACCAACAGATCTCAGAGAATAACAAAAATGAATAAATGAATCCATAAAGATAAATCGAAAAAAATAAATTAAGCACCTGGCTTATGTTGCCAAATAAGCCTCACATTTACCCCTTTATTGAAACCCCCATTCCTCAGGCAGAACTTTTGGTGATATATGGGTAGAGGGGACTTATTCCAGAGACAGAAAGGTAAAAAGTACTTAACATTATGGTTTAAGAGGAAGATTCAATGAAATGTTTGGATGGCAGAAAAAGATATAATTGATTCTGTAACCTTATTAATTAACACAGGAGCCAGAAAGCACAGACAATATATTTACCCTGCAAAGCCCAGCAAAAATCAGCAGGTAAAGAACTAAACGATGGAAAAGGCAAGAGACAGAATATAAAAGTTTATTATTAAATTACACATGCATAGTAGAACAGTTGCTATTCACTGTGTAATTATAGATACTGTATACCAGGCTAATAACTTGCACCGGGTCACAGAGGTCTAAAGTTATGGAGCTTGAACAGTTCATTTTCTTAACCACTAAGACACACTGATTAGAAAAAGCTAGTAGATGAAACACTGGAGACCGCAGTATGATTCAGTCCAGTTGAGAGTGACTTTAAAGTGCATCTTTTGTAGTGCCTTTACACATACCGTAGTATGCCATTAGCAATTTTAGATTTTTCAATTCCCATTAAGGAGTAAAATTTCAAACATATATTCTGGATGCTAAAAGTTCAAATTCAGTGCACTGAATGGAAACAGTCTTCTCAATGAACACAACAAATTTAAATTCTTGACTGAAACTGAAGAAAGAACATGTTTATTATTGAGGGTTGTAGTAAGATGTCTGTTTCTATGTGTAATTCCAAAAATAGAGAATTTGCATTTAATTAAAGGACATCTATAATAGAATAGCATTTACATATTAATAACTATCATAATTATGTGTTTCTGAAGTTAACATTAATGTCATATTAAAAGAATTACTTAAGAATGCAATGAATTGTAAAATGTAGCATGTTTCTGGATTTTCTGCATTCTAAAGTTATAGAAATTAATTGCAGAGAAAAATATCACATATGGGTTACACATTGTTTGTAAGGAAATGCCAGAATTACCTGACAGAATAATGGAAAAAAACAATAGTTGGGGATAATGCAACTGTCCAGTAATAATATAAATAATAATAATATAAACCTTTACATTTGTGAAGGATTGCCGGCTTTTTACTCCGGTCCTCACCCCCAGGCCGCCAGGAGGAGCTCTCCCAGCAGCGTGGACGTGCCCCGAGTTCCAGCAGGGCCGCCTGGACTATGTAGTTTTTATACACAGCCCTGCTGGATACCTTGGGGGCCACCGGGAGTCGCTGTAGGGGGGCTCGTGGACTCTTATGCTCCCTATAACCCGGGAGTACGTCACGGTCACGTGACAGGAAGAAACGAGGTGCTCCCGGGTTGAAGCAAAGGACTGTTTACCCTGACCCGGAAGGGATAAGGAACTGTGGACAGGAACACCTCCGGGTCAGGGTGTATAAAAGGTCGATGGGAAATCCCAGACGTTAAGCTGAGCTGGGTGGAAGGAGGGCAACGCGTCAGGGAGTGGAGGATTGATTATTGTATTGTTTATTGGAATTATTATTATTTGAGTATTGTGGAGTGGAGGGTGCTTTGTGCACATTTATTATTATTATTACTAATAATAAACCATTATTTGGAATTTTATCTGGTGTCTGACGTCTGGTCTGAGGGTTCAAGTGGTCACGGAGACCCTTAATCTGTCACACATTTTATTTAACTTGCAAAGTTTCCTAATCCCTCTTTTATTAAAGGAGAATGCAGAAGCCAATCAATAAAGCAAGTGCTGTAGTTGAAGTCGCATAAAGGAGTTCGTGTGTGTCAGAAGAGAATACAGTTTAGTGTGTGCCTTATTATATCAGAACAATATATTCATTCTGTAATGGATATTAAGTCAAAATCATACAGATTCAAGTGAAAGATGTTACTAGTGTGGCTAAGCATGCAATGAGGAGATTTGACTTGGTGAATCTGTGTCAGCAGTGTTTAGTATGTACAACGTTTTTTGTTTGCCTTTTTTAACGTTTCCAACTTGTTAATGTTGCTTGCAAGCTCATTTTATGTTTATTGTCTTTATACATGACTTTTTGTGTGTTTCATTGTACTTTGAAGTTAAAGTAATGTAAACACTAAATTATTTGCTTTAACAAAGTAATTGTTAATAATTTGACAACAATTAGCAAATGTAAATTGGCTATAAAGATTTATATTATCATTAAATGCTGCCATAAATGAGTTTGATATTTCTCATGAGGACAATAAACAAGCAAATGCTCGAGACACCTGAAGGTTGTCATTCAAAGAAGTGGTAACAATACAGCGTTAAAAGCCTGCTTAAATAAAGCAGTTGTTTGTGTTGAAGTAAATGTCTGGTGATGACAGAATAATTATGGATCCTGGTAAGGCCATGAAGAACCTGTGGAGAGATCCTGACATCATGCATTGACATACCAAAAGGCATAACACACAGATTTAGTTATATGTATGTTGCAATGGACAGCCAGGTCCCATGCCTGGCAGGGACGCCCCTGCTGCATCTGTTCGGTGGGAGCAGCCATGGATAGTTCAATACCTCCCCTGGGACGCTTGGTGGCAGCCTCCAAGGCGGACGATGATTCCCCAACCTAGCGCATGGCTCCATGGGAGATGGAGTCCTCCACAGCCTGGTTGGAGGCTCGGATGGCCGCTAGGGGGAGCTTCATGGAGTCTGCAGCCCAGCTGGTCGAATCTTCAGCCCCACCCGGAAGTGCAATTAGAACCAGGTGGTCAAGCACCTGGAATGCTTCCGGGTAGGTTATAAAAAGGAACAGCCACCACCACTCAGAGCCAGAGTTGGGAGGAAGGAGACGAAGCTTGAGGAGGAGGAGGAGTGGTGGTGGTAAAAAGGAGAAAGGATTGTTGCTGTGGTGATAATTGTGCTTTTGTGGGACTGTGTATTGCCTGTGGGTCACGGTGAAGACGTGCGCCCACGGGTGAAGATAATAAAACTTTTGTGTTTTAAGACATACGGTGTCTGTCTGTGCCTGGTGCCTGGTCTTTTACAATGTTATAAAAATGACAGTGCCATTATGTGTTTCCCCCAGATAAACAACAGACACTAATACATCTCCTCTTGATATTTATTATGCAGAGAGAAAATCTGGATACTTGATCAGGTAAGTTACTCAGAAGTTTCAAAGCAGATGTTCCTTGTTGATTAGCACATGCAAGTAAGAATCTCACTGTACTCGCTACAAGTGATAATAATGACCCTATTATCTATAACTAGGAATACTTTTCAGATGTAGAATAGATATCCAGCACTCAAGAAAAGTCTAAACAATGTGAAAACTAGCTGTTAAACTGGCAGTAATGGGCAGTTTGATCCACTTTATTGATTCATCGATAGAATCTGAGCTGGTGGCAATAAAAAAAAACACAAAAAACTTTCATCTTTTTGAATGAAATGTAAAATACATAATTAAATAATTCAAAAATGTTATATAGAGTAAATCATATATTAAACATGTTGATAATTCATATCGTACACTGCCTGGCCAAAAAAAAAGTCGGCACCTGGATTTAACAAAGCAAATAGGTACGAGCCTCCTATTGGATAATTACTGCATGGGCGATTATCTTTCAGCTGGCAACAAGTTATTTAACCCCAACTGGTGCAATGAATGGCTTCTCATTTCTTAAACAACCATGTCGAAAGATACATCTCGTGGTCGTGGAAAAGATGTTAGTCTGTTTGAGAAGGGTCAAATCATTGGCATGCATCAAGCAGAAAAAACATCTAAGGAGATTGCAGAAACTACTAAAATTGGGTTAAGAACTGTCCAACACATTATTAAAAACTGGAAGGATAGTGGGGACCCATCGTCTTCGAGGAAGAAATGTGGCCGGAAAAAAATCCTGGATGATCGTGATCGGCGATCACTTAAAACGTTTGGTGAAATCAAATCAAAGAAAAACAACAGTAGAACTCAGGTCTATGTTTAATAGTGAAAGCATTTCCACACGCACAATGCGAAGGGAACTCAAGGGATTGGGACTGAACACCTGTGTAGCCATAAGAAAAGCACTAATCAGTGAAGCAAACTGGAAAAAAAGGCTTCAATTTGCTAGGTAGCATAAAGATTGGATTCTGGAGCAATGGAAGAAGGTCATGTGGTCTGATGAGTCCAGATTTACCCTGTTCCAGAGTGATGGACGCATCAGGGTAAGAAGAGAGGCAGATGAAGTGATGCACCCATCATGCAAGATCTTGGTGAAAAATTAATGCAACACTGGATGGAACTAAATCTTGTGACATTGCAGAAGCTTATCGACACAATTCCTACAGCGAATGCGTGCTGTAATCAAAGCTAAAGGCGGTCCAACGAAATATTAGAGTGTGTGACCTTTTTTTTTGGTGGTGACTTTGTTTTGGCCAGGCAGTGTATAATGTCCTGTTTCTAGGGACAAGGCACAATAATTGTTAACAAAATTGTGGTTCCCCTTTACAGGTACTGATTCAGGTCACATATCATTCTTGGGTGATGTTATAATTTGGAGTCTCAGGCATGACAAAAGAGGTGGTTAAGGTCTTCAAAAATGCCACAAACACAGGCCAGGGCCATTATCCACCCAGAAGAGGCCCCACGCATTCAACTATTACTCCAACTATTAGCAACAGGCTTCAGCCTAATGAGACCCAAAAAATGGAGAAAACTGGTAATGTAATTTTCAAAATTTCAAAATATGCCTCTTAAGCAGGAAAAACCACGGAAAAGTCGTATGAAGTGTGCAGATTCTCTAACATAAGAATGAGACAGAGACACAGTGAAATATGAAAATCAATAAATTGAGTTAACGGTTGTAAAATTGAATTCATTTTTTATGCTCTGTATGTAATTGCTTGCCCTGTAGTCTGCTTTATTAAGTTTGTGTTCTGTGTGGTTTTTCTACAGCCAGGTACATGCCCTTCAGTCGAGATTTTGTCATTATTTATTTAGTGAGGTAAGTTTTATCTCTTGTTAAATAGTTTCTTCCTTTATGGCCTACAAATTTGGTTTTATTGATTTATGTTTATTTTTTTTATACAGCCTTCATTTTTGATCAATTTATGGATTTAGTCTTGTGAGCTACTGTCCTTATATAGTAGGTAGAACTTTGTTTTTGATGTGTGGTGTGAGATGTTCATATTTACAGTATATATGAGTATTTTCCTCACTATTTCATGTTAATATTGGGTTGCTGTGCCCTGAAGAAGAGTTTTTCCTTAGTTTGTTTTTTCTTACTTTCTTTGTAATTGTACTTTTCGTAAGCTAGTTATTATAACTTTTTTGCAGTTATTACAGTGTTGTTGTTTAAAAATTCTGTTTCACCTCAAATAGAAGTGAACAAGAATTATGAATGAAATAGGTGTTACTTGCATGTGGCCCTTAAGCATATTCAAAGGAAACAAAGCATGTTAACATCATGCACACCCTACAGACCTCCTGTTGCGCTCCACTGAATTGATTTTTTCATTCTCACAAATAAAAAGAACAAATCCATTCACAAATTGTCCATTACAAACTTATACCTGTAACACCTACCCTACTATGTAGCTGAGAAAGTCCAAGTGGAAGCCTCAGCAGTACTCCACCCCAAGTATCACAATACAACATGAAGGCTAATGCTTGGAAATGACTAATGGGCTGTAATCCATGTTCATTTTACTTCTGAAACTTTCATTAGGGACACTTGTTGCCTCGGACATCCTCTGCCTGTCAATATATGAGCAGCTCTTGTCCACTGAGAAACAAACCTTAATAACCTTATTTGCACAATTGACCACAATTAAAACCCAAAATATTCTAAACACATTCTGGTGCAGTTGCTGTTGTCTGGCTTCATAATCTTCCACTGAGATTTGCTAGTCAGTTTTTAGTTCATTTTTTTTACACTTTTTTAATATTTGGAGCTTAATAGGTTGATTGATTAGTTGTGGGCTGTCGATCCTTTGTAGTGCCCATGTGCAAGTCTTAATGAACTCAACCAGGATACATTTATTTTTCTTTTCTTAAGTTTAGGTAGTCTATGAGCTCAGGCAGACACTGTGTATGTCAAAAGAAAATTAATCTTAAAATGAAATGATGTGATTTAAACTTAAATTACCAGGACCATATTTAAATATAGAAATATCCAATTAACACCTTTAGGCAGCAGAACAGTATGTGTGTTGGTAAAGGTCAAGCTTAAGCTGGGCTGATATAATTGTTTTTGCTTATATTGTTTACTTGTGAATAAGAAACTGATGTTTGAATCATGAGAGCTTTTTTTTTATTTCAGAGATGGGAAATTAAGGAAAAGATCAGAAACATATTTTATCACTTGTTTGCAACATTAGACAACATATTTAAAATTATATCAGGTCATAAAATCATGCTTGAATTTACAGCTATCTAAAGCATGATTCCATATTCAGTTAAACATATTTTTTTTTGAAAATGCAAAAGTGGTTTCTCTATTAAGTCATGTGCAACTTCTAAGCAAATTGTTTTGGTCAATTAAAGTTTTAAGATGACAGTGTGTTTTCCGGATACTTTGTTTTTCATGTCTGGAGTAGATGGTGCTTTTAGTTGCAAGCTTAGAATTAGGCTGTCATCAAGTAGTTAGAACAAACAGATGTTTCTTTTATTCTACATTTTTTTAAATTTTTGGGGCACATTATCAGATTTACGGTATAACTCATACTCTATTACTGTATGAGTTAATGCTAAAAGTATCAAAAATAAGGCAAGTGAGATGGAGCTGTTTGTAGCAGAGCAAAATCATGATATTATAGCAATAATGGAAACTTGGCTAAGTAACAAAAAAAGGGGATGAATATAACATAGAGGGATGCACATTTTTAGGAAGGACAGATAGAACAGAAAAGGAGGTGGAGTTGCTGTTTATGTCAAACAGAATTTAAATGCAAGTCCTTTTCAGCTGGAAGATGAGCCCCATCTTAGTGAGGACATTTTGTTTCGCCTAGAAAGCATTAGGGAAAGAGGCCTTATTTTAGGAGTGTGCTATAGACCACCCGATGCTGACAGTAACACACAACACACATCTTTTCAGTAATATTAAAAAGGCAAGTTTACAGGGGGATATTATAATCATGGGGCACTTTAATGATCTGAAAATTAACTGGGATAACCTTGTAAATGGAGGAGCAAAAGAGACAGAGTTTTCAGAAGTAATCAGTGACTGTTTTTTAACATAGCATGTTAAAGCATCAATGAGGGGTGAAGCTTGTTTGGATTTAGTATTTTGTAATAATCAAGATAGATTTGAGGATGTACATGTGATTGAACCACTAGGGTCAAGTGACCATAATATAATACATTTCTCAGTGTTTTGTAAGAGTGTGGATGCAAAGAATAAAATTGGTAAGTATTGCAAATTTTGAGCAGATGCGGCAGAGTCTAAGGAGCATAGACTGGGATAAGCTTTTAAGTGTGGAGACAGTCAAGGCGCAGTGGAACAGGTTTAAAAATGTTTTTACATGTACATACTTAAATTTGGAATTAATAGGAAATTAAAAAAATCTCCACAGTGGGTTAATGAAGAGTTAAAAAAGAGGCATCAAAGGAAAAAACACCTTTATAAGGCATATAAGACTAATAAGTCTAAAGTGAATTGTAGGGCGTTTGAGAACATGAGGCAAACATTAAGAAGGATATTAGGGAGGCTAAAAGACAGTTGGAAGAGGAATATAGCAGATAAGGCGACAGATGACCCTAAGAGATTCTTTCAGTATTTTAGAAGTAAAAGAACATCCAAGGAGGAGGTGAAGTGCATCAGAAATAGTAAAGGGGAATTAAAAGATATATAGAGCAAATGGTCTAAACTTGCATTTTTTTGAGGTCTTCAACAAGTGAGGAAGTGGATAACCTCCCAGCAGTTAATGGAACTACTAAGGAGGTACTGAAGGATTTGGAAATTGTAGAGGGAGGTACTGCACAGATTAACAGTAGAATCCCTGAAGCCTACGAAAATATTTGTAATACGGGGTCACCTTAAATTCTGTTGCACCTCCTGAAGTCAAGTCAGACGCAAAATTCTCAGAGTTGAAATCTCTTTATATGGGAGTTAGGTGTCTGGAAATGTATAGGGTAAATAATATATCATTATTTTGAATACATACATTCCACGTGTGTTCCATGTCAACCACAATCTGTGTAAATTTAGGATGACAGGAAATGCGAGGCAAGAAATGTTGAACACATAACTAAAATAGTAACTTTTTTCATGCTATAGTAATAATGACAAAATGCTGATGTGAAGTGTATACTGTGTGAAGACTGAAGCCCAAATATTTATTTATTTATTTATAAAGCACTTTTAAAAACAACATCAAGGCTGACCAAAGTGCTGTACAATAAAACCCAACATATAAGACACACAATAACCAAAGGGTTAAAGAAACAGAAACACATAAGAGCTGAAGAAATTCATAATAAATAATAAATAACCACTTTCATAAAAGGTATAACAAAGCAAGTGTGCTTTTACTCAAGAATATAACCAAAGAAAAATAAATTATTCAATTTACACGTGGCTGTCAATGTGTAAAATCCAAAGCCCAAATATCAATCGACCTAAAATAGACATGTCAACTTGGCTGGTGCACAGGAAAAAAAAGCCGTCTTGTAATCAAGGGGTGGCAGGTTTGACCCCGGGTCCTCCCTGCATTAACCATTTTGAGTAGTAAGCTGCTATTATTATTACCATTACATAATAAAAACATACATTTGATTTGAATCTGTAACACAAACAAATCACCAGGACCAGACAATATTTACCCTTGAGTTCTTAAGGAGGCTAGCAAGTACATATATAAACCTTTGACATATATTTTTAGGAAGTCAATGCGCACTGGGGAGATTCTGAAGGACTGGAAAATGGCAAATATTATCCCGTTATATACAAAGGGTGACCAGGCAGATCTAAGCAACTACAGGCCAGTAAGCTTAACATGCATCACAGAACTATTAATGGAAGGAATTAATGAGGATTAAGATTGAGCAGCACTTGGCAAGTGCAGGAGTTTTTCTGAACAGTCAGCAATGGGTTCAGTAGGGGGAGGTCATGTTTTACTGACATGCTGAAATTCTATGAGGAAGCAACAAAAATATATGATCAAAATAAAGCATATGATATTATTTATCTTGACTTTCATAAAGCATTTGATAAGGTGCCACAAATGAGGTTGGGCATCAAACTAAAAGAAGTGGGAGTTCAGGGTGATGTTTTTAGATGGGTGTAGAAATGGCTCAGACACAGGAAGATACTGCAAGGAACCTTATCAGAATTGGCTGGTGATAAGAGTGGTGTTTCACAGGGGTCAGTACTAGGGCCGCTGCTATTTTGAATAAATATAAATAATTTATATAGGAATGTAAGTAACAAAATGGTTAAGTTTACAGATGATAACAAGATAGGTGGATTCACAGATAATTTGGAATCCGTTAAATCTTTATAGAATAACTTGGACAGCATACAGGCTTGGGCAGATTTGTGAAATTTAATGTCAGCAAATATAAAGTATTACACAAATGAAGTATGTTTGAATACACAATGGGAGGTCTGAAAATCGAGATCACACCTTATGAGAAGGATTTAGGAGTCATAGTGGACCCTACGCTATCAACTTCCAGACAGTGTTCAGAAGCCATTAAGAACGCTAACAAAATGTCATGTTATATAGCATGATGTGGGGAGTACAAGACCAAGGAGGTTATGCTCAAGCTTTATAATGCACTGGTGTGGCCTCATCTGGAGTACTGTGTGCAGTTTTGGTCTCCAGGCTACAAAAAGGACACAACATCACTTGAAAAGGTCCAGAGAAGAGCTACTAGGCTGATTCCAGGACTAAAGGGGATAAATTATGAGGAAAGATTAAAAGAGATGAGCTTTTTCAGTTTAAGTAAAATAAGATTAAGAGGTGACATGATTGAAGTGTTTAAAATTATGAAGGGAAGTAGTGCAGTGGATCGAGACTGTAAGGGGACACAGTTGGAAACTTGTTAAGGGTAAATTTCACACAAACATTAGAAAGTTTTTCTTTACACAGAGAACCACAGAAACGTGGAATAAAAATTACTATACCAAGTAGTGTGATAGACAATAAGACTTTAGGAATTTTCAAAACCAGATATTTTTTAGATGACCTAAGTAGATAGGACTGGCAACCTTTTTTGGGCTGAAAGGCCTGTTCTCGACTAGATTGTTCTAATGTTCTAATATATAAATAGTCCAAATCTACAAATGAATTATTGTATAAAGCTTTCATATGGTTCACTGCAGTACACTGAAAAAAAATTATTCTGAGAAGTTGTAAATTTAACACAATTAAGACTATAAAATCCGCAAACTAAAATTAGATTTAGCTATTTATCTAAATAAGTCAAGTTGCTAACTTAATCAGCAATTGTTCCTAAAACATCCATCCATCCATCCATTTTCCAACCCGCTGAATCCGAACACAGGGTCACGGGGGTCTGCTGGAGCCAATCCCAGCCAACACAGGGCACAAGGCAGGAAACAATCCTGGGCAGGGTGCCAACCCACCGCAGGACACACACAAACACACCCACACACCAAGCACACACTAGGGCCAATTTAGAATCGCCAATCCACCTAATCTGCATGTCTTTGGAATGTGGGAGGAAACCGGAGCGCCCGGAGGAAACCCACGCAGACACGGGGAGAACATGCAAACTCCACGCAGGGAGGACCCGGGAATCGAACCCAGGTCCCCAGATCTCCCAACTGCGAGGCAGCAGCACTACCCACTGCGCCACCGTGCCGCCCTTCCTAAAACATAATATAATTAATTAATTCTTTAACCAAATACTATTGTGTAAACGCAGTTATCTTTTTTGAGCCTAAATATTCCATCAACAATTTCTTGTAACTTAATTTCTCACACATATGCATATGCCCAGGAGGAAATACAGCACGTGGAAGCGATTTCTCTAAATCTTATCAAAATCTTCATTGTAAATTAACCATTCATTTCTGCTGATGGTAAATATATATTTATTGAGTGTGGCTGTTGTTTTTGAGTGGATTTACTGTTTGAAGAGATGACGTAAAAAGCAATTTATACAATAAAATATAGGTACAGCAATCGTAGGAGTGTATAAATGCTTTGTGACTTTGTTTGCTATATTTATGGTATGAGTTTCCTTAATTATTACGGTTGAAATTTTTATCGATTGCGTAACAATTGTTTGGTATACTAAAACTTTGGACACTTACGTTAAGTGGCTTCTATCAACAATTTGGTTCGCTTTTGTCATGCAGTACATTACAAATGCAGAACTTTGAAAAAAGGTCAAACAAAAAAAAGTAGTGGGGCGGAGAGCAGAAAAAAAGAGATAGAAAGCGGACTCGTGCCTGCTTCTGCAATTGCATCAGTTCAAACCTGCGCACTGACTTCTATATTACTGCCAGCTGTAGACTCCACTTATAATAAGATGGACAAGGTGCACTGCAAGATTAATTTGAAGCAACATGTGAAGGGAATGCTGTGTTGTCTGCTTTGCGGAAACATAGCTGAAAGCAAAACCTCCTCGAATTGGATGTGTGGACCCCCCCAACACTGTCCACTTAGGGTTGGGGTTATGGCCTTCCCTATTTGAGCCTTCTCAGGTATGAAACTTGTTCCTATCTTAAAATATATTTGTTAATAGCACAGTTTAAGGCTTGAATTTTTTTTTGGCCTGGCATTGAACATGCATGAATGGGATTCAGATGTCCCATTCTCTCTAAATATGTGCTCTCTGTCTTAGTCTCAAATTGCAGAAGAGTTCAAAAAGATTTGTTTGAAGTCTTTGTTGTCCACGTTCATGGAGAAGCCTGACTATTACACTTCCAAACACTTAGCCATGTACAGAAGGAAGAGAGGAGCTCTTGGGAAGGAATTTGACAGCACCCTTGAAGTGCTTGATAACGTATGCTGCTTTTACTTATTACAAAATATTAAAAGAGCACTGAAGAGTTTATCATAAACCCATAGTTAATATTTTTCTTTTTTCATATGTCTGCAGTTCATCAATGTTGAGATCAGAAGAGAGACAGTCATCCAAGGCCTTATTCTGTACCTTGGTGAGAAGAAGGAAGATTTGATCACAGACTATCAGGTAAGATAAAGCTAGAACAGTGCTTTCACTTTTAGGTTCAGTTTTCCACAGGATTCAGCCTAACTGATCTGAGCTGCATTGCCTTGACCGCTCATCAATTAGGAGCAATTAATTGAAGAGCTGCGTCACATTCATAAAATTTTAGTTGGCAATTACATTTTTCTTAATAATTTATTGTAGTCAGTCAGTCAGTCATTTTCTACAACCACTCATCCAGTGTAGGGTCACAGGTCAGCTAGAGTCTATTCCTGTAAGCTATGGATGCAGGCAGGAACAAGGAACAACCCCTAAACAGGATGAACACCCACATACTCCCGCACACTAGGAACAATTTGCCATTGCCAGTCCACCTAACCAGAGCACCAAGAGGAAACTTACACAGACACGGGGAGAACATGCAAACTCCTTTGCGGGAGGACCCGAGAAGCAAACCCCTGTCTCCTTACTGCAAGGCAGCAATGCCACCCAGCGTATTTTAGTTAACAATGTAATTGTTTTCTCTTAAGTTTACACACCACAAAATATAACCCTAATATCCAACCAGTTTAGAAATATTTGTACAGTTTATAAAATAGCAGTAAATTATTATTTTGAAACATACAGTGGAACCTCGGTTCACGAACGTCTCGGTACACGTAAAACTCGGTTTACAACCAAAAAGTTCGCCAAACTTTTGCCTCGGTTCATGACCACACACTCGGTATACGAACAAGCCAGGTTCCCTTTCAGTTTATACATGTTCAGTCTCTCCCTGTGCATTTCCTGTGCAGCAAGAGAGACAGAGCTCGACACACACACACACACACACACACACACACACACAGGCAGCACGAGACAGAGAGAGGCGCGCACACACACAGGAGCGCTCTAGAGAGACACACACACAGGCGCTCCAGGCTCGCAAAAGAGAGACGCACGCACACACACACAGGCGTGGGAGAGAGAGGCGCGCACACACACAGGAGCACGCTAGAGAGACACACACACAGGCACTCCAGGCTCGCAAAAGAGAGACGCACGCACGCACACACACACAGGCGCGAGAGAGAGCGAGCAAGGGACGCATAAGGTAGAGAAGGCTTGTTTTTGTTTTCAGTTCTATTTGCAGTGATCGGTTCGTAGCCTGCATTGTTGCAATGTTACTTTTCTTAGTGGTTTATTAAATTACGGATTTTTCAAATGTTCATTTTTTCCCCTGTGCTTAAAACTCATTAAAAAAAGTGTTTTTAGCAAGCGGTTCCTAGCACTATAGCGCAAACTATTGCAGTGTTAGTTTTCTCTGTTGTTCAAGGTTTTCTCAGTGTTATTCAATGTTTTTACATTTAGTTTACCATTACGCTGTGCATTCTATGGTATAATTAACTATATTTGTGCTTAAAAACAAAAATATATATATATATATATATATACATACAGTTCGTACGGTCTGGAATGGATTAATTGTATTTACATACAATCCTATGGGAGAAATTGCTTCGGTTCACGATCAACTCGGTTTACGACCAGAGTTTTGGAACAAATTATGGTTGTGAACCGAGGTTCCACTGTATACATTTTATTTGCTTTTAATGTATCCATATGTTCTCAAGTTGTAGGGGGTGGGAACAGGTGAGCTAGGCAGATGAGAAACTATTTTCATCTGATAATTTAATTATATATGCCGGAATTTGTACAAGACTTCTTGTCGTCAGATATTCGGGAAAAAAATTATACTTATTCTCACTCCTCTGCTTGTGTTTATTTAATTATATTCACGTGCATGACACCTAACGTTGTCAGTGTGTGTCTACCTGCAGCTGAAAGGTGAGGATAAGTAGAAGGACCCCCTGTATGGTCATGCACACTGGAGGAAGGAGGGATTACAATCAGTTAAGTTTAGTTAAGTGTTCCTGTTTTTGTTTGCATTGAGGACTCATTTGTTCCTGTGGTATATGGATGCTCTGATTTTTCTATAATTAAAATAAACTTAATCTTGATTTCAGGTTGTTGATGTTGATGACAACATGGCCATCCAAGAGGACCTCAACAATTTAATTCTGAATATTTTTGTAATCAGCAAAGTCAGTGGGGGTGTTAGCAGTTACCAAAATGCTGGGATCATCATTGAAGGAGTGGAAGTGCTTTCCGATATCCATAGTGTGGCACACACATGTGCCTACCTAATGGACCTCATTTATGCCCTGGACCTAAGCTTCCCCAATACACTATAATGCACCTATGAGTTTTTCCAGAAGGTCTTCCTAGAGAAGGTTGATGCAAACAAGAAAAATGAATTCCAAGATTCACAAGCTCAGGGTCTCCTTGTGATGAAAGTTTGACAATGGATATTCAAATGACTCCACTTTCAGGACTGATCTCCATCATTGGAAAATTAATTCTAAAACAAATTTAATGAAAGACATAACCATAATTTGTTTTCATTGAGTATTATTTGAGTGGTGTTCTGTTAAAAATGGAAAACAATGTTTGAAAGTACAGATTGTTGAGGGTAGTATTGTTGCCACCATGATGCATTGTCTCTGTACATCTTTATGTGTCCTTGGCTTTCTGCTTCCTATGCCTTCTCTTTTTCTTTCAGTATTCTTTTGTGTGTGTGTATGTGTGCGTCTCCCTCGTCTTTTGAATTTGTGCACTTTACAAATTTTCTCACTTTGTTTCTTATCAAAAAATTAATAATGCCATTTGTAAATTCACAATAATGCAATCATAATAGTTGCATTATTTGAAGTGTGCATTATTGAGATTTCAATATAAGTATGATATATTCTAGTCTCAGCAGTCAGCTTTTTCTGTCCTCTTTGCCCCTGTCTGTCTATTTGACTTCCTGACTTTTGCCTTCTGATTGTTTTAAATATTTTTTCTCCTCTCTGTCACTCTAAAATTCAGATATGGGCTGAATTGTTTTCTTTCTTTCAAATGCCACAGTTATAGTCTGCAGTACTTTTTCTAGTAGAGTGCCAGGATAAAAAATGTTCATTGTTTCTTTTTAACTAGTTGCAGGTTTAAAAATTATTGTTTACTGTTCATGTACTAAGTATGTTATTCAGATGTTGAAGGTTTAAAACTGATTTTTTACTGTTCATGTACTAAGTATGTTATTCAAATAGAGGGTAGCAACATATATTTTCCGTGCTTCTGTTCTGATATGTATGCTACAATGCAACAGTTTTTGCACTTACAAAAAAGCACTTAAAACTAAACAGGGTGTGAGAGTCGAGAAAGGAAATGATGTGATGTCGAGTACAAAAAATGGTGTATGAATGTTTTGTCTGTGTGTTGAAGACAACGACATGCTCTAAAGAGTAGATTTTGCCTGTTTTTTCACAAAGCTATTAGATTTAATAATAACTTTGATTGGCTTAGAAAATGAAAAAAACAAAGGTAATTGAACAATAAATAATAATGTGAATGTCAAATAGATTCTACTCAAAAATGTACTTGCGCAAATGACAACGTTGAATTACTTATACTCCTAAAAAGTAAGCTGTGTCCTGAAAACTAAGGTAATCACAGCCAAAAAGGAATAATTCTGCTTAAGAAAATTTGCACAGCTACTATTTAAAACTGTGTATTCATTTACCAGAACTAGAGTTGATTTTACTCATAAAAATGCCTTCAAAATGTTACAAATTGGGTAAATTCAACTCAAAATCATCATGCGGAAATTTTAAAAATTGAGTTTGATTTACTTAAAAAAGCTTATTTTTAATGCCCACTTGTTAGTTGCCTTTACTCAAATTTCCAGTGTTGCCTTAGTTTTATTGAGTAGATCTGACAGTTTATTTTTATCAGTGCATGAAGGCTTTGAGGTAATGTGTTAAAAGTTAATTTTTCCATTGAGATTATTTGTATTTTTTACAGATGAAAAATTGTAGCTCTCTAGCATTTTTCTAGTTTTCCCTTGTAAAATGGCATAATTTTGCCAGCTCACCAAAAGAGACTACAAGCATTAAGTCCTTTAGTCACCATAGAATACAACTGAAAATGCATTGTCTGTTTTGAATTACGATACATAGCACCAAATAAAATGGCCTTAAAGTAACAAATCATTGACAAGGAATGTAAAAAAAATGTAAATTAACAATGCAGTATCCCTCAAAATACATATATTCTATTGATATTATGTCAAATAACAATCAAGCACTCTAGTTTCTAGTAACCAATGTTAAACCTTGTCACTCTTCAGTAAACTGAACAGACAGCCATACATTCTCAATGAAAAATAAACAAGTTTTTCTTTCCTACAAGAAAATATCTGTCTCCTTTAAATTGTCAGACCAATGCGCTTCAGTATAAAAATGGAAAATACCTGCTTTGCTGGCAACTATTTTCACTTCCCACCCTATGTCATTTACTGTGCCCAGAAAAGATAATGAGAAGAAAATCTTTTTTTTTTACTATCTTTTTCCTGTAATTTTCCATCTAGTCTGAACAACATAAATATCTTGCAGCCTAAGATATTAAGTCATTAAAGAAAGATAATAATCCTTGGGGGAAAAAAAACCATTTTCCTCTTAGATTCCTTCCAGAGTTCCATTGCCTATATTTAAGTGCTTTGCTTTTCAGTCTGGATTAATTTGTATCACTTATTCAATTATCACCTTGGAATACAGAACTACATACTAGTGCAGTGTTTGTTCTCTTCAATCACCTTAGATGGCTTGGAATATGACCAGTGCAATATAATATATAGGTAATATTTTTTTGTGTATGAGATAAGTTATTTGAATACCTTTTTTCTTATACTGGTTTGTGCTGTCAGCCTAAATTATCTACTAGTGTTATTCACAGAAAATGTAACTTATTTATAGTACGATTGATCTCCACATACCACTTATTATTTTTTCAGATCTTGTGGTCTTGATATGTTTCATATTCATAAATTAACAAAGTAATGGGGATATTAACATCACTCCCTATCACATCACAACTCATATCTTCTTTGAATATTTATTAATTATTCTCCAAAGCACAACTTACGAGTGTTATTTCAGGATTTTCCTGTTTTGAGAAACCTTAACTGGAGCAGGACAGTGACAGCAGTCTGTTGCTGAAGCTGCTCCTCTGTCTGGAGATGATACTGTTTAGTGGATGCAGTGGATTCTCCATGATTGACAGGAGCCTGCTCAGTGCCCATCGCTCCACCACAGATGTCAAACTGTCCAGGTCCATGCCTATAATAGAGCCTGCTCTCCTCAACAGTTTGTCCAGGCGTGAGACGTCCCTCTTCTTTATGCTGTCTCCCCAGCACACCACCGCGTAGAAGAGGGCGCTCGCCACAACCGTCTGATAGAACATCTGCAGAATCTTATAGCAGATGCTGAAAGACGCCAGCCTTCTAAGGAAGTATAGTCGGCCCTGTCCTCTCTTGCACAGAGCATCAGTATTGGCAGTCCAGTCCAGTTTATCATCCAGCTGCACTCCCAGGTATTTATAGGTCTGTACCCTCTGCACACAGTCACCTCTGATGATCACGGGGTACATGAGGGGCCTGGGTCCCCTAAAATCCACCACCAGCTCCTTGGTTTTGCTGGTGTTCAGATGTAGGTGGTTTGAGTCGCACCATTTAACAAAGTCCTTGATTAGGTTCCTATACTCCTCCTCCTGCCCACTCCTGATGCAGCCCATATATGCATCATCTTGCAGTCCTGATATAGCCATTTTTATAACATTTGCCTATCAGTTGACATCTTAACCCTTTCTTTTACCATGATTTACACAATACATTGTTTTTATACCACAGATTAATAAAGGAATTGATCGATTTTTTAAATAATACAATGTGAAATTGAAAAGCAAAATACAAGAAAACAAAAAAAAACGTTGCAGGATCAGATGCAAGGAGGATGCTAGAAGTATACCAGGCACATTTAAACAGGAATTATAAAAAGGAGCTATAAATGTCCAAGATGCCTATTCGATACATGACTACATGTATCAGAAAAGGTACAAAGAAACAAAACAGGATACATTTATAATGGTAGAGCCTATAAGTGAATAGAACTGAGCAGGAAGAACTGTGGGTGAACATAAGTTAAGGAAGTATTAGGATTTTTATTTGGAAGTGCCAGAGATGAAACAAGCTGATAGGGTAATTTTGTAGATGAATAAAACAGGATGGTTACAAGAATCAGTATTAGCAAAACCAAAATAAATGCCAGAGGTCCGTTCCATAAAGCCTACGAAAATATTTGTAATGCCGGGCCATCTTAAATTCCCTCGCACCTCATTTATTTTGCAAACTAGAGATTCTAGCGTTAAGGAGCAGAGCGCCCAATCATCATATCAAAGGTTGTAAATGTCGTGTCAGAAGTGCTGATCCCAACAGTATAGTAATCCCTCCTCCATCGCAGGGGTTGCGTTCCAGAACACCCCGCGAAAGGTGAAAATCCGCGAAGTAGAAACCATATGTTTATATGGTTATTTTTATATTGTCATGCTTGGGTCACAGATTTGCACAGAAACACAGGAGGTTGTAGAGAGACAGGAACTTTATTCAAACACTGCAAACAAACATTTGTCTCTTTTTCAAAAGTTTAAACTGTGCTCCATGACAAGACAGAGATGACAGTTCCGTCTCACAATTAAAAGAATGCAAACATATCTTCCTCTTCAAAGGAGTGCGCATCAGGAGCAGAGAATGTAAGAGAGAGAGAGAAAAAAGCAAACAAAAATCAATAGGGCTGTTTGGCTTTTAAGTATGCGAAGCACCACCAGACAAAGCAGCTGCTAGGAAGGGAGCAATGTGAAGGTAGTCTTTCAGCATTTTTTACAGGAGCGTCCGTATCGTCTAGTGGTGCGAACAGCTCCCCTGCTTACACCCCTTCCGTCAGGAGCAGAGAATGTCAGAGAGAGTGAGAGAGACAGAGAAAAACAAACAATTAAAAATCAATACGTGCCATTCGAGCTTTTAAGTATGCAAAGCACCGTGCGGGAAGCATGTCGCTTGACAAACCAGCTGCAAGAAAGGGAGCAACGTGAAGATAATCTTTCAGCATTTGTAGATGAGCGTCTGTATCGTCTAGGGGTGCGAACAGCCCCCCTGCTCACACCCCCTCCGTCAGGAGCAGAGAAGGTCAGAGCAAGAGAGAGAGAGAGAAAGGCAAACAACCAAAAATCAATACGTGCTGTTTGATCTTTTAAGTATGCGAAGCACCATACGGGAAGCATATCGCTTGACAAAGCAGCCACATTTAAGCCCAGCAAGGAAGAGAGCAATGTGAAGGTAATCTTTCAGTGTTTTTTGAGGAGCGGCTGTATCTTCTAGGGGTGCGAACAACCCCTGTGCTCACAATATATTTGAGGAGTTTTATTTAATAGGTAATACGCGCTCTGGTTGGGTAGCTTCTCAGCCATCTGCCAATAGCATCCCTTGTATGAAATCAACTGGGCAAACCAACTGAGGAAGCATGTACCAGAAATTAAAAGACCCATTGTCCGCAGAAATACGCGAACCAGCAAAAGATCCGCGATATATATTTAAATCTGCTTACATATAAAATCCACGATAGAGTGAAGCCGCGAAAGTCGAAGCGTGATATAGCGAGGGATTACTGTACTACTTAAGAAGCTGAAAAAGCTGAAAAATGTAGAAAATTGTGTGCCTCTTTCTGAATGAACAAATGACACAGAAGTACTCCTTTGAAGGGTTTTGCCCAGAGAAAGTTAACAAGTTCCAGATCAGACTTATGGCATGTCCAGATAAGTGTATAGTGAATGGGACTCTGAATGTTTCACTACACCTGTATGCATGAACGTTACCGTTTTACATCTAAGGGTTTAAAAGATGATTTTTTTTTGCTAGTGGCAACAAACACATGTGCCAAACACCCAAATAGGTCACAAAAGTGTGCCTAACTCTGAACTTGTACCTGCACACACACACTCACGCACACAAACACACAGGCTGTCTTCCCAAGACTGAAATAAATAACCACTATCAAAAAGAAATTCCATAGATTCATGGGTACAGCAATCAAATTTATACAACTGTAACATTTCTTAACAATAATAACTGATAATAGACTCACTGGTAGAACAATATGCTTACCTTCAGCCCTTCTGTGGAGTCCATCACCTTTTAAAGAAAAATTACTGAAGATTTCCTTTTCCACACATAGCTAACATTCTATTAATGCTGTCTTGATTCAGGGTTCTGTAATACAATAAAGCAACAATATTTCTTCTGCATTTTATTATAGCTCATTTAGCTGATAGCATTTACGAATGAACCCCAAGTATGTATATCAAATGCTCTGTACAAATGTCAGTGTGTTCTCTTATCAATTTTTTAAATAATATGTGATGCCACACACATAATTACAAAGTTTGAGGCCAAATATCCAGGGTCTCAAATTTGAACAGGGTAAATTACTGTTCAAAGTGTGGGTGTTGTTATAAGCCTTCTTTTTAAATTTTTACATGACAATAACTAACCTTTGGTTTCTTTTGGTATGTAATTACAGTACCACACAGGGTTCAGTGTACGAGGAGAATGTTAGACAACTCTTACAGCAATGACTAGAATAACTCCATGTGTCTTACTCTTTTTAGATATCATTAATATTGCAAAAACCGAAAATAATGTTTACTTGAGGCCATATAACATAAGAGCATAATTAAAAAATGTATCACACAAAGTATCCACACATTGTACTAATTAACTGTTTCAGCTGTTGCGAAATTGCTCTATAGCAAACAGGAATTTGTGCTGAAATCCAGGATTATCTCATTTCTGTTTCTGGAACAGACCCCAAAAATCAATTTCAAATTAAAAAAAATTTTTTTTTTAATATTTTATTTTGTTTTCAGAAACTAGTACATTACAATGGCATGTTACTCAGAAAAACAAGTAACAACAACTTAACTTTACTTCGAAATGAACTTAAACTAGAAAACAAAAGTAAAACAATATTTAATCTCCACCTAAGAGAACAAGAAAAAGAAGAGAAGCACAAACTTTTTTTTTAAAATATGATAAAACGATTAAAAGCATGAGTCGATCACAGACATAGCACGTACATTGCAAAATAACATTAATGAATTGTTTCTATGTTTTTAAAAAAGTCTTGTAAATATTCTTTAAGAGTGAACTCAGTTTTTTCTACATCCTTTACCCACTGTGTTACAGATATTGGTTTGGAATTCTCCCAGTTAAGCAAGATATGTTTTTGTGGTAGTATTATAGTACAAAACGATCAGTACTTAATTATGTTTGACTTGGTTCATGTTTTACCAGTATAATTGCAGTTTGAAAAAGGCCTGTCGTCCTGAAACCACAACAACAGTTGTGTAAAGTGTGACAGGAACTTCCACCTGCAGCTAAAGTCATTCGCGTACTGAAGTAGCATTACACATGTACATTGTCAGCATTCCTTTGATGATCAAAACAGGAATTTCTGCAGTCTACTTGTGACTTTACGCTGTAGGAAGACAAGTAAATAAATCAAGGTAAATAGGTAAATAACATTCGATGTAGCTTTTTTATAAGTAACATATAGATGTTTTTCATATAGACCATTACAAAACATAAATAATCACAAACAGAACTTTGCATGATATCTTGGTGAGCTCGGAATGCCCTGCTGTTTCATTGAAGGACATGTGTTTCAGATTGACCAATAATATCCACTGGCAGAATGACGCCCAACCTCTTGCTGCATCCAAACGGTGTCATCTTTCGCCTTTATGCCTGGTGCAGTGGCGTTGTTCTTATGTGTGATTGGGCATTTCTTGCGGGGAGGGCTTCTGTTCTCTTTCTCCGATGAAGAACCCTCATCCTCACCTGAGTTCAACTCTATTATAGCACGTCTTTATTTAGATCAGGGGGAGCGTGAACGTGACTGAGACAATAAAACTGAAAAAAAAAAAAAAAAGCTAACCTTTACAAGTACCATAAATTTACACCGGCTGTTACAGACTCAAATCAAATGTATGCTTTTATTGTGTAATAGTAAGAATAAGAGCAGCTCATTACTCAAAACTGTAATTCTGGGAAGTGACCAGACTCAAATCGACAACCTCTTGACTATGAGTGAGGAGTTCTTACTGCTGCACCACCTAAGCGGTCATGTCAGCAATATACCCTAAACTGATTTCTTTTTATTCTGTTATGTTTATAATAAAAGCACACTTGTTTTGTTATATGTGTACCTTTTGTGAAAGTGTTTATTTGAAATTTGGACTTCATCCTTCACACATTATACACTTCATCTCAAAATTTTGTCGTTAATTGTGTAAAATGAAAAAAGTTTGTTTTAGCTATTTTTTCAACATTTCTTGCATTTCTCGCATTTCCTGTCATTCTACATTTACACAGATCGTTGTAGACACAGCATACAGATGAAATGCATGTGTTGCAGATAACGATATATTATTTACCCTATGCAACTCCAGGCACCTCACACCCACATAAATAAGACTTGAGCTAGGAGAACTTTCTGCTCAAGTTCAGCTGTGTTTGGGGATGGGATAACAGGATATTTGCTGCTTGTGCTGATCGACACATTTACAAAACAAAAGACGCTGATGGAGAGGTGCGAAGGAATTTAAGGTGGCCCAGAATTAGAAGTTTTTTCGTAGGCCTCAGGGTTTCTAGTGTTAAATGTCCCATGCCCTGCTTACTTATCTGAGCTTATCACTACTTACAAAACAGAGCGCACATTGAGATCTCAAGGTGCAGGCCTTCTTAAGATTTCACAGATTAATAAAATAAAAGTGGGATGTCAAGCTTTTAGTTACAGGGTCCCAAAGCTCTGGTGTGATCTGCCTGCTACTATAAAAGATACTTCTTCAGTCTCAACTTTTAAATCCAGGCTGAGGACTCATTACTTTAGTCTAGCATATCCCAACTACAGCTGCTGATTAGCATGCATACTGTGTCTCTGTTTGCTAGTCATTTGTACATAAATATAAGGATCACAGTATTTTTAAATTGATCCTAACCTTGCTCTATTCAGATTCTCTGTATTTTAACTGAGCTTTGTTCACGTTTGACTTGGTTCATCTTTTACCAGTATAATTGCAGTTTAAAAAAGGCCTGTTCATTAGCTCTGTGCTAATTGCTCAAGAGACCGGGAAACGATAAAGCAATGTGTAAAAAAAAAAATGAAAAAAAGGAATATATACAGTAATAAGATAAATAAAAAACCCTAGTAAAATAAAACAAAATCTGCTGGCAGCCAAGTATTCCTTTAAGATAAAGACAAATAGTAATGCACAAGAAGAAGAAGAACCTTAGGAAATGGAAAACAATCATCATCAAAGTAGAGAGAGGGGCCAGTGTCTTTCTCATGACAAAGAATTAAAAAAAAAAACTAAAATAAGGCAAATGTAAAAATGATCATTAGCAAAGGCAGGTCGTCTGTGTTGTGATTTTGGATGCTTTAAAAACTTTTTCTAAATCTGAAAAAAATCGTTCTAGAGGTTTTGAGCCTAAATAATTCCAAATATACTATTATTTTTCATCATAAATGAATTCTATCATAAAGTTAACTTTATTTAAATTATGCTTTTTATTTACAATGTTGCCCTTTCCATTTTGTTTTCAATGGGGACCTGCTATTTGTGACTCTATTGCCAAGAGTCATGTCCAAGATTGTGGAAATTCCTTTGTATGTGTTTATTAGTAAAGACTCTCTGCTCGTGACT